>NC_087444.1:5211893-5514924 GCF_036321535.1 Camelus dromedarius
TATTTTATTCTTTTTTATCTCTATAACTAACTTTTAAATCAGCCGCCCCCATGCTCTACTCATCCCCAGAACAAGTACATCTTCCAAATCTTTTGATCACAGGCTGCCTTGCCTAACCTGCTGGCTCTTTGCTTAGAAGAAAGAAGCAGGAATGAAGAACAAGTAATTAACACATGACTAGATCTCTTCCCTGGCTTCCCCTTCAGCCATCTCATAGACAAACTCGGTGAACAAGACAGCATCTAAAGAAAGCTCATGAGGAGTCAACAGGCCTGCACTCAGCGTGAGATGAGAGACGGCTACTGGTTTGATCCCGTATCTCAATGATTAACTGAGATCGCTTCCCTTCTTCCCTTTAAAACCTTTCATGGCTAAGCAACATCTTTAAAGTTGGTTTTAGGGGGTCCACCTTCTCCCCAGATTGCTGGCATTCTGATTAAAAGCTACTTTCCTTTCTACCGACATTTGCCTCTCTCAAGTATGGATTTTTGAGTGGTGAGCAGCTGGACCTGAGTTCAGTAACAATCTCAGTTAGCATAATGTTTGTAAGTTTCATTCATGTTGTACCATGTCAGAATTCCCTTCCTTTTTAAGGGTGAATAATATTCCACTGTATGTACACACCACATTTTATTTATTCTTTCCTCTGTTAATGAACACTTAGGTTGATTCTGCCTTTTGACTGTTGTGAAAATTGCTGCTATAAGCATGGTGTACACATAGAAAGCCAGTTTTTAAATATAGAGAAGAATAACAAAAACATGCATAGAAAACTACAGACAGTAGACAAAGAGAGTTCTCTGGTGACTTTTCTGTTTCTGGTTCTCATTATCTGTTGAGATCTACCTGCATTTCTGTTCTTGGGTTATTTGAATCACCTCTGCATCCGTATACAATAAATTTTCTTTTTTGTTTAGATGGTTCAGGCTACTTTCTATTATTTACAGCCAAAGAGTCTTGACTAATACATGGGTAGGAGAATTAAATAAAGACAAGTTCAAGCCATAACAAATATTCCTTTTATTCTGTAAATAAGAAATATGAGAAAATTTCAATTTTGACAAAGAAATTAAAAACTCCAAGTATCAGTATGAGTCAAAACGCCTGTGAACTTCCAGACCTTTAGGAAACAACTGAGAAATGGAGGAAAAGTTTCTAGATGAAACCTGGGATGGAATTTTAGATTTGATTATTAGTTTTTGTTGTGTGTGCGTGTTTTTAATTTTTCACTGTCCCTCTGCAAAGCCAGAACTGCTCAACAAGGATGGAATTCTCTGTGGACAGTTTGTCTGTCATGAGCTTCACAGATAAATGAAGGGAAAAATAGACGATGTTCTCACTTTTACAAGCTCAAAATAGTCCTCCCAAATATTCATTGTATGCGTCAACTTCTTTCAAGCTCTTAGGTTCATCGATTTTGAAACGACTGCTATGAAAGTGAAGATAACGCATGCTACTAGCGTCCATGGTATGCAACCAGAAAAATCGCTCTCAACCCACATTGCACTGAAACAGCTGAGACAAAGACAAGCAAATCCCAGGGTAGACCCTCACGGCCTCCTGCCTTGTGCTTTTCATAATTGCATTAGCTTAGAAATTTCACTGAGCCTGAAAAATGCTGAGTAATCTTCTCTTCCAAAAAATGGCAGGAAAGTTCCCTCTACAGAAGAAAAAATAATTTCTGTATTCATTTGGCTCAGTCTTCTACCCATTTCTCCAGAGAAATTTCACTATTCAGACCTTGACTCCCAACCACCACAAAAATTCTTTGTGTTTCTGCCTCTTTCTTTCCCATCACCCTTCTCACTAATTTTCTCAGATGACCTGCTGCTTTTTCTCAATATACTTTGGCCTGTATTTTCTTCAGACTTGCTGTCTTTCTTTCTTCATTTTTTGTTGGTTTTTTTTTTTTTTCTGTCTGGATAGTTTTCTTTTAAAGACTTGATTTCTAAGAGACGGTGCTAAAAAAAAGTACATGCGACAAAGAAGGAGGGGAAAGAGACAGTGTTTAATGTTTCTAAGTGCTCATGCTGGTATTCGCCCTCTGTGCAAAGACACAGCAGCCTGAATTTATGGCATGTTTAGTGTTTTGTATTGAGAAAGTGTAAAGACCTATAGAAAATCTTCCCCGAAGCCTCCTGAAGAAATCTACACATGTTGGCATCGTTGAGAGCTGTGAGCAGCCAATTCATGCACCAGAAGAGAAATTAGCATCTAAGTAATTTAAATATCTAAGAGGATTGGACTCTGGCAAAGTTCTTTCCAGTTGGAACCCTTGTCTGACTAAATTTCTCATATTAAATCATTGTTAGAAAATACAGTAGGGAATTGGAAATTTCTCTTAAATGTCTTTCCCAAAACACCTACTTGAGAATTATTAAAGTTAAATCTACTTTTGGCTTTAGGCAGATTACTTTAATTCATCAATAAAATGTCCTAGTTAGTTTTTACATATAGTCCTGCTCTCCAAAGGCTGGGGGGTGGGGGACAAACAAAAAACCAAACAAACAAACACCAAAAAGAGAAACTTTTTATAGATTTAAAGAACAGCAGCCAAAGCAAAAGCAAAAATAAGCAAATAGGACTATATCAAACTAAAAAGTTTCAGCTCTGCAAAGGAAACGATCAAAAAAATGAAAAGGTAGTTTATTGAATGGGAGGAAAATCTGCAAATCACATATCTAAGAAGGTGCTAACACTAGAAATAAGTAAGAGATCCATACAACTCAATAGCACAAAAACAAACAACCCATTTAAAAATGGATGAGGAGACTAGATAGACATTTTTCCAAAGAAGATGTAACAAATAGCCAACAAATACATGAAAAGGTGGTCAGCACCACTAATTATCAAGAAAATGCAAATCAAAGCCATGATGAGATATCACCACACACCTGTTAGAAGGTCTATTATGAAAAAGACAAGAGGTAAAAAGAGGTAACACATGCTGTCGATGATGTGAAGAAAAGGAACCGTTATACACTGTTGGTAGGGTGCAAATTGGTACGGCCATTATGGAAAATAGTGCGAGGTTCCTCAAGAAATTAAAAATAGAACTCCCATGTGATCCAGAGATCCCACATTTGGGTGCATATCCAAAGGAAACAAAACCAGTATCTCAAAGGATATCTGTACTCCCATGTTCACTGCAGCATTATTCACAATAGCCAAGACGTGGAAACAACCCAACGACAGACAAATGGATAAAGAAAATGTGATTTATATGTCTTATTACTGGAAGAGTAAAAAGATGATGGCCAAGTAAGGTTGTTTTCCAGGTCTTACGGACAAGTGCAGTAGCCCATTTAGCAAGGCCTGTTAGTTAGTTTGCACGACCTCTGGGGCTGGAGGCTGGTGACAATACCTCCAACTCCATCTCCATCCTGTTGAGTTGGTCCTGAGTCCCAAACATTGTTCCCTCGGACTGTGGGTAATGCCGGACAATCAGTTCAGGCTGCACCATTAACCGCCAGAGATTAGTAGCTCTCTGTGCAACTGAATGTTCCCAGATTAGTCCCTGTGGTGAGCCACCTGCCAGGACTCAGCACATCACAGGCAAGCTAAGAAGCTAGTAAAAGATTTAAAGCTCAAACTTCAGCTGAGCAATCAGGATATTTTTCTTCTACAATTTACAGCTACTGTGGCATGACCTAATTTTTCATTCTTTTTTTTTTTTAATTCCTTTAAATTTTGTGGCCTGATTTACCTGACAGAATTTTTTTCAAGAACATTAAGGGAAGTAATTTCAATTTCCCCATTATAAAATTGGCAAACATACTGCAATCCAACATATCCTTTAAACCTTCATTAAGTTCCCATTGTGAACACTTGATACATATCGAAATAGTAGTTCTTGGTTTCATGCAAGCAAGAACTAGTGTTTTTCAGTGAGACAGAGTCACTCAACAAGTAATAGGAAAGCATGTAGGAAGCCCCAGCTCTGCACAGAGTTTACCCGAAGTGTACAAATTATAAAACGCAGGCTTCACTAGCCATAGTGATGTACTGAAGCATAAAGTGGCATAAGGGCATCGGTTTGCAGGCTTAAAAAGAAATACATGTTTTGTTATCAAACAAAATAGATTAAAGAACAAGTGTATTCTGCTCCTGCCTGAAACAACCAGATTTAAACAGGCAAAAATACATGATAAAACACTTTTCAGGACACTGGATATCAGTTAATAAAGGGCAGTAAATCCTGGGATGGGAAAAAAGCAAGATGTGTTAGGATTTCCCCAGTTTACTGCCTGAAGCGTTCTGAGACCATGTGGCACAGAAAGAATTCTCAGGTAAAGCCAATCAGCTCGCCAAGTTGAGCTGACAGAGCTGAAACTCTGGGGAGAACAACATGGCTAGACTGTGCCAAACAGAGTCCTGGAGAAGAGATGGGTACACATGGGAAAAATCTCAGAGGCTCCAGAGGGTCCTCCTCAGATACTGAGTGGAGTTCTTACTGATCAATGCAGTTGTGAAAGAACCCACCCCCCTCCAGGACCGGACAGAATCATCTCAGAGGAAAAGGAGGCCCATGCCCGGTGTTCACTCTGGAAGAGGAACGGAGCCTGTTTCAACCACCTGGAGCAGAAAGCCTCACGACTCCCGGCACACTTGTGGAGTGTTCAGAAGGGTCCTGCCTCAGCAGTGGGGAACAGTTAGCCCTGGACTAAAAGCAGCTCTGCTCCTAGTGGGTTAGAAAGTGGGTTATAAAGCTTTTTAAAGATCTTTTTAAAAGTAGACCTAAGGGATCCAGCTGTCCTTGGTAACCAAACTGTATTTCAGAAGAAAGCTCATGAATACTTACAGAAATACACGAATGTCCAGCATTAAACAAAATAATAGTCACAACATCTTGCATCCAGTCAAAGATTACCAGACATGCAAAGAGGCAGAAAAATACAATCCATAATGAGGAGAAAAATCAATCAATCAGAACCAATCTAGAACTGACACAGATATTAGAATTAGCCAGTAATGACATTAAAACAGTAATTATAACTTTATCCCAAGTGTTAACAAAATACACACATTTTTCATCCAAGGATAAACACTACAAGATCTTATCTGAACAGTACTCTGGATGGAATTAATGGCAGATAAGACACTGAAGAAGAAAAGGTTTATAAACTTGAAGACATCGCAATAGAAACTACACAAAATGAAACCAAGACAGAAAAATGGGAGCACATCAGAGATCTGTGCAGCAACTTCCAGGAGCCCAACATGAACGTTACTGGAGCTCCCAGAACACAGCAAAATATTTGAAGAAATAATGGCTAAAAGTTTTCCAAACTGATTTTTCAAACAAATGTGTAAACCCTTAGATCCAAGAAGCTCCATGTACCCCATGCACAAGACAATGAAGAAAACTATATAAAAGTACTTCATAATCAAACTATAAAAAACATGATAAAGAAAAATAACTCAAAAACAGCTAGAGAAAAAGCACACGTTGCACACTGACATATAAAGAAAAGGGTAATGGCAGATTTCTCATCAAAAATAATGCAAGAGAAGGCAGAGTGTAGCACCATCATGAACGTATGTTCACAGGAGAAAAAGAAACCTGTCAACCAAGAGTTCTCTACTTAGAAAAATATCTATCCAAAACAAACGTGAAACAGAGGTTTTTTTCAGCCATAGGAAAGATCTGTCACCAGTAGATTCATAGCAAAAGGTGAGATAAAGAAAGCGCTTTAGGAGGAAAGAAAATGACCTCGGTTCAGAACACTGATGTACGCAAAGCAACGAAGAGCACCAGGAACAGTGACTACATGGATAAGTGTGTAAGGCTGTTTCCTAATATGTAAGTCTCTCTTAAAGACAACTGACCTTGTAAAGAAAAATAATACTCTGTGTTGAAAGCTGATAACACATATTAATAAACCACTTTATTATATAATAAATTAGGGGCACCATACAGCAGCATGCACAGAGGACAGCAGCTCAGGCTAAGCACAGGTAAGCTATATAAGTTCTCATACGTGACGTGGGAGACGCTCACTTGACGGGAGACGGAGACACGTGATACAAAGAGTTGTAGTTAACAACCACAAGCCAACAGAAGAGATAAAATGGAATAAATATATTTAGTTAATCTGAAAGGAAGCTGCAAACTAAAGAATAAAGAAAAAATGGCTTTCTTGGAATAAACACCATAATTCTTTCTTACGTATTTGAAGATTTGATTTGCTAAAACTGCTCAGGAGAACTATTTCTTTTTAATTTTTTCTAATTATTTTTCTGAGCTTGGTATCAGGATAATACTGCCCTCATAGAGGACAGTGGGGAAGTACTGCTTCCTCTTCATTTTTTCCAGTTTGACAACCTCTGTCTTTTAACCTGAGCATTAAGAGCATTTAAATGTAATGTGGTTATTGATATGGTTAGATTTGTTTATTTATTTAATATCTAAGTGCTGTATTTATTGCTCCGAAAACATTAAAATAGCAACAAAAGAAAAAGAGAACCTACATCCATGGGATGCCAAAGCATTACTCTATTTTCCTTGTTTCTTTTTCATGTGTATATGATAGCCACTCTTTTTACTAGGGGCATAGTAACCATATGGTTAGATTTAAATCTATCATCCTGCTATTTGACATTTTTAATTGTAAGAGATGTGTAATGGTATCTCACTGTGATTTAATTTGCATTTCCCTAATGACTGATGAAATACATATTTCCACGTGCTCATTTGCCCTTCACGTACCGCCACATTGTGTCCTTTACACACGACGGCCAAGGACACTCTGGAGCTCCAGTGATGGGAGCAGCAAGCCAGGTGTCAAACTGGGCAGACAGAATTGCTTGGGGAGAACGGGGAGATCCATTCTCCTTTAAACCAGCATGACTCACCCAGGGTGGCTTATCCATGAGTCCTCAGTATGATGGCTTAAACTTCACTCCACTACTCGCAGAGAAGTAGGACTAGCAGTCTCCTTTCGGGATATCTGATAGAATGGAAAACCCTGACGCTCTGGGTGGGGGGCTCCAGTCAGTGAAGTTGATTCTAAATTTAAAGCCTGGCCCTTAAAGCCCCAGGGGAAGGTGTGGCCTCGAAAGAGAGGATTATTAAGGACATTTAGGAATGTAATGTCCCCCCTTGGAAGGACAGTTCAGAGGCATCTTTTGGGATTCAGGACTTAAGGGTTAAAATACATGCAATCATTCATCTAAGGTGACTAGGGCATAAAGTCAAAGGAACTTTCCAAGGACAAAATATGAATCTGTATTTGGTATAAATGAGAAGCTTTGGGATAAAGTATTAACCTCAAGATGTTTGAGTTTCACTAAATTTTTCCCCCAGTGCATAGAAAAGTGGCAAACCCTTGGAAATGTGAAAAAAATTCTGTTTATCAGCAGAAAGTGAAATAATGGATTTGAATGTATTTGGCTAGTTTTAGTCTAAATGACTTGGTCTGGGGGCTTGGGCAGCAAAAATATAATATGGGCTGCTGGTTGCAGATAATGCACAAAATCTTGATATAAAGTTGATGTTGCCAACATTACGTTATAGACTTCAAAACAAAATTTCAAATAATTGCTTTTAACTTTTCTGTGTTGTTGTGCAATACCTCTAACACTAGATGAATTAAGTATAAATTTGGTTTTTCTTTATACACACAGTACTTGATCTATTTTTGCTTTGTGGGGCAGAGAGAGACAAGAAGGAACAGTATGAGGGGGAGGTGGACAGTTAAAACTATCAAATTGTGGGTTTCTAATTATATGTGAAAGGACAGGCAGAACCACCCAGCTCCACATGGGTATTATCTAATTCTAAGTAAAGTAAGTAGAAAACATATACTTACACCATCTAAGAAGTCATTAAATTCCACAGGTCTTTATTTTCCAAATGAAAATTTTTAGGAAATAAAAGTAGCTGTTGTATTTTAGTGGCTTTTTGAAAGAATACATGGCTGTAATTCCAGGCAAAACCTGCCAGTGTAGCAAAAGCCAACAGCTTAATTTGAGTCAGCAGAGTAGTGTGAGCAAATTCAAACTTCTACCCATAGGCATCATTTACTGCCCTTTGCAGGGTAATAAATTGATTTTACTCTCTGTAAAAGAAGATGCTTTCCTTACATTGTGCAAACACAATTTACGACAATTAGCAGTGGTGTGATTCTTAGATAACAGAGCCAGCTTGACATGGGCAACACACAAACCAGTTTCTAACCCAGCAGATGGAAAAGGGTCCAGTACACTATACACAATTTTTATCCTTTGTTTTTCCTAATATGTATAAGAAAATATTTTAATATAAAACTGTTAAAATGTTTTAAGTGTATTTTTAAATATATGAAATATATACGTATATTAGAAAAAACAAAAGCGTCGCTATTTAACCTATCATTGTAGGTATCAATTTTAACACACTTGATTTTTCCGTCCTTCCGTGACACCCCTGTAATGTTAATGGCAGAGAGATACATTCAAACTGATATCCTGTGGCATTGCAAAAGACATTACCCAGGCCATTTTGCTCAACTGTGGCACCTCTCATGTCAATGGAAGACAATCAAAGACTCCATAATTTGTCACTTATTTTTTAAAGGTCTTTCATGAATCACTTTCCACATGGCTGAGTGGTGAATGCTGCGGACTGTAACATCCCCATAGATACACTCTGACACGGCCATTGCCATACAGACAAGAAATCTCCCCCTGCTGCTTAAAATTCACAGTAAGGTATTGCACTTCCTATAGGGAAATACTTTTTTTTTTATAAACTTTATTAGTTATTTAGTTTATTTTTATTGGTTTATTTTATTTTTATTCACTTTATTACTTAGTTATTTTATTTCATTTAGTTTTGGATTGGAAAATGGAGGACACAGAAAATTTTCATACACAGTGTGTGGTGGTATCAGAGTTGCTAATCTGTACTGCCATGGGAAGTGACAGTATCAACCAGAGTACAGTGCTTTTGCTTAATTTCTTTCACCTTCCATGCTAACAAGCTTCTCTCATGTCCAAATTTACTGAAGTCAGCACCTTTTCCCTCTACCCCTTGCAATAAGGTAGTTTCACGTTTGCAACACAGATTTTTTTTTTTGTTATATTCTACATTCCACGCTGGGATCCCCAAACCTCTCAAATTATTTTTTTCTAAGTTTTGCAGACTGCGCTATAAAGTTCTACGGCTTTTGGAAAATGTGTACTGTTCTGTATGCACTGGTTCAGTATAATACAAGATCATTTCACTGTCCTAAAAATCCGCTGTGCTTCAAGTCTTAAATGCTTCCTCCTGCTCCACTAAGTCCATTGCAACTACTGACATTTTTACTATCTCTGTAGTTTTTCCTTCTCCAGAATAAGATTTAATTGGAATTATACAGTATGTTATCTTTCAGTCTGGCTTCTTTCATTAAAAATGCACTGAAGTCATGTTTTTGCATGACTTAATAGCTTATTCTTATTATTGCTGAATATATTTCACTGTGTATTTGTACCACAGCCTGTTTTTTTGTTTTGTTTTATTGAAATGTAGTTGACATGCAATATCATGTTAGTTTCATCATACTACATGTGACTTGACCTTTGCATACACTACGAAGTTGTCACCACGATGAGTCTGGTCAACCATCTGTCCTCATATAAAGTTACTACAATACTGATGGCCATATTCCTTATGCTGTGCATTACTTCCCCATGGCTTATTTATTTTATAACTAGATGTTTGTATCTCTTAATCACCTTCACTTACTTCACGCACCCCCACCCTCCTTCCCTCTGGCAACCACCAGTTTGTTTCCTATATCTATGAATCTGTTTTCATTTTGTTTTGTTTTTTAAATTCCACATGTGAGTGAGATAATATGGTTGTGTTTGTCTTTCTCTGTCTGACTTATTTCACTTAGCATAATATCCTCTAGATCCACCCATGTTGTCACACGTGGCAAGGTTTCATTTTTTAATAACTGAGTAAAATTCCATTGTATGTATATATCACATTGTATGTAAATGCCACATTCATCGATGAACATTTAGGTTGCTTCCTCATCTTGCCTATTATAAATGATGCTGCAGTGAACATTGGGGTGCATATATCTTTTTGAATTAGTGTTTTTGCTCTCTTTGGGTAAATACTCAGAAGTAACAGTGTTGTATCGTATGACAGTTCTCTTTTGAATTTATTGAGGAACCTCCATACTATTTTCCACAGTAGCTGCACCAATTAACAATCCCTCCAGGACTGCACAGAGCCTCCCTTTTCTCCACATACTCATCAACACTGGTTATTTGTTGTCTTTTTGATAATAGCCATTCTGACAGGTGTGAGGTGATATCTCATTGTGGTCTTGATTTGCATTTCCCTGATAATTAATGATGTTAATCATCTTTTCGTGTGTCTGTTGGACATCTGTATGTCTTCTCTGGGTAAATGTTTATTTAGATCCTCTGCCCACTTCTTAATCAGGTTGTTTTTTTTAATGTTAAGTTGTATGAGTCCTTTGTATATTTTGGATGTTAACGCCTTATGAAATACATCATTTTCAAATATCCTCTTCTATTCAGTAGGCTATGTTTCTGTTTTGTTGGTAGTTTCTGTCACTGTGTAAAAGGTTTTCAATTTGATGTAATTTCATTTGCTTATTTTAGCTTTTGTTTCTATTTCCTGAGGAGACAGAGCCAAAATAATATTGCTAAGACTGATGCTAAAGAACATACAGCCTCTGATTTCTTCTAGGAGTTTAGTGGTTTTTAATCCATTTTGAGTTTATTTTTGTATATAGTATGACACAGTAGTTCTGTTTGGTTCTTTAATGTGTAGCTGTTTTTCCAAAACTATTGAGGAGGCTGTCTTTTCCCTGTTGTATATTCTTGCTTCTTTGCTGTAGATTAATTGACTATAAACTTCGGATTTTTTCTTCTCTCTCCATTCTGTTCCATTGATCTTTGTGTCTGTTTTTGTGCCAGTACCATACTGTTTTGATTATTATAGCTTTGTAGTACTGTTTGAAGTCAGGGATTGTGATACCTACAGCTTTGTTCTTCTTTCTCAAGATTGTTTTGAGTATTCGGGGTCTTTTGTGTTTCCATACAATTGTTTGTTATTATTTGTTTGTTATTATTTAGAATTACTTGTATTAATTATTTAGAATTATTTTTATAAATACAAATTTAAAATTATTTGTTTCCATACAAATTTTAGAATTAGTTCTGTGAAAAATACCATTGGTATTTTGATAGGGATTACATTAAATCTGCAGATCGCTTTGAGTAGTATGGGTATTTTAACAATATTAATTCTTTCAATCTATGAACATGGCATATGTTTCCTTCTGTTTGTGTTACCTTCAGTTTCTGTCATCACTGTCTTATAGTTTGCCAAGTACAAGTCTTTTACCTCCTTACTTAGATTTATTCCTAGATATTTTATTCTTTTTGATGTGAGCGTAAATGGGATTGCTTCCTTAACTTCTCTTTCTGATAGCTTATTGTTAGTGTATTGAAATGCAACAGATTTCTGAACGTTAATTTGGTATCCTTCATTTTTATCAAGTTCATTGATGATCTCTAGCAGTTTTTTTGGCGGTGTCTTTAGGATTTTCTATGTATAGTATCATGTCATCTGCAAACAGCAGCAATTTTACTTCTTTCTTTCCAATTTGAATTTTTTAAAATTTCTTTTTCTTGTCTGATTATTGTGGCTAGGACTTCTAATGCTTTGTTGAATGAAAGTGGTGAGAATGGCATCTTTGTCGTGTTCCTAATCTTAGAGAAAACACTTTCAGCTTTTCCCTATTGAGTATGATGTTGGCTATGGATTTGTCATATATGGCCTTTATTATGTTGATGTAAGTTTCCTCTGTACACATTTTGTTGTTGAGAGTTTTTTAACAAAAATTAATGTTGAATTTTGTCAAATAGCTTTTCTGCATGAATTGAGATGATCATACGATTTTTATTTTTCAGTTTGTTAATGTGATGTGTAACATTGATTGCTTTGCAAATTTTGAACCCTCGTTACATCCCAGGAATAAATCCCATTTGATCATGATGTGTAACCTTTTCAATGTATTTGTGAATTTGGTTTACTAAAATTATTTTGAGGATTTTTGTTCATCATTTTATCTATGTTCATCAGTAATACTGGGCTGTAATTTTTTATGCGGTGTCTTTGTCTGTTCATGGTATCAGCGTGATTTTGACTTTGTAGAATGATTTCTAGGGATAATTCTTTCCCACTGCTGAAGTAAGACCTTTCTCTTTAATTTGGGTGAATAATTTGAGAAGGATAGATGTTAAATCTTCTTTAAATATTTGGTAGAATTTATCTATGAAGCCATCTGGTCTTGGCCTTTTTTAAATTCTTTTAAACTTGTGAAGATGTGTTTTATTGTCCAGAATGTTGTCTATCTTGGTGAATATTTCATGTGAGCTTGAGAAGAATGTGTATTCTACTATTATTATTGGATAAAGTATTAAAGTTTTTTATAAAATGTCAATTAGATCAAATTGATCAATAGTGCTGTTCAGATTAAATCCACCCATATTGATTTTCTGCATGCTTAAATTATCAATTACTGTAAGAGTGATGTTAACATCTCCAGCTATAAAATGGAGTTGTCTATTTCTCCTTTCAATTCCATCAACTTTTGCCTTATAAATTTTGACATTCTGTTTTTAGAGGCATACACATGTAGAATTGTTTTTGTCTTCTCAGAGAATTGACTCCTTTGTCATTCTGTAAAGCCCCTCTTTATTCGTGAGAATTGCATTTGTTTTGAAGTGTCATTTGTCTCAAATTAATATAGCTACTTAGCTTTCTTTTGATCAGTGTTATCATGGTATATTTTTTCCATCCCTTTATCTTTAACCCATGCCTTTGTATTTAAAAAGAGTTTATTGTAGATAATATATAGTTATGAACAACATATGGTTAGTTTCTTTTTTTGTCCACTCAATTTGTATCTTTAACTAATATATTTAAACCATTCACATTTAAAATAATTATTGACAAAGTTGAATTAACATCTATGGTATCTACAATTGTTTTCTATTGGTTGTATTTGTTCATTGTTTGTCTTTATTTTTTTAACTGAGCATTTTATATGATTTTTCTCTTTGCATACCAATTATAATTCTTTTTTTTTTTAATTTATTGGTTGCCCTAGAGTTTGCATTTTTTTTATTGAGGTATAGTCAGTTTACAATGTTGTGTCAATTTCCAGAGAGTTTGCATTTTTAAACAGTCTTAGTCTACCTTTAAATAATACTACACTACTTCATCAGCACAGGTACCTTATAAACAGAACATTACTAATCCTTATTTCTTATCTCTTATAGTATAATTACCATTTATTTCACTTATCTGTACGTTATAATCACTCAGTATGTTGTTACTAGTATTATTCGAAATGAACAGTTATCTTTTGATCAATTAACAATAAGAAAAATAAAAGATTATATTTACCTTCATTTGTTTCTTCTCTAACACTCCTCCTTTCTTTGTTATTAGGTCAGATCTGAGTTTGTGACCTATATCACTTCTTTGCCCTTGAAGAACTTCTTGTAACATTTATTGCAGGGTGGATTTGCTGATGATTAATTCCCTCTGGTTTGTTTGTTTTTCTGAGAAATTCTTTATTTTTCCTTCACTTTTGAAAGTTTTTGCTAAATATAAATTTCACTGAATATAAAATTCTAGGTTGGTGGTTGTATTTTTTCCCCAACACTTTGTTTCATTCTACTCTTTTCTTGCTTGCATGGTTTTCTTTTTTTTTTTTTTTTCTGACTTCTTTCAAGATTTTTTTCTGTCTTTGATTTTCTACAGATTGAAGATGATGTGCCTAGGTGTAGATTTGGGGTATTTATTAAGATCTTTATGTCATCTGAGCTTCCTGGATTTGTGGTTTGGTGTCTGTCATTAATTTTGGAAAACTATCCGCCTTTACATTTCAATCTTTTTTCTGCCCTATTCTCTATTTATTCTCTCTCTGATATTCCATTTTCATGTTTGTTATATCTTTGGAAATTATCCCACAGCTTTTACATTTTCTGAGTTTTTTAAATTGTTTTTTGACCCTTTATGTTCAGTTCGACATAGCTTCTAGCCATGTCCAGTCAACTGATTTGTGCATCACAGGGCTTCATTTCTGTTGCAGTGTTTTACTGTTTTTTGGAGTTCCTATTTCTTTGCTTACATTCCCATTTGTTTTTGCATGTTGTCTACTTTGTGATTAGAGGTCTTAAAATGTTAATCAGTTACATTAAATTCCTTGTTTGATAATTTCAACACCTGTATCATACTTGAGTCTAGTTCTGGTATTTACTTTGTCTCTTTAGATTATTTTTCTTCCTTTTAGTATGCTTTTTATTTATTTATTTTTTTGTTGAAAGCCAGACACAATGTATTGAGTAGTAGTAACTGAGGGAAATAGGTCTTCAGTGTGATATTTAATGTTTATCTGACTGTAGCTGTTGGTTTCAGAGGCTTTAAATTCCTCTACTGTCCTTGTTTTTCTCTCCCCTGTTGACCTTGGTATTCACTAAGCACTTCTTCTAAGAGAGAGTTTCTGCCTTGCAGTTCTGTCATCTCTAACCTACTGTTATGCTGGAGCCTTACTGGAATGGTAGGTAAGAGAGAGGGAAGGTGTGAGAGAGAGGAAACATCCTATGGTTTTATGACTAAATTTCGGTTGGCCTATGTCCTTGGGTTTTGACACTCACAATTGTTCCTTAGGTATTTTTTTCCTTCTTAGATGAGACAAGAGGGCTACCAGGGTCTGGAATGAGAAAAATGCTTTCCTTCTAGTGAGATGAAGAGCTGGCAAAGTCCTTTCCCTTGGGGAATAGTCCTTTGTCATGGAGAGCACTCTGGGTATATTATACAATGGTTCCCCAAACCTTGCCAGAAGCACAAGGAGAAGAACTTTTTCAGATCTTCAGTGTGAGAACTTTGTGGGGTTTCAGGAGGTAAAACCCATGAAAATGTGGGTCTTGCCTAAGATTGTGATCCCTCAGGAATTTCTCGCTCTCATACTTGTCTTTGTTTGCACTTAGCCTCCAACAATTCATCAAAATATGGCTCCAGTGGCTAGTGCTCCCAGTAAGCAAATCTCGGCTCTGACGCTCTAATTTTGCCTATCTCATCAGATTTCAGGGTGACAGTTTACCCGTGACCTCATGTCTCTGGTGGATTAAGAAAACTCATTAACTTTTAGTTTGTTCAACTTCTTATTTTTCTAAGAATGGGAGTAACTATTTTAAGCTCTTTATATGTTGGAGTAGATTCTATTAGTCTAAATAGGGTAATATTTTAAAAAGCAATGTTCTAAAAGAAATAAGGCAATAAATCCTTATAGAGTACTGCATCGTGTCTGTTATAAATGGTCTATTATTTAAAAAATACAACAAATCTATAAGATAGTCATCAGGAGACTAGTTTCCAACACTGTATACTTTTCACTGATTCATGCTGTCTTGTGTTTCAGAAACCCTGGTCTCTCACATTTAAATGAAAAAAGGAAAGGAAAATACTTTATTCAGCAGAAGATATTTTGTTTGGCAGGATTAAACTGTATTAATTACCAAAATACTGTTTGACAAGTGGACTTCATGTTGAGAAAAGGCCTTGAGGCTTCAGTCAGACTCCCTTTTTTCTTTTGATTTGTCTTTAAATTAATTACAACACATTCATACACCTCTAGAATAGGAACAGGATCATTTCTTAAAAAGTGAAATGCAGTTTATTTTTCATAATGGTCAATTCTGAGCAACTGGCAAAACTTGTTGTTTTAGAAATAAATTTCAAATAAAGGGAAGTTTGATAGGACAATTTCTGGGACAGAGGAAACCTTAATAAAATGTGAGAACTGTACAAAAACATTGCAACATATGGCACTGTATTTTCTTCAGGAAAGTAAGCCTCTTGGGACCCAATTCTTTGATCCTAATCACAGCAGTAATTAGAGACGATGCTGGTTACTGCTCATGACTGCTCTCCAAGTTGAGTGCAAATGCACAACCAAAATATCTCCCTTCTCCCACCCAGCTGTGGCCTGACAAGTTCACCTCTAAGACTGGTATCACTATTGCTCACTCACACATATTTCTAAGGATGAAATCAGAAAACCATTTATTTGAAGGCAACTGAAAGCTTCTCTTTAATTGTTGTTGTTTAGTTTCTAAATAATAGTTCTGAGGTTTGAGGAAACATCAAGGAACTAGGAGGTGGTCCTAAAGCAAATTTGAGGACGTAAAATTAGCTTTACCAAGTAAGAGTCTAAATAAGGCAATAAACATAGAGCCTCACCAAATTTTTTGCCATCATATTTATGTAAATCGCACCACAAATTTAACAGATAGGAGGACACCTATGTTAAAAACCATATGTTAAGAAACACCAGTACTAAAATGTTATATGGAATAAATGGACATCGTGACCAGGCTGTTTTCAAGTGCAATGGAAAATTTTAATCAGGAGGATGTGGGCAGCATGGGTGGCAGAATTTTGTGTTGTAAATGCAGGGGCCAGTCTAAGGAGGCCTATTACATGTGATAGTCTAATGACCTATCACATTTCTGATAGCAGAAAATGTGGAGGTCAGTCAGGAGTAAGAAAGAGATGTGATTTCTCCAATACTTCTAATGTAGGGTAGGAGCAGGAGGGAAAGTGACATTAGATGACAGAAAGTATTATTTTAATTCTGAGGCTTATTTACTGATTTCTTTTGAAAGGCCTGTATTCTTCTTCTTACCCCTGTCATTATTGGCCTGGGAGAAGGTCACTGTCTCTCTCTCAGTTTTACATAGAAAGCTGGTGCCTCAGAACTTCTCCCTGCTGAATGCAACACAGTCCAGCAAGTCATGGGGAAAGTCACCAGTAGGGCTGAGAGCAAACTCGTGAGGGCCACTCTGAGCAGCAGGTTGAGCAGCCTCCTAGGAGCAGGGCCAAGAACACAGACAGAGCGGAGCCCTGTTGGATTGCCTGATTGGGCAAAGCTGCAGGGTGGGCAGCCAACGACAAAGGGAGCCTTATGGAAAACGTGCACGTCACAACTTCTAAAGGTTGCCTGTAATTTTTTTCCCTCTGGAGAAGTCATGCTTCTAACATTTACAGAGATTGAAATTTAACCTGGTTGAGCACACTTGGGCTCTTTCCTTTCTTAGCTGTCACTCGGCATTTATAACCAGCATCAAAACAAAATAAGTTCATGACAGATTTTCCGAAATAACTCTTCTTCTGAAGGTTCTTCAGAAGGCTGATTATTCTGAAGCGAGAAACGTGCTGAAGTTGAGTCTTGATTATATGCACTGAGAGGAGAAAGGGAGCCTGCCACTAAACCATAGAAATGCCTTCTATGAGGTTCTTCCAGAACATGCACTTTTGAATGTTGCCTCCTTAAAAGCTTTTTAACTGTCCCCATCACCTGTAGAACAAAGTTCAATAGCATGCCCTTTGCAACCTGTGACCTGCCTGTGTTTCCAGAGGTCTCTTTTCCTCCACACGCTAGCTTATTTTCAGTTCCTTTTGTCTCTGTAGCTTTCACATCTATGGGCTGAAGTGTGGCTGAAATTCCCTGCTCCTCTTTTTCCACTTGGCAAATTTTTACCCTCTCTTTCATAATAAACTCATCCTCTCGTCTATAAATATACAAGAATTGATTGCAAGTTTCACTTTTGGCCCTAGAATTTTATTGGTACAAACCCATAAAAGTGGATGAACATACGTCAGTGAAGGACACAGCATCTTATAGACATCAGCATATTAGGTTGCTTAATGTGAAAACACACAAAACATTGCTAGATGAGCAGGGGTAGCAGACACAGATGCTCTAGTCTCTTCTCTGAAGAACATACTAGGGTTGTTGAACTTACAAATAGGTAAACCTTCAAAAAGGTTGGTGGAAATAGCTGGATTAGCGTGTTCACTATTCAAATACGAGACTAACATAACTGGTCCGCTAAGTACAGAAACCTTGAGTTTTCCCAGCTCAGTGGCTCTTGTCGGGGACACACGCAGTCCCGGTCCTCTTCTAAGGCTGGAAGAGCAAGATTCTAGCCTCTACTCCGAGGCTCTGGACCTGAGTCTGTGAAAACCTCATACTTACCCCAATCCATAGTGACACGTTAGGAAACCATTGGGAAGGGGGAGGCACCAGCGCCTGCACAGACAAAGTGCAAGTGCCAGCCCAGAGGCACCACGCTTGTGTCTGTTAATAGAAAGGTTTGGTTTGGATAGAACACATACTTTTAGAGAAATTACTATTTGAAATTTTTTACTGTGTGAACTAGTTCTTTAATAAACAGAAGTAATGTGGCCATTTCCACATTATGATAGCTATGCTGGTGGAGATGATGTAATTGTTCACTGTAGGTCGCAGACAACGCTGTCTTCATCCACACCCTGGCTAACTGAAGGTGTCATAAAGTAGTTACACATGTGAGACGGGAACTCTCCTCATACGTCTGGGCAGAATATCTGGAGTGAACTTGGGAATCATCGTGCACACAGTTCTTAGAGCTATGAGCTTGGACGAGATCAACTAGGGAGATTGGGGAGAAATGTGCAACTTCTAGAGTCAAGGCGACTCAGTGAGAACCTTCTGACATCACCTCTCTTGGCACCAACCATACTCTAACTAAACCAAACTCAGAAAAAAAATAGAAAACATGCCAATTAATTAACATGAAACTAGAACTAGAAAGAAAAAAAAAATTTCCTTGACCCGAAGTTTGTAAGAAAATATGAGAAATATGTTTATGAGCTTAGGAGAGGAAAGTGTGTCTCCTACAGGACACACACGCAAACATACACATACACACAACATAAACTGTAATTGAAAAGATTGGCACTTATGACTTCTTTATTATTAAAATCTTAGATAAAGTCAAGGACTCATCCAGAAATTATTTTTAAAAACCTCATAAATCTATAAGAGAAAGGAAGACAAATCATAGATAAATGATTAAGAGATTTGAAGAGACACCAGATCTCAAATCAAAGGACTACAAATGTAGTCCCACATATCTGCATGATGATTACACTCAAGGATCCTGATGGAATTGAGTGCAAATGTAAACCCAAAATATTGGAAATAGCAGCCCACCTTCCCAGCTCAAATACTGATATAATTTTTCAAAAGGTACAGGAAATTAGGAGCTGGACTATTAATATGACGACTCAGTTTGGTTAAAGCAGCTAAGACATAGCTCAATTTAACTCTGTATGGAATCTGAATGGTCAGCCCCTCATTCTAACCATAGAACTCTGAAAGTTCTTGCAACTGGAAAATGAACAATAAAAAGGCAATATTTTTCTTTAGACTCCACTTTTATACACAATGAATGAATGAACACAAAATTATGATTCATGAAAAGAAGTGGAAAATGTTACTGGTAGTCAAGAGTGCACCGTGTATAGAAACCGACTCAGACGTGACCCAATCATGGAAATTAATAGTAAAGAAATTTAACCATTTTAAATATGTTAAAGAATTTGCAAGAGAAGATTGACGTAATGGGTGAGAAGATGAGGTCATTCAGGAGAGAAATATAAACTCAAAAAAAATGAATATAAATACTAGAATTGAAAATTATAATATCAGAAATAAAATATTCATTGGATGGGGATGACAGCAGTTTGGACACCATAGAAAAAAGAATTAATGAAATTGAAATATTGCTAAGAGGAACCCAGCATTACTTTTACAATATTCCTGCCAAAAATTCATAACCTGAATATAATCATTAGAAAATATCCGACAGTTTCAAATTAAGCAGCATTGTACAAAACAAAAAGCCTGTCTGTCCTCTTCAAAAACACAAAGTTATGAAAGACAGAGAAAGACCGAGTACTATTCCAAATTTTAACAGACTTAAAAAAACCTGGAATGGATTCTGGATCAGAATTTTTTTTTTTTTTTTTTTTGCTATAAAAGTTGCCAGTAGAACAATCAGCAATGTTTGAATAGGAGCTATAGCTTAGATAATAATAATAATATTGTGTCACTGTTAATCTCATGGTTATGATAATTGTACTACAGTCATATAAGGCAATGTCTTTGTTTTTAGTAAATACCCACTGGATTATCTGAATATCAATTTCCTCTTAAACAGTGAACTTTTAATAT
Source organism: Camelus dromedarius (assembly GCF_036321535.1). NCBI lineage: Eukaryota > Metazoa > Chordata > Mammalia > Artiodactyla > Camelidae > Camelus > Camelus dromedarius. The sequence goes on from NC_087444.1 coordinate 5,231,978, forward strand.
GTATATTACACCAAACTCGAGAGTTAACAATTCTATATTTCTGAATAATGCGCCTATTTCAGGATTCTTAACTCTAGTAATTCCAGTTCCATCTCATCTGTCGTTGTTAGCCGTTATCATCTTTAGCCCACAAAGAAGCTAACGTTATGTTTACACAGCCATTTTTTTTAAAAGAATGACCTGCCTGTTTGTTTTTAATCTATTTAGTTACCATTCTTTCTTACAATCTACATCCTGTTTCCTGGATTCTTTTTTTTCTTAACGACCACCTTGAGAATGTTTTAAATTAACATTTGGCAAATTCTTGTCTGAAAGTATCATTTCAACCGTATTCTGGAATAGTAATATTGTGGGGAGTAGAATTTTACATTGATGGTAATTGTCTCTCTGATATTACTCCCATTTCCTACGGCTTTTATGATAACTAGAAGAAAGGCAGCTCTTAGTATAACTGTTCTTTTTTGTTGGATTATTTCTCTTTTTTTTTCTATGTCTAATTTTAAGATTTTCTAATTGTCTCTTATCTTCTATAGTTTTACTATAATGCATCTAAATGTGAATCTCTTTGTTTGTCTTCTTGGATTCCATTTTTGCTTCTTATATCTCATCATTCTTACATTTAATCAGTCTGGAATCAGCTCATGTCTTTGATTATTATCTTGCCTCCATTCTCACTATCCTTTTCTTTTGGAAATCCAAATAGATGCATCTCAGAATGACTATTCTTATCTCCATGACACTTACATCTCATTTATATTTTCCACTTCTATTTCTGTACATAGACAATTTTTTGATTTATCTGCCATTTAACTAATTTGTTCTTCAGCTACCTCTAATTGCCTTCTAAACCATTGATTTCATGTCTCAGTTCCAATTATATATGTATTTCAATTATATATGTGTGTGTATATATGTATACATATATATATATTTAATTTCTAGGAGTTCTATTTGGTACTTTTTTCTGAAGGCACTATCTGGTCACTTTTATGGTCTTTCAATCTTTACCAATATTTTAGGCCCATATTTTATCTCTTTAATAATGTGTCTCTTTGATAATTTTTAATATAAACACTTTGTGCTCTTTATTTAATTATGCTAAAATCTGAACTTTGTGCAAGTTTCATTCTCTTCTACATAATCTTCTTGAATTCTTTTTCTTACCTGGTTTCCCTACGTGACTTTAATTTTGGTTTTTGTTAAACGATCTTAACGGGTGAGTATCCAGAGGCGTGTGAACTGAGGAAGAGCCCTGCGGAGAGGATGCGTGCGTACCGCTTCCAGGCACTCTGGGCGTGGCAAACCTAAGGCCGCCTTAAAATTATTTTTCTGCCTAAGATTCCTTGTGTTACCCAGACAGTGCAAATCCAAGTGCCACACAGGTGCAAGGATCAGACTGTGGCTACAGATTTCCCGCTTGCTGGTGAATGAATCTTTCATGGCCCTCATTTTTACCAAAGTTGTTGGCTTTCAAGGGATCTGGTTTCAGGAGTTCCAACAATTTACTGAAGTGGGTCCAGGGCCTTGCCTCCTTCCCGAGTGGCCGTTAATTACATTTTTTTTTAATCTCAAAGTGCTTCTCCGAGGAGGCCTGCAGTCGGTTTATTCTCATTATACTGGTAGTCATTTTCCTCTTCAGATTCACCTGCTTTCCATTTTTGCAAGCTCAGAGTATTTGACTTTTCAGTCTAGCGTTTTTAGCTCTTCAGGAGTAAAACTTTTTCAAAATATCTAGACTACGATATTGCTAAAAGCACAACTCAGAACTGTTTTAATTTCAGTCGTATTAATAGTGGGTGTAGAGAGTTTATTATCTTAAACTAGTTCATGACTGCCTGGATGAGTTCAGGATGCTGTAACAAATTACCAGGGACTAGATGGCTTAAGACACAAACATTTATTTCTCATGGCTCCGGAGGCGGGACGTCTGAGATCAGGGTGCCGGTATGGTTAGGTTCTTGACGTGAGCCCTCTTCTTGGTGATGGCCTCCCATGACGGAGAGAGAGATCATCTCTTTCTTGTCTCTCCTTACAAGGGCATTAATCCCATTCATGAGGATTCCTCTCATTCAGGAGGGTTCCACCCTCAAATTTGTATTATATTCCAAAGGCCATACCCTCAAATACCATCACAGTCAAGATTAGGACTTCAACTTATGAATTTGGGGATAGGACACAAACATTCAGTCAATAACAATGATCCAATACTATCACTCTCCAACAAAAGACTCCATTTTGAGTTTCTTATTTATTTATTCCTTTTTCATTTATTTGTTTAATTTATTTATCTCCTTTCCTTTTCATTCTGCACTTCAATTTTCTTCTTTCCTAATGGTAATTCATTCTAAAATGTTTAAAGTATAAGTTTTCATCCTAAGGTGTCCTTGTAAAACATGCAATATTATTTTTATACCTATGCTTTTGATTGGCATCAATGTTATTTTACTTTAGACTGACTTGATTTTTCACTCTGGCAACCCAAGCTATTTTTGTGATCTGTCATGTCGGTGTACTTCTGTCTGTTCTTTAGTCTCCAATTGCTGAATAGTTTTTTATAATGAGCTCCCACTGTTCATAGCAGTTACCTAGATTATCCCCAACTTCCTGTTACCACAGATAATACTGTAGTGAAAACTTGTAAGATCAGGCCACCCAGGATGGCCGCTCTGTCGCTCTCTGCACAACCCCTGCTTGACCAGTGCCCTCTTCACCTACACCTACTCACGTGACTCACTCTCCCTCTTAATCACAGAGCCTAATCAGTAAATGCCTGCATACTTTCCCCCGGCCCCAGCCAGCAACTATTCTAATCTTTAGATCAGAACTCCCTTACGGGTAATTTACTAAAGAGGCAGTGAGGGGCGTTCTCTGAAGGTTTCCCTGGGAACAGATGAGCCAACCCGAGGTCAGTTCCCTCTATAACTGATCACCTCCCTCTCCCACTGGCAGCAAAGTCTGCCACCCTCCTGCCCAGCCTCTGCTGCACACGATGGGGTGTCGCTCCAGGAGACATACAGGATGCCCCCATCCATTAAGCCACTGATGTCTCTGCCGCTGACTCCGGGCTCTTTCTTCAGTCTTGAGTGTTGGCCAGTACAGGGCTTGCGAGCCAGCCCGGTGCAGCCTGACAGTACTCCAGTGAGTGCTTTTTAATGCATGTGTGAAAATTCCCCGGAAGCATCCACCTGGGAGGGACATTGCTGGCTGCCGTTGTATTTATGCTTCCAGTTAGACCAATCACTGACAGATCGCTCTTCAGCGTGCTCACACCAGTCCACACTTCTACAACGTGCATCTTTACCCCTCCAAAAGATCCGGGGGAAGCATCTTGTCTTACTCATTTTTGTGTCTCTTATGATTTGCTCAGCACCTGTCAAATAGTCCTAGCTTAGTACCTGTATAAACTTCAGCCACAGCACCTAGTCCATTGAAATACGAAAAAAAATCGCTTCCAATTATTTGAATGATATTTGAACGATCTGATAACCAAAGTAACCCTTTTCATAAATAAGAATGAGCATTCTGAAGTTTCTTTTGTTTTTAAGTGTAACAGTTTTGTTTTAGCTCACATTCTAATGCAGTAAAATTACTATCACCATTGCTTTCTTTCCTCTACCGAATTTCTCTGGGTAAATTACTGACACAAGAAAAATCTCCTTCATATTATATCCTTTTAAAAAGTAGTCTAAAGTCAATAACTCAGCTCAATTTTCAAACTACCCCTGCCTCCTACATATCTTTATGTTTCATTACGATGATTTGTTTCTTCAAAAAACTATTTTTTTCCTCACTGGAACCAGGTATATTGAAGATGAAATTGTGTTGTTATGTAAGAAGAAATATTTTAAATTCAGCCTATTAACATGTAACCTCTATTCTTGACAGCATCTTTTGAAATGTTGTACTTTGGAAAACTTGTAGTTTCTATTGGAAGGCTTATCTATTTTTTCTCTCTCTAGATTGGAACATGTCCCGGATTAGGACAATAAATATAAACATAAGCATCACTTTTCCCACGATCTTACTGTTACTGCAAATTGATGTTTAATAAGATGGTCTGTATTCAAATACCCTATTTTATAAAGTTTGAAACCATAATGCTTCTGAACAATAATATGTGACTTGAGAACGGTAGCGGTGATTTGTAGACGTGGTAGTTTACCATTCACTTCTACTTTCTTGAAGATATATGCTTTTATTTTGTTTCTAGATAAATTTTTTCTGTAAAATCGCTGTAGTCATCTTTGAATTTACAATCTTTGTCACAAAGTAAGTGCATTAAGATACCTTGTACTTTTATGTCTGTGACACTTTCAGAGCTTTTTATAAACATGAACTAATCTATACCCCTTGTGACACAGGATAACGATACTTGGTTCTCAGCCAAACTTGTTGATTAAGCCTGTTGATAAAATTTCTTTTTGATCATGGCTTTATCCCCAGATTTGTAATAATAATTAAATATCATAATAAATAATCAGTTAAATAAAGCCAATAGATCAAAAATGTTGCTTAAAATTATTCAAATTATTTCTTTCCAACATAAGAAGGAATCCTTCCCACCTTCCCACCACTACTTTAAGAACGTCCAAACACAAGATGGTATCACTGATAAAGACCTGCTGAACCAGTTAAATCAGAGTATGGATTCAGTTGCAGAACTAAATCCAAAATACAAGTTACTCAGACATGGCAGAACTTTACTTCTCTCTCATGTAACAAACTAGACTGAAGAATCCAAAGGCTGGTATGAAGTCTCCACACTTCTATCTTGTTGGGCTGCCATCCTAAGATCTTGCTTTCATCCATGTGACCCAAAAGTAACCCCCACCACATCCCCACTCCAGTGGGCAGAAGGGGAAAGAGGAGGAAAAAGGGAAAAGTTGTGCATTTTCCTTTGAAGGTCCTGATTCAGAGGTTGAAAGTATTGCTTCTAATAAAATCCCTTTGATTAAAACTTCATGTGGTCATATATAAGTCCAAGAAAGAATTGAACATATAGTCTTTATTCTAGGTGGCTATCTACCCAGCTAAGATTCAGAAACTATTAAAATAAAAATGAGGAAAAATTAATACTGAGAAATAAGCAGTCGTATGCTCCATACATTGTAATTTCATTTCAACTTATATTCCCCATCCAGAATGGATGACACTTAAAAATGTATGAAAACAATCTTAATATTTTATTAGAAGGTGAGAAAGTAGTAAGCCTGAATAAATAATGAGATGTCTGTTTCTGTGAAGATTCCATTTTGTCAGCCACAAAACTCCCAAACTTCCAAAGTACTAGTAAACAGAACTACAAGTTTCCTGTCAGGGGAGGAATGATCCAAATGGATTCAAAACTCTTAATTTTTATCTTCCAATGTTATTTTTACATTGTATAAAAGGGGGTCTCTACCTTTAAAATATAATTGCCGTGCAATTCCTATTTGTTGGGTAGAACAGCCCCGATTTTGTGCCAATGAGCATGGCACAGGAAGGGAGTCTAGGTGTTTCTAGACAACTTTTGAGCAGGAGCAAAGCTCAGAAATACAATTGGCAGGATGGGAGAGGTGAGCTGAGTTCTTACTATGTGACATAATACAGTCAAGAAAGCTAAGGATTAAAATTCTCCCCGTTTTTTCCTATAGCTGGGGCCGGCCGAGATTCCTGTAGTGCCCTAACAAGTTCATACCCTGACCACTGCGGGCACTGGGTGCTGAAGCTCACATTCGCTCCTTCTCCAGGATATCGCCCTCAGTTGGCAGCAGCTGCCTTGCTTGGACATGCCTAGGTTTTACCCTAACCCATGGCCGACGACTAGCAGGGTATTTAAAAGCCTAGGCCATTGCCTCTAGGTGGACCCAACTCTGTAAAGTGATACCCTCTCCAGCACTGCCAGTAAAACCAGGTCAAGTGGAGGTTCCCTCTAGAACCACAGCCTGGTGTAACTTCTTCCCTTCCCTTCACCCTTTTCAATAAGTCCCCGAGAGCACTCCTCCAATAAACTGCTTGTGTAAGAATTCCCATCTAAGTCTCTGCTTCAGAGACCAAACCAAGATATTTTTCTTTAAGTAGGCTTGACTTGCTGTTGATGCAAGATGGAGTCGGACATACATGGGTACCATGCTCAATCTGTGTCATCATCAATGATCATTTGTTTAGGAATATCAAAATATTTTTTACTAATGATTCACCTAATCAGAAAATCATGTATGTGGACTTCATAGCACAGATGAATACTTCTATTTAATCTATTCAACAATAAATATTTTTGGCCAAAAATGATGTGGAGTGATAGGCCTAATGCTAGTCAATAAATAACCTTGATAAACATGTACAGAAAAATTCTACCATAATGTTATGAGAACAATATTAACTGCATAAAATGCAGTCATGTTGTTATGAGGCTAATGAAATGGCCCAGAAACCTATCTCCGATTATGCTACTACATACCCGAAGTTTAATCATTGCAGGGCTATTATGACGGAGTGCCCTCTATATGATTTCTTGAACATCCTTAAGCTCTACAAGACATATTGGGTCCTGGAACATCTCAAGTCTGACCCCACATTACACCTAACGCTTAATGTCAAGTGTAACAGTTTACAGGGAAAAAATGTACATTTCAAAAGCCCGTGAGATGTAACAATCACCGAGTTTAACCACATGATCCAAAATTTTAGAATATCTATAAAAATACATACATATTTAAAGAATAGTATTCTATACTCTTTACTGAGCATTTTAATTTTCAACCTAATCAGTTTCACTTAAAACTAAGTCATATTCATTGAACAGATACTTGTTAATTCTTGAGGTTTGTGGTTCAAAGGCAACCACAAGAATTTAAAATACGATTCTGATTCCTACTCCTGTTTCCAGGAAAAGGAACTGCTTCTAGATCAACATTCCTGAGATCTTGCCTCATCCTCTTGTTCATCCTCTCTCACGGAATACAAATGAAATGACTGATTGTGGTGTCCACATTTAATGAATGAGTGGAGATAATTATTAAAAATGACTTCATTTTGAATAAATAAAATTTTGAATGAATAAAAAATTCATTCTCTTTTTTTTTCCATCTCCAACCCTGATCAACGTAGCTCAGAAATAAAGGTAAGTGTGTATATACTATCTTGATATTTTATCCTCTTTATCCCACTTAGCTTTCTTTTTTTTTTTTCTCTCTCTCTTCCTATCTTCTTTTGGGTTCATCAAGTATTTTTTACTATTTTTTTCATCTATTACCTTTTAAGTTATACATTTGTTAACTTTTTAATATTTATCTTATTATATTTGTCTTTTGGTTGATTCTTCTAAAGATCCCTCACTTTCCTAAATCTTATATATATTAACATTCTCAAATAATGCAAGAATATTAAAATGCTTTAATTCCAATTACCCCTTCATACTTTTGTGTTATTCTTGTCATGTATTTTGATTAAATACCACAGTACATTATTATTGATTTTTATAGTCACTTTTTATTTTAATGCATTCACATTTTTACCACTTACATTGTTAATCTTCTCCTCTATACTTTAATTATTTTTCCCTATGAGATGATATTCCTTCTGCTTAAGCAAATATTTTAGCCTTCCTCCCAGGAGTTTCTGCTGACATCAAGTATTTTCTCTTATTTTTTGTTTGCAAGGAAATCTCTTTTGCCCTCATTTTTGATGGATGTTTCCACTAAGAGGGGAATTCTAATATAGTAACCACTTTCTTCAGCATTTAAAGTTTTTGATCAGTCTCCTCTGGCTTTTCTTTTTTTTTTTTTTTTTTTTTTTTTTTTTGCCTAAGAAGTTAAGAATTACAGAATTGTTATTTTGAAAGTAATTTGTCTTTATTTCTCTATTTCTAAGATTTTCCCTTGTCATTACTTTTCAGTAATTTTACTATAATGTGCCTGAGAATAGTTTTCTTTGTCTTCATCCTGTTTAGTCTTCTAGCATTTCTTGAATCTGTGGCTTAATATCTTTCATCAGTTTTGGATAATTTGAGGCCTTTATTCAGGTCCTGAGTCTGTTCATTACACATAAATTAGATAAATTAGATACCTCTTATTCTCTTTTCTATATTCTCAATCATTTTCTATTTTCTCAATCATTCTGAATATTTTTTTTACTAATATATCTATCAGAATTACTAATCTTCTTGTGCTTCTTTGGTAGCCAATTAGTGAGGTAGCTGATCCCCTCAATGCAATCAGAAACTGACCTACTTGTAACCAGTTTTAGCCTTGGTCTTCTAATTTGCTATTATTCCTAATATATACTCCTTCAGGAGGCTTAACTAAATGCCTAGAAGATTTGATGTAGTCAAATCTTGCTAGACTTTGAACTCCATTTTTAATCTCCAAACAGCACTGTAGTTCTCTGCCTTTTTACATCTGTCTGCTTTTAGCTTCTGAGCCTTTCCACCCACACTGCATATGCATTAACGAATGACTCAGAGGGAAAAACTGCCAAGAATAACACACTTAACTAGTTTTCCTCCTCTCTAGGATCCAGGGTCTCCAAGTTTTGCTTGCCTTGATTGCTTTCTGGTATGTTCCAACAATTTTAAAATTGTATCCAGCTTTTATTTTTGCTCTCAGTGGGAGGGTGGTCTGCTACAAACAAGTTCCTCCTAGCTGGAGTATGAAACTCTGAATATTTTTATAAATCTGTGTTAATGATGACTCCTCCATGAAACTCTGTTCTCATTATCTCCTCAGAAAAAATCTCTTTCTTTACTACACTCCCATGAATATAGTGATTAATAGGACATAATCTGGAAACATTTGAATCAACATCCACCATGACTTTGGACAAGCTAACTTCCTTTTGCCTTGCTTTTCTCACTTGTAAGATAGAGATAAAGTGTGTACTATGTCAGCGTTGTTACAGAGATTAAATGAGATGAAATATGTAAAACATATAGTAACATTACAAAATTGTTAGATATTGTTACTAATGTTGTTAGCAGTATGTTAGCACCTTTTATTAAATACTTTGTTATTGGAGCACATATGTACCTGACTAGATTGCACACTCCCTGATAGAGGGAAATGTCTTCTTCCTCTTTATTTCACAGCCTTGAGATATGTCCCAAAAGAATGCCTATTCATTGCATTAATGAATGAATATAAACTTATTATATGCACTCAGATTGGCTGATTCAATGGAATGAAATGGTAATTTATTTTGAAAGACCCATGGTGAGGAGGAGTTTAGCTATTATAAATGAGAATTGGATCTGTAGGTTTCCCATATCCATTTTAATATTATTTAGCTCCTTGAAAGCAGAAATTGGGTTTTTTCCATGTCTTTATTTGAGCACTTAGCTCAGTTCTTGTTTAATGACAGTCAATTAGTGTTTGTTGAGTGACTGAAGAAATTATCATTCTGTCTTATTTACTACTACTGATTATCTAAGGTTGTCTTATTACAAGTACTTGTTTATTTAGATTTTAACTCATCAGATCTTCTCCAAAATTAAAAAAAAAGTTACAATTTTTCTTTGAAGAGTCAGTTTTATTTCTCTTTTTCAGAAAGCTATATTTTCCACTGACCATTTTACAAACTTCTTATAAATAATCTGCATGAGGCAGGTGTGTTTCCATTATGCTGGCCTTATAATGCAAGTGTGGCCCAAATGTCAATAGGCCAACACACCAAATAGTTTAAATGTCTTCTCACATGCTACAGAAGGCAATGATAGGTTTTCCGTATTTTTCTTTTAACCCAAGATAGTCCTTTTAAACTTTTAGTCCTAATCTTTATTTTTTGTAATCTTAGCCAAGGTCTTGTGGATTCTATTTTCCATAAGATATCCTCTGATGAAAAGAAGAAAATGCTCAAAGACTTGATCTGGACAACAGAGAACCATACAGCTGTGCTGTTCCTTTTTTCCTCCGCCTTGACCTTAGCCTTGAAGAAAGTACTCCTTTAGGCGCACGCTCCTGAAGTTGACTGAAGTGTCTCTTAGGATGTGCTTTGGTCATAGAAAAAAAATTTAAATTCCATTCCAGGTACAGCTTCCCCTTACTTTATAGATTAAAGTGGGAAGTACCATTGGGAAGGGAAAAGGGATCATGAGTGTTTAAAGTTTATTACAAATGAGAAGTTTGTGAACAAAGCCTGCCCACGAGACTGAAGTTTGTGTCACATCACCTCCTGGAATCAATCTGCAAAAAAGGAGCATCTACCAAACAATTGCCCCAAAGAAGAAAAATCCTGCATCTGCCTCATTATCATCCTGAAAAACACCAACATGGATAATCTTTCTTTAACCTCTTGATCACCTTCTGACATTTTTCCTTTAAATCATACAGGCTTTGGTAGCTCATAAAATAGAAAAATTATTTTTTCAGTCAATTATAATTGATTTTTGTTTTCTTTTTTACAGGTTTTTGAAGTGAGAAAAATACATGAGAAAGATGCTTCTTAGATGAAGAAACGAGAAGGGAAATATCTGGCATAAAATGACTCACTGCCAAGATTACTATTTTACTAGACAGGAGAACCAGCGGTCTTTGAATAAGTGTTTATAATAATGATGTTAAGTATTCATTTATCTATTTAAAAAATCATTAACTAAAATATGCTATGTGCCAGACACTGAAAAATAGCAAATGCATTTATCCTTGTCAAGAAGCTGTTTTGATCCAAGTTTGTCACAGTACCAAGCTCTAATCAGCATACAAACTGTAAAACAATGCTGTTGGGTAAGATTATATAAACCTTATCCTATAGCTTTAAAGGGAAATAAAACAACCCCACTTCCAAATATTTTTCATCTCAACTGCTTTTACCATACTACGCACTAAGTCATAGTGTCCACTGGTCAATAAATGATGCGCAGTCCATTGTCCTTATTGTCATTGAAAACATAGTATCCATTCAGTGATTTAATTTATTTGTTCAACATTTGTTACCAAGTCCAAACTCACTCTGCTCATCACATGACAGGCCAGTAAACCTGGAGATGAGGTGTTGTGGCAAGGAATAATGACTTCATTCAGAAAGCCAGCAAACCAAGAAAATGGGGGACTAATATCCTAGAGAACCATCTTACCCAAGTCAGAATTCAAGCTCCTTTTTTTAGCTAAAAGGGGAGGAGTGTGGTTGGTTGTTGCAAATTTCTTGATGTTGGAATCCTTTGTTCTTGCAGCTGTCCATGTAGGTCAGGTCATGATGTTTCTATAAACCTCCAGCAAGACAAATGTTATTATTTTTTTCTGCAACTTTTTATCTTTATATGAATGGAGAAAGTGTTAAACTATTAAAGGTCGAAGCCTTGAGAATCAGCTAGCCTGTATATTTCAGGCTCTAGGCAACATTCTTTCACAAAAGGTACAGAACTAGCATGACTAAGCACAGGAAACAGAGTGCAGGGTTAGAGCTAAAGGAATGCATGTAATATGGAATCAGGTTTGTTCTTCCTTATTACACCTTGTGATTCTATTGTATGCAAGGACAACCTATATGAATACACAGTCCACTCCAGCATTTTCCATATTGTTGAGGCTACTGGGTCTAACACAGGGGTCAGAACATTTATCTATAAAAGATCAGGCAGTAAATATCTTAGACATTGGAGATCACATACTTATCTCTCTCTCTCCTGACCCTGATCCTGCCTCTTCTTTCTCCTCTTCAACATTTCAAAAATGTAAAAATCATTTTTAGCTCATGGGCTGTACAAAAATAGGCCTTGGGCTGGATTGGACAGCAGACCATAGATTTCCAGCCCCCAGTCTAGAGAAATGTCTTTATTAAAATATGCAGGTTGAGTTCAACATTCACTCTCATCCTCTTTATGGCCCTTCTGTTGCCATAAGGGAGATGTTGACCTTCATGCTTCTCTCCCCATCATCAGGTTTCTGCTTCCGTCTCCAGGTGGTAACTGATTAAACTAGGGAACACACACAGTTATATTTAGAAACAGTTTTTGCAGTGAAAATTAATCTCCATGGTTGTAACTCCATCCAAACTGAAGACCCCTTCAATATTGTTATGCAGAGCAATTTTTCTCTCATTGGTTCAAAATCTCTTCAACAAAATCTAGGGTTTTGATTCTCCTTTTCAGGAATAGAAACTCTATTCAGGTGATCTTTCATATAAAAGGAATAATGTGTTTTAAAATATAATTCTTAAGGAACAAAAGCACTGCTATTTCAGACTGTTAGTGCCTAACCTCTACATTCTATCTTCTAAAATTCCAGCTTAGAAAATATAGTTACACATATACACACATACACACACAGAGGGATCTTAAAAACACACTTACACAGAGAGAAACCAACACATGTTGTGACAATGAAGAAATTCAACTGAATTTTGTACTATGGTTCTTGGAATCAATCTCACTTGTTCAGTGTTATATCTAATATGTATATATGAGTATGCAGTATTATATTTGAATTAAGGATACTAACTGACTGTATAAAATCAATACCACAAATAATGATGGTTTAAACAGGATAGGCATTTATTCTTTCTCACTTAAAAGTCCTGATGTAATTAGTCCATGGCTTGTTCGGCAGCTCCATAGTCACCTAGGACCCAGGAAATGTCTGTCCTTCTGCTTTTTTATCCCCAGGTTGAGTCCCTCAACCTCATGGTCCAAGACGTGGCTTCAGCTCACAAAGGGCAGAGGAAGCGCCATAGGCCTTTTATCAAAAAGAAATTCCAAAAGCAGCACGTCTCCTTGGCCAGAGTTAGTCTCAAGGTTGCAACTAGTGCAGGGTGGATTGAGAAACATAGTCTTCTGAGAGGCATGAAAATCATGTGTTTAAGAGGCAAACAGACTTTGAGAAGCAGACAACAGTTTTTCCTCACAGTGATCAAAACATTTTAAGATCATTTAGAGACATTTAAAACTAATGGAATTATTTATAAAGCAGAAAGCCATAGAGAAAGTATTTCTGACACAATAAGTAGAATAAATAAGCATCCTATTTAAAGCTACTTGGAAATATTTAGTTAAGGCTTGAAATCCTTAATTAGAAGACACTAAAGGACAAATAAAATCAATATCATACATTTTCCATTAGCATGAATTGTTATACTGCTAACTTATTAAGAATGAGAGGGGACGTCTGTACTTTGGAGTGTTTCTCAGCCAACTTTTCTTTTTTTCTGGTTACCTGCACCCCCAGTTTCCTTTGGAAGACTCACCTCTGCTCCTCTGTGTACAGTCTTGCTGGAACTACCAGTAGGTGCTCCCAGATGATGGGCGTGAGAACTCAGCTAAGTCAGTGAGGTTCTCTTTTGGGGACATTGAAACCAAGGCAAAATGACACCAAGTTGGGAAGAAATGACACCAAGTTGGCCTTCTGATGAGCTGTTAACCACATAGAGTCCCCAGTTCTTATTCTATTTGTATCAGACATCTATACACCCATTTCTTTATTTCACTGAAACACCCCCAAATTGTTCCAGTGAATTCTCTTTTGGTTTGTGTTAGGAAGTACTGTATCTCAATACTTACAAAAAACGATGAAAATCTAACTATATTTGAATAATAAGTTGTGTCATGGAGGTGAGTATAAGATATACGTGTACATACACGCATATAGATGCTAATAGGACTCATGAAAAAGAGAACAGAATATACTCTATCACCTTCTCTTTTGTGTGTCCTTGGTCTGTTTTGTTTTTCTGCACGTGTATGCTGAAGGGTGAAATATTCAGCTCCAATCATATGAGAAACAACTGGAGGAAGTGTTGATAGCTAGGAGAGAAAGCATGTGATTTGGTAGATGGGGAAAGGTAAAATGAAACATTTTTAGACCAGATGGAATATCTACCCAGCAGCCTAATGATCTTAAGAAAGTGATTTTTCTGGGTTATACACAAGCTTAACATTTTTAACATTCTTGTTCCTAAGGATAAAATCATGTAATACAAATGAGAACACAATGCATGTATTACATGCCTCTGGTTATATGAATACTGAGGGCTTTTTTATATGTGTGTCTTTATTATCGCTCTTCTATTGTCATTTCAAAAAATGAATTTCTAGCAGAGCCCTCCTAAAAGGTACTTTAGGCTTAATGGCTATAGCATTTCTGAAAGTGTTCACAGGGTCAAATTGATTCAATTATTTTCATTTGGATAAAAGGAACAAACATTTTTGAGAGTCTCCTATGTTGGTTCTTAACCCCATTTAAAAATTAGATTCACCACGAAACTCTTTAAAATGCAGATTTTCACAACATTTTAAGTCCTCCTCCCCGTCTCTGTGATTTGGATACATCTACTAAGTGCTAAGAATTGTGCCATAAACTTTATTTATAAGAACACACAGGGTAGTGGAGAAATGCAGAAGCCAAGCCCTGGACCCAGATTTAATTCAAATCCTGCTTGAGCACAAATTGGCTAGATAACTTTGGGCAATTTACTTAACCTCATTGTGTTTCCTGTTCCTCTGCTGTAAAATGAGGGCAGCATTAGTGCTTGCTTTGTTCAGTTGTAACTTCTATGTGGTTAGCCCTTTTTATTGCTCTGATAGAATAACTGATTTTAAATCATCATAAAAACCTATTTAAATTACTATTATTTTCATTTTACATATAGGGAAACTGAGGCTTAGAGATGAAAAGTAACTTTCCCAAGATGATCTAGTTGCCTCCAAGCTAAGATATAGTATATTAGCAATGGTGAGGAGCACGTGATCCAAAATTACTGGGGTGAATTTTCGTCATGTTGACTTTGGGATGGTTATGGAGTGGCTAGGTAGAGAAGTTTACTAATAAATCAGTTGTGTGGTGTGACTCTGGGTCTCAGCAGAGTGGAGATGGCACAGGGATTTTCACTTGGGGTCTTTGACATATAAATCCTGATTGAATATATGAATAGGAATCAGCTCATGCAGGACTCGTATATGGAGGATGGCAGATGGCAGAGGGCATAGCTCTTGAAAATGCCAACATTTTACAGGACAAATAGCCCAAACTGAGATTAAAAGAAGACTAAGAAACCAGAGGCAATAGTAAACTCAGAGAAAGTGTTAACTTAGAAATTTAGAGAGAAAGAAGTTTCCGAAGAGAAATATTGGTTAAAATTTAATTAAATAAACCTGAAGGTTCAAGGGAAGAGGTGTCACATCATTTGGGAAAAGTAAAGGTTATCTGGGACCTTGGCCACAACAGTAGTGTTACACTAAATAAATGGGCATAACCAGTATGTACTCTTCTTCAAGAAGTTTGATGGTAAAGGGAAAGAAAGAGAACTCCAGATAGGGAAAGATATAGGTAGGGGTTAAAAAAATAATGGAAAAGAAAGGTAATGGTTTTGGGGCTAAATAACCATTTTCTCTGACCACTTCTTTTGAATTGAACCACTTCTGAGTGAGTACACCGTATTTGTGTGTGTGTGTGTGTGTGTGTGTGTGTGAGTGCATGTGCACATGTATCAGAGGTATAAATATTTTGAGAACTTAACCTCCTTGAGTCATAAAATGAGGCTACAGGTCAACCTTAAGTAGGAAGTTACTTACTATATGGCACAGGTTGCCAGGTAAAAAGAAGGAAACTTATATGTTTATTTTAAAGTTAGTTGTATATAGGAGAAAAATAGAAGTTTTTATTTTTATTTAATTCCCAATAGACTAAGGAATCAGCAACTTTTGGCAAGACATTGTTATCATCTTTCAATGTTTTCAAGCTCATTGTCTTCATAGCAGTGTTGTGGGAGATTGTTTTCCAATTTGATAATTGCATATTAATATGCCAAATATTCAAAGTTCCAAATAGGGAATTAATGACTCTTTTTTCTAAAATGAATAAAAGGAAGTGAAATTATTTTGTTTGAAGAAAAATTGTGAAGTTTTCCAGATCATGTACCATATCTCATAGAGACGTGAAGATTCAAGCTTCCTTACTCTTATAGTATCAAAGTATCACATGTAAACAACTTGTTTTACATTTATCCCTTTTATTTTAAAAACATATCGCTATGAGACATGCCTTTGTGGAAATACAACTCGACACAAAGTTACATTCCATTTTATGATATATTATAATCATTCTATTTCCTTTCAGTTCTGTGAACAACAATCTTAATCCAAAGGTGGCGATGCTAGATTTGCTGCTGATTTTTAAGCTGTTTTTTGAAGGGAGAGTTTTAACAGTGAGCCAATTATGTTGCTTCACTCATCATGTCACAAAGCTTTGTATGATAACCTTGAGAAAACCCTGTTACTTAAGCATTTTTTGAAATAAAATTTAAAAGCAGCCACAGTCTATTTTATAGAAGAACAACTGTCAATGACCTGCAGTGAAAAACACATCACCCAGAGATAGAATAATGAAAATACTATGAACATCAATCCTATTACTAAATGCCAGGGGACGGGGGGGGGGGGGGGTGAGAAGCCTCTGGAACAACTTCATAGCGCAGAATCTGATGGCCTCCCTACGTGAGATTACTCAGAAGAAGTTGCATATAAGAAAAGAAAGCATATACCAAAATGTATGGAACTACGATTTACAGAATATGTGTGTAAAAGAAAACCTTTCAAATGGGAATATTTGAATGATTGGATCAAAGAAATGTTTGTCCATGGTCTCCTACTTAAGGACAAAGGTTGTGACCCAGTACTTGGGAAGAGAAATACAAAACTGAACTTTTGACATCTTTCTGTTGAGCTGTGTGATGAGTTTGTATATCCTCTGAGGGCAGGAACTGACACATTCTTATTTGCCCTGGAGTGCTCAGAAAGTCCCTTGCTAATATTCCACACTAAATACACGTTCGCTATTTGGGAGAATGTGGGAGTTCGGGATTTCCAAAGGCGATTCTTCATTCCGAGTTATCATAGAGATTAGTAAGACCATCAAAGACTTGAAATATTTCTATAATATTCCAGTTTCTTATAGCTGTATGTCTAGTTCACAAACCAAATGGGTCGTGGAAAATGAAAGTTGATTATCACAGACTTAATCGGGTAGAGATACCAATCACAGGTGTATTTCTGGATGTGACATCTTTAATGGAGCAAATCACCCTGGCCCCCGGCAGCTAGCACGCAGCAATTGACCTGACTGACATAGCCTTGTTTTCCTATACATTTCAGCAAAGATAATCAGAAGCAGTTTGCCTCCACGGGTACAACAGTATAACTTTACCGTCTTGTCTCGGGGTTATGTCAGCTCTCCTGTGCTGTCATAATATAGCCCCGAGTCCCCTCGATCATCTTGATATCCCACAGAACATGACACTGGTTCATTACATCTGTGACTTTATACCAACTGAACCCAATGAACACTAAGTGGCAAGCACTCAGATGCCTTAGGAAGACATAAGCATGCCAGAATGTAGGAAATGAGGATTATGAAAATTCAGGAGCATACCATATTCAGAGGGGCTAACAGTCCAAGGACAGTCAGGATATCCTCTCCATAGTGAAAACCGAGTTGCTGCAAATTTTATTGACCACCATGAAGAAAGACGTACAATTCTTGCTGAGCTTCTTTGTGTTTGGGAAGAAACGTAAACCATATTTGGTAACTTATAAGGCTTCTCAGTTACTTCCTTGTGTAAGCTGCCCATTTCATTTGCATTACAAACTTTTGGACACAGTGGCATTGAAAGTGTCTGTGGCAGACAGGTATCATATGAAGTTTTGCATAAGTCCAAGAGGTGAGTCACAGCTCAGACCACTAAGATTTGGGAAGGAAGCAATGCAACTTATGTTTACTTCAATTCTTCTTTCATAAAGGAGCTCATGACTGACTACTGGGCCCTGGTGTTGTCTGGAATTTTTTTCTATGGGACCCTAGTGACTTGTAATCAATAAACTAGATGTTTTCTGATTCATCAAACCATCAACCTAGATGTGCACTCTAGCATTGCATTGTAAAAAGAACCTTGGTGCCCGAACGAACCTGGAAGGCACAAGTTCACTTCCTTGGCTGGTGGCTCAGATGCCCAAGGTACTTGCTGCTATAGCTTCACCAACTGTCCCACAATCCACGTATGGAATTGCAGTGGGACTTCCCTATGACCAATCAAAGGGGAAGAGAAAGCAGAACTATGGTTTGTAGGAAGACCTATTTAATATGCTACATTAAGCTAGAAGTTGACGGTTGTTTCAATATAGCCCAGCTCAGAGACAGCCTTGAAAGAAAGTAATGAACGTAAATATTTCCTGTGGGCAGAAACTGAGGTAGTACATCCGATTGCCCACTTTGCATGGACGGGAAGATAGCCTTAGGGCGATGTATACAGATGAGCTGTGGACAAAAGGTTGTCTAAATGGTCAGGGACATGGAAAGAATAAAGTCGTTTGAGCAGTGGTTTTGAGAGAAGTTCATACAGAACTTCTCTTAGAAAGAATACAGAGTGTGAAAATATTTTTCCCACAGGAGCAAATCCACTGTGGAGAATGCTTTCAATAACCAGGTGGACAAAGTGTTCTTTCCTGCGAGTGTCAGTAAATCCCTTACTCCAGGCATCCTCGTGCTTACTCAGAACATCAACTACCAACATGCAGAGTATTTCTGAGGGGCGGGGTTGAAGGCTTTGCAGATGTTTAATAACATAAATTTACCCCCATAAAGACTGATCTTCATGTCACCGTGCCAGCCTCCCACAAGCAGGTAGATACAATGCCACTTCTCATCGGACTGGCCTGCTTCCTGGTGGAAACTGGTTACAATATACTTTTCTATCATGGAAGAGAGAGTGTCTTGTCCTCCAAGACATAGGTATATATTTCAGACACAGAAATCCCTTTACTGTCCTCAGCACTTTGTCAATACCATCCTTCCAGACACCTTATCTATGGCCATGGCATCCTGCATAAAATGTATTACAACAAAAGGTCGTACGATACTTATGCCCACATAACCCACTGGCTTTACCGTGTCCCCCCACCAGAAAGCAGATGGCTAGACAGAATGGTGAGATAGAATGCTAAAGTCACAGTTATGGCATCAGCTAGAATACATCATGAGAGGCTTGGGTTCTAGCAGAGAATGGAGTATATCCTTCATGCAGCCAACATTTAGTGCTACTCTTCTATGGTCAGAGTCAAGTTGTAGAGGTGAAAATAGTCTCTCTCAGTGTCATATCAATAAACTACCAAAGGAAGTTTTTCTTTCCTTCAGATTTGGTTTAGAGAATGTCAGTGTTCAGTAGAGGAATGTTGGTGTCCAATAGTGGGGCTGTGTATCCACCAAAGTACACAGCCATAGCCTTGTTGAGTTAAAAGCTGAGACCACCTTCTAAAATTTTGGACCCTCATGTCAAGTAATAAACAGACAAGAAGAGTGTCACTATATAGTCCGTGATGACAGATCATGATTAAAAGTTGAAATTGGGTTGCTATTACCCATTAGGCACAAACTATGACTGGAGCCAAATAATTCACTAGGGCATCTACCTATTCCCTGTGCTCAGTAATTCTGAACTGCGGAAAACTATGACACAACTAAACTGCGGAAAACTATGACACAACTAAAACCCAATAAACACGGGATCACTAAGGACTCAGATCCTACAGATGTGGAGGTTTGGATCACCTCACCGGATAAAGAACACTAGCCAGCTGAGCTGGAGAATAATGGCAAAATAAAATGGGTTGCAGAAGAAGGCACCTCTCATGAACAACTTAAGCCTCACATCCAGTTACAGAAGTAGAGGGTGCTGTAGCTGTGTTTTACATTAATTAATTGCTTCTTTTACACCCTTTTCCTCCCTCCACACCCCCCAGCTCCCTCTTGTCACTCCATTATATGAAGGTATGAAGAATACTGGTGGTGGCTGAACATTACTTTCCAGGTAGGAGTTTGACTGAACTGACCTACTCAATGATGAGACAGGAGTTCAGGGGACTTTGGATGTCCCCTGGAATAAGGAAACAAATACTCACTTGGACAAAGGCAGAGAGGATGCTAAGAGGCAAATGTGCTTGGCTGTGCTGGGAATCTTCCACTTGACTTTCGTGTTCTTGCTTCACATTTCTCCCCAGGCTACGTCCCACCTATGAATTGCATCAACAAGCTCCTTTTGCTTTTTGGTTTCCATTTGGGTTCCAACTGAAAAGGAGTTTAAGGGGAAAGAGGGGGCAAAACTTGGGATTTTTCTTTTCTCTGCTTATTCCTTACTGCACCACAGATTGGCAGGGGCTGTGTTTTTCTAAAGTCATTGTTCTTGTCTGGTGGCCTTTTCTTACGGTTACTGCTCTCTTCCCATTTCCAGATTCTGTTAATCTCACTCTCCTTGTTCCTTCAAATCTATGGGCCACATTAAATCTCACGCATATATGGACAATTGATTTAAGACTGTGGAATATTGCTAAATAGTGTGAGAAAGGTGCTTTTTCAATCAATAATGCTTCAATAATTGAATATCAATATGGAGAAAAATAAAACTTGACCCCTAGCTCAAACCATTCAGAAATATGGATTCCAGGTGAGTTGTTGACCTAAATTTGTAGAATATAACATCACCATGAACTATAAGTAGGAAGATGTATTTTTAACCAAGTAACCAAAAAGCACTCACCAAAAGGAAATATAAAATACTAAACTGTATTAGAATTAAGAATTTTGTTCATCAAAAGACATTATAAACTATACAGTCGGAAAAAACATTTTCAACACATATAACCAATAAAAGACTCATATGAATATATTAAAACTCTTACAGATCTGATAAAAAGACAGATAATCCAATAGAAAAATAAGCAGGGGGCTCAACAGGAACTTTTCAAAAAAGGTAATCTAAATGATTAATAATATAAGAAGGAGCTCAACTTTATTTTGATATATGTATATTGAAACCATCATGTGATACCACTATATCTAAACTAGTATAACTAGAGATATTTTTTAATGACAATACCAAGCTTTGTCAAGGAGTTAGGGCAATGGAAATCTTTATACACTACTGATGGGAGTGTCGGCTGGTATAACTGCATTAAAAAATTTTGAGTATTATCAACTAAAATTGAGCAGACCTAAATCCTATGTCTCAGCAGATCACTCCAATGTATAACCCAACATAATTGCATGTTTATAAGCAACAAAATGCATGTTCAAGAACATTAACAGCAGTGATTTTTGTAATATTCCCGAAACAAGAAAATAACCAAATGTCACTAAATAAACAAATTATGATATAAAGCCATACCTTGGTGCTTGCAAGTAGCTTGCCATGGTTGCACACACCAAATTGCAATAGTCCACTTATCCAAACCCATCCAAACATCTGACAGTCTATTAACTTCAGGTTAACACTTACATTAGCCTAGCCTACAAAATCACCTAACGCAAAGCTGGTTTCATAATAAAGTATTGAATATCTCAGGTAATGTGTTGAGTACTGCACTGAGAGTGAAAAACAGGAGATCCAATAGGTACAAAATGGTGATGAGGGTATGGATTGTCTGCCCTCAGTACTTCCCAGAATCATGAGGAAGTATCGTACCACATACAACTGGCCTGGGAAAAGGTCGAAAATCACAATTTGAAGTGTGGTTTCTACTGAATGTGTATAGCTTTTGCATCATCATAAAGTCAAAAAGCCTTAAGTCAAGTCTGTAAGTCGAGGACTGTCTGTATTCTGATTGGCTTTTAGACAACAAAGATCCACCCCTGAAACAGCACATGCATTCAATCTCATCCAAACTGCGTGGTTGAAAAAATAGGGAGAACAGATTTCTTCCCAAAATATAAAGATCATCCTGGTGGGGGAAAAAAAAAAAAATGGAGAGAAGGGGAGAATAGATTCAAGGAAGGTAGCAAAAAAAAAAAAAATCATTTAGAATGGTTGCAGGCACTATTCTATTCCATGGTACCAAAATCATTCTATATAGATGAGAAATCTTAAAAACTACTTTAGATTACTTTCCACCTTTGAATCAACAACAACAAAAAACAATAGAATAAAGCCTTCCAAGCCAAAAAAAAAAAGTAATATTTTTATTTCCTTACGTGTCATGATGGAGCAAAGTCTTGAAACTGTTGTGGTGAATGTTACCATGTGAAGTCACTGCACTGGATATACTGTCTATTCCTAGCTTTCATTCAAATTCCTTGCAGATTTTATATAAGGGTCACTCAGAAGCACCATATGAATCAAAAAACAAAAACTATGGTGGTGTATGCTACAAGCAGCCTCTATTCCTGGATGAATAAATAACATTGGAAATGGCTTGCCTTTCTTTATGTAGCCTGTATACCCGCAGATATTTTAAGGAAATAGTGTTCCTAAAACAGCCATGTAAAAATATTAATGAAAATATGGTGATCTGTCATACTAGCCTATGAGAAGATACACAGTTTTTGCATTTTTAAATTAGCAAAATATTATTAGTAGAATAATGCAACCTTCAAATAAATATATTAATGAAATTGCTTTGTTGCTTAAAACAAAAGGGAGAGGAATACAATTATGACTTCCAACCTTATCTTGGTTTTGTCTCTTCAAATGCACAAAGTATTTATACCTCCCTGTTGTGTGCAAATGAACAGAAAATCTTGTGTTTGTAAAACTACAACCGATATAAAAATAGATTTCACTTTTAAATCATATCACTGTCAAGTTTGTCATTAACAATTACATAAAAAATATACAATTGTCATGCTTTTGTTGGCAAAAATATATCAGAAGCATTACATGCCAATCTTCAAATTTGTATTTATAAGCAAGGTACTAAATCACAGAGGACTAAGAGTGATGCACATCGTTACGAATATTCTATAATACTCTGCTCCAAATCTAGAATATGACATTAGTACATTTCAGTTCATTATTCATATGATTTATTCAAAGAATTTTATTTTTAAAAATAGGCTCATTTAAAACAAAAATTCTATTATTCTCTTAAAAGTTAAAACTAAATGCTACAAAATTTCCCCCCTATTTGTAGAATGTGAATTTCAGGCTCATTTTTCCCATGCTTTAGAGGAAAAAATCTAACACCAAGACTTAAAGAATTCCACCTATTTAAATTCTGTTTTAAAATCACTTGGCTTGAGCTATGAAATGTTATTGATTCTTTGAACAGTAGTATTCCATTCAAGGGATGAATAAATGTGATCCACCAAGGCTCTGTATACATAACATAGAAAAGCTAGTCCAGAAAATAATAGTAATAATAAAATTATTACATTGGTAAAAATTAATAATCAGGCCTAATGTTTGAGTACATATTACCAAGTGAACAAATGATTGACTAAAATTTATACCTTTCCCTATTCTGAAATCATAAAGATAGTCTGTTATAATTCCTCGAAAACATTTTAAACTGTTGCATCACATTTAGATCTTTCATCCACACAGAATTAATTCTGGCCTTTGGTTAGAAACAGAGATTCTTGATTTTTTTCTCTCTGTTGGTAACCAAAGGTTATACTATTTAATCAATAGCCCACCCTTCTCCGCCCATAGACAATGCCGCCCGTGCCGTAGAGAAGGTTTCCATCCATGCATTTATCTATTTCAATCCATCACTCTGCTTATCTTTCCTAGGACAATGCACACTGCCTTCATTGTTTTTAGCTTTATATTATTTACCGTTTATAGGAAGTATTTGAATACAGCAAGGAGGTCTCCTTGTGTTGTACTTTTTCAAAATTATCATGGCTATTTTAGCCTGCTGCATTTCTATATATATATATGTATATTTTATAATCATCTCATCAAGTTCCATGTATGTTTAGGAAAAAAGGCAAGATTTGGTTGGAGTTTTGTCTAATTTCACTGGCTTGGATATCCAGTTTTGATGGGGTGGGGAGGGTAAGGCTTACTTGTTAACCATTGCTTCCTTTTCTTTAATCATTAAGGACTGGTGAGGTTTTTAATTTTTTCTTGTATCACTATTGTGATTATATTAGCTCTATTTCTCTAGAAAATTGAATATTTTGTCTGAAGTTTTCAAATTTAGTGACTTGATTATAATACCCTCTTTAAAAAAAATCTTCTCTTTCTGCTTATGGAATTACGCCTCTTCACGGCTAATATTCTTCTTTGCTAGAGTCTCTCTCTCTCTCTTTCTCCCTCTCTCTCTCTCTCTCTCCTTGCTCAGTCTTGCCAGGGGTGTCTATTTTATTAGACTTTTCAAAAAATGAGTGTTTGGTTCTGTGGATCCTCGCTTTTATCTTTTTTTTTTTTTTTTTTTGCAATTTAGATAATTTCTCCTCTTACTGGTATTATTTCATTCTTTCAATTTACTTTGATTTTACTCTGCTGTTCTTTTTCTAACTGCTTTAAGTTGAAAAACGCATGTTGTCAATTTTCAAACTTTATAACATAACAAATAAGAGTGTTAAAACCAATTTAAATAATGCTTTACCTACATTTCCTAAATTTTAGAATGTAGTGTTTGCATCAGTTTTCAATCCTAAATATTTTCTAATGTCCATTATTATTCCTGTTTAGAACCAAAGAGTCTTTGGAAGTGTCTTTTATTATAATTTCCAAATAGATTTTTTAATTAGCATTTTTAATGATTTCTAAATTAAACGGAAAATTTAAATTTTAACCACAATTCTTTTATTTTTTTAATATCCTGCTTAATCATAGAGCGTGGACATTTCTTATAAATATTCCATGTGTGTTTGTGAAGAATACACCTCTCTAGCTGTTGGCGGTAGAGCTGTATGTGTGCCCGTTCCATGGGACTTGCTAATTGCGTGGTTCTGTCCTCCACATCCTTCCTAGTGCTTTCCCTGCTCTCTCCATCAAGCACTGAGTGAGTTAAAAGCTTCCTGTTGTGAATGTTAATTTATTAATTGCTCTTTACAGCTGTCAGTTTTGCTATATATGTATTAAATAAATTTAAATACAAATAAATATACATATATAAAGATCATTGCTGTCAGTGCTTCTAAATTTATATTTTCTTCATCTTTCTACAGGAATTGTACCTTCTGTCATTAAATATTGATATTCTTTACCCCTCCCAAATATTTTTCACTTTGAAGTCAACTTTGTCTAATAGAGAGACAGATATGATTACATAGCTACCTCAGATTATTTTGTTTAGTATTTGTCTAATATGTTTATCTTTTCACAGTTATGTGTCTAAAATGTTTAAAGTTGTGTTTTGAAAAGAGCATATATATATATATTTTTTTTAATTTATCCAAACTTGAAAATGTTCTTATTTTGATTTGCATGTTTACTGTTATGTATTGTGATCACTGGTATATTTTGAGTTAGTTCTCCTGCTTTGTGCCTTATAATTATCCTGCTTCCTCTTTGCTTCTTTTTCTTTTCCCCTTCCCTGCTTGCTTTTTTTCCCCTTTTTCAAAAATTGAAGTATAGTTGATTTACAATGTTGTGTTAGTTTTTGGTGTACAGCATAATGATTCAATTATACCTATATATTCTCTTTCATATTTTTTCATTGTAAGTTATTACAAGGTATTGAATGTAGTTCCCTGTGCTATACAGTAGAACCTTGCTGTTTATCTATTTTATACACAGTAACTTGTATCTGCAAATCTCAAACTCCTACTTTATCCCTCCCCCTTGTGTGCAGTAATATGGATGGACCTAGAGATTATCATACTAGGTGAAGTAAGTCAGAGGAAGACAAATATCATATGACATCCTTTAGTATGGAATCTAAAAAAGTGACACAAATGAACTCACTTTCCTGCTTGCTTTTGAATTGATTGGGCATTTCACATTCCGTGTTCCCTCCACCAACGGCTAGAAAGTTACATGTGTGTTTAGGCAGGGTACAACCATCATTAGGAACTTGTCCCCATATGTTAGTGACATAGTACAACACAGCGTACCCAGAGCTGGAGCCAGTAACGGGTAGGAACACTACGATGACATTGGATAAACTGCAGAAGGCTGAGTGTGGAAAAGCTTGAGAGTTAAACACTCCTAAAGACCCAGTCTTGGGGAGGCCCCTACGTTCTCCTGAGCTCTACTCCTGGGGGTTTGCATCAGAGGGAAAGTTCCTCCCTGTTTTGGGAAGGGGGAAGGGAAAAGTAACCATTTTGCAATACACTCAGGGCCTTCTATTCTTCATAACGGAGCCCTCCCCTCAAGGAAAGTTTCAATACCAGGAATAAACAGGGACATTAGATAATGATCAAGAGGTCGATTTTCCAAGAAGACATAGTAATATGGGCGTGCCTTGTATACGGCTGGCTGTACACAGCTGTGTGTCTGCGCATGCGTGCACCTACTGTGCTTATGTGCGCATTTGTTTATATGAGTGTATGTGTACATAATGTATCAATAGTTGTTTATCAGTTTTGACAAATGTAACATACCAATGCAAGATGTTAATAACAGGGGAAACTGAGGTGAAGGTTGGGAAGAGTGCATTTGGAACTGTGCACTATCTGCTCAATTTTTCTGTCAACCTAAAACTTAGGAAACATAAAGTCTATTTTTAGAAAAATGAGCATTCTCAGCTCTCAAGACTTACAAAATCAAGCTACAGGTTGGATTTGGAGGGCAAGCCTTAGCTTCTTGGCCTCTGACCTAACAAACCTTCATTCTGGGGTCTATTTCCATCTTCTTAAAGTCTTTTGGAAATGTTTTTGCTGAAGTACCACCAACTCTGTTGGTGGTAAACTCTCATTTTCATTCATCTGAAAAAATCTTGATTTTATTCTTTCTTTGAATAGTAGTTTAGCTGAGAGTTCAGTCTGAGGTCAGCAGCAAGTTCTCCAAGCATTCTGAAGGTATTACCCTTCTGTTCTTTCTGGCTCTTGAGAAATCTGGTCTGGTTTTTCCTTTTCTCTGACTGCTAACCCTTCCCATTTGTCTCCAGGCCTCTGCAGCTTCTGGGATATGCCTAGTTGTGTGTTAAAAAGTGGATTTCTTGTTGTTTCTGTTTGAGACTTGGGGAGAATTCTTGATTCTGGAGTTTTATATCTT
This sequence comes from Camelus dromedarius, assembly GCF_036321535.1. Classification (NCBI taxonomy): domain Eukaryota; kingdom Metazoa; phylum Chordata; class Mammalia; order Artiodactyla; family Camelidae; genus Camelus; species Camelus dromedarius. Next base: position 5,258,813 of record NC_087444.1, read on the forward strand.
TGAATAATTCTGGAAAATTCTCAGCTATTATCTCTTAGAATATTTCCTCTATTCCATTTTCTTTATCATTTTGGATTCCATTTAAATGTATTTTAAAACTTTTCACTCTGAACTTTTTCATATTTTGCACCATTTAGTTCCTCTGCATTGCATTGTGTTTTTTTAAATATTTATTTGATTTCACTAAATGTCTCTTTAGCTGTTTCACGACTTGGACTTTGATATCTGCATTTTTTCCCCTTAAAGTTCTACTCAGTTTATTTTAAAATCTGCCTCATCATTTTCTTAATGATACTACACTTTTTTAATTAAAAAATTTTTATTGGAGTGTAGTTGATTTATCATGTTAGTTTCAGGGGTACAGCAAAGTGATTCAGGTATATGTATCCTATCACACAATTTTTAAAATATTCTTATTACAGCCTTTGTTTCTTTAAACATTCTGATATTCCTGCTCACAACCCTTTGGCATTCACTCTGCAGGGCAGAGTCTGCTACTGGGTGCCTGCTGCTCTCTGTCTAATTAATTTGTCCTAACCCCAGGAGCACACGCACAAGGCAAACCCAAAGGATGGAAGTGTTAGCAGTCCCAGGAGCATCCTTCGTCTGGTGATGGGAGGGAAGTCGATGTCCAAATGCGCTCAGCTTCCTTGTCTCTCAGTTGGGGTAGTTGTGAGGTGTGGTCTACACTTCCCAGCAGAGTCCCTGATGACACAGGATCTACGTGCCTGAAGTGCAAACCGGCTTAGAAACACCTTGTCTTCTGGCTTCTTTCCCTTTTCCGTCTAATTTCCCCAGTCCTCTACTGTACACCCTGGGACTAACTACAACATAAATTACTTTCATTTGAATCCTTCCCTTAGCGTCTGCTTCTGGAGGAAATTTAAAATTTTATTTTGTATTCATCATTTGATATGCTCAGCCCTTGGAGCTCTTGCAGGATACCTCCCTTTTGTTTCTGTTTTCCTCTCCTGATTCATACTTTTTGTTGGCTTACTTTTCTCTGTGTGTGCGTGCGCATTTAGCGTGTTATTTTTTGAATTGTGAATTTGTGTCTTGCATGGTTTATCTATGGGAATCTTACAGCATATGGACTATGGGTTCTTCTTTTAAGAGATTTGTTCTTTGCCTCTCTCAGGTTTGTCAGTGTAATGAACCAAAAGTCAAACTATAATCATTTTTTAACTTGAGTTTCCCAAGCAATGCGGCATGGCACTTTATTTGAATCCAGAAGTTTTGGGAGGATCCAGGGCACTTCTTGGAGCGCGGTGGGTCGGGCCCAGCCTCCAGAACTGCTTCAGCTCCCATAGAAAGTATGGAAACCACGGACAGATAAGGCGCTGTCAAGTGCAGCTGAGACAACAGAGGCGACAGCTGGGGCTGCCCATGAGGAAGCAGCTAAGGGCTTCAGAGACGTGAAAGGCCAGCCAAACCCGAGAAGGCAGAGAAATTGTGTCCAATGCATTGGGTCTTAGATACAAGTTTTAAGAGAAGAAATTTCTTCTACGTTGAGCTCAGTTATCATAGACAATTCGTTGTTTTTCTTTTTTTCTCCTAGATCACGTTTTCACTGAGAGTAAATGTTTTCACATACCTGGTTTTATTAGGGGTCTTAGTTCCAAGCCATCATTTTGCACACGTCTAGGATCTTTCCTCCTTTGGAAGTTGGGCCATTAAACCCCAACCCTGGCCCAATTACAGTCCTAGCATTAACACCAGCCCATAAATGTGTCTTGCAGCTTTCCTTTCACTTTTTATTTCTGATGATTTCTGTTAATTCTCCTACACTCCCCTATGCATTCAGAACAACTTTTAGCTAGCACTGTCAGCTGTGGTGCTGTGAGCTTTTCAGGTTTCTATCACATTGCCAGGAAATGAAAAGCATCTTTTCTTTTGAAGAAACATTTATTTGCAGTTCAGAGAATGGATTTCATGTGTTTTACTTCTGTTAAATTAAATTAAAACTAAATTCAGTGCATGTTATTAAAATAGACATTAATTATCTTTGGTTACTACCATTTTCTTTTTATATTTTTGCATTTTACACATGTACGGCCCTGAATTTTTCTTCCTTCGTAATCCAAAAAGTTATGTAAAAGGATAGATAAATGTACATGCATGTCATGTAGGAAACAGAAGCTAAGTTTACGTTAATAGTGGTTAGTCTCATCAGAAATGTTGATCCACCTCAGTGGTTCTCAACCTTGGCCACGCAACAGAATCAACTGTAGGAAATTTTAGGAAATAGTAATGCCAGGGAGTCTGATTTTATTGGTGTGCAGTAAAGCCCGTACATGGAGAGGTTCGTGAGCATCTCGGGTGCTTCTAATGAGCGATTAAGGCTGAGAACCATTGTTTAGACCTATTGAGAGAAAGACTCCTCTGTAAGGAGAGAGAGGTGACCGGACCCAGAAAGGGCAGGTTCAAGTTCGGTGGGAACGTCTACTACTCGAGTGGCATGAGTGTGCCGAGTTTAAGACCCAGTGCCCTTTATCTCTGTAGCTGGCCGCTCTGTTCTCCTAACCAGCACCTCCAGTCTGAGCTTCGGGACCATCCCAGTGCTGCTCTAAGACAACCTGGGTCCTTGTCTCAGTTTAAGAAATCAGGCTCCTTTCTTGCCCCCATAACTTAACCTTCACCTTAAACCTCCTATTCAAGGAAAATTGGTTTCTATTATCTTCCCTTCGGATCAGTTTCCTGCCTTAATAACCAGGACTCTATCTGAACTCCTTCACGGTGGGGCTGTTTTCCTCTTGCTGGATCCCTGTGGATTCCTACATCGTCGTCATTAACTCTGTTCTGAAGTCCCACCAACCGGAGTTTAAGTCTCAGTTCTGCCACATGCCGTGACCTTAGGCAAATAACGTGCCTTCTCTAAGTCTTTATCCCTCAAATGGCTACGGTAATAGTACCTATGGTGTGGCGCTAATGCGATAGTGGGTGTCAGCACTCTGCTATAATACCTGGCAAACTGTAAACTCGTAGCATCATTATGGGCGGTGTTGTTAATATTGCTTAGGCTCCATTGCAGAAATTCAGTTTCTCCTGCTGTCTCACTGCAGTCAGGATAACCTTCAGGCCAGTCGCTGCATCATGCCTGATTCAAGACACCCAGACCGTCCTCGCCATACCTTCCCTGGCACCGCTGGGTACTCTCTGACTTAGGCCACTCATGTATTCATTCACTCAGTATTTACTGAATGCCTAACATGGGCTAGGACCTCTGCCAGAGCTGGGAATACACCGGGGAGCAACACCTGTCATAGTCTGGAATATCACACACCACACCTTGGTCCAGCTGTGCATTTTTTTTCCCATTACTTTTGCTCATTCGGCTCCCAAATGCTGGTTTAACTCTGGTGAACAAGTCTTACCTTACTATCCCCATGAGGCTCTTTTAAGATCTCCTCAAGGTTCTAGGCATATAATAGACATAGTATCAAACATTAAAACATGCTCATATCACATGATAAATGTGTGATATAGTAATTCCATATAAACTGGGCTGAGTTGAAGTTGGAGTCAAAATGATTTGATCAGGTCTCAAACTATGTACAAGGTCGGGTTTTTGTACACCCTAGACACTGAGCCTGCATGTCATTATCTCTGCACCACTCACTTCGCCATCCTGTCAAGTCTCCTGTGTTCTGAGTGGGATTGCTGGTAACGGGGGAAAGAAGAAATGAGTGGAAACTAGGAAAGATTTAAATTTTCCCTCCTTTGCAGTTTTGTCTGAGTCCCTGACAGTAGCTGATATAAAATGCCTATGTGAAAATATCCACGTATATTTAGAAAGGGGAAAACTGCAGCCCTTTAAGTGAGTCCAGTCTAGTAGGTGCCATTTTTGGCATCTATCTGGCGCTAGATATTAACAAAACATCCTCAATTTCTTTCATTTACCCCCTTAATCTTACAAACTAAATAGACGTGTAATCTTATATTACAGATGGAAAAATTGAAAATCAGAGAAAGAATATAACTTGCCCAGAATAACAAGCAGTGAAGGGGAGAACCAGGGCCCAGACGCACATGTGATGTCTTGATATCCTGATTTTTTTCTCCCAGTTTTATTGAGATACAATTGACATTCAGCACTGTATACATTTAACATGTACAGCATAATGACTTGACTCACACACATCATGAAATGATGATCACAATAAGTTTAGTGAACATCCATCCTCTCATATAGTTAGAAAATAAAAGAAAAAAACATGTTTTTCTTATCAGGAGAACTCTCAGGATTTACTCTCTTAACAACACTCATATACAACGTACAGCAGGGGCAATTACATTTATCATGTTGTAAATTACATCCCTATTACTTATTTATCTAATAGCTGGAAGTTTGTACCTTTTGACTTCTTCATCCAGTGCCCCCCTCCAGCATCCTACAAATCTGATCTCTTTCTCTACAAGTTTGCTTATTTATTTTTGAAGTATAATTGACCTACAACACTATGTTAGTTCTTGTTACATAACATAGTGACTTGACATTTCTATACATTTCAAAATGATCACCAGGATGTGTCTAGTAATGGTATGTCACCATGCAAAGACATTACATAGTCATTGACTATATTCCCCACACTGTACGTTTCATCCCCATGATTCATTTATTTTGCAGCTGGAAGTTTGTACCTCCCTCACCCATTTCTTGCCTTCCCCTCTGGCAACCACCTGTTTGTTCTCTGTATCTATGAGTCTGTTTCTGTTTTGTTATATTTGTCCATTTGTTTCGTTTTTTACATTCCAAATTTAAGTGAAATCATACAATATTTGTCTTTCTCTGTCTGATTTATTTCACTTAGCATAAAACACTCTGGGTCCATCCAGAGTCTTTACAACCCACTTCCTGTGTAAGACAGTGTTCCCAGATGGAAGAGGGCACCTCCTCAGTGAGACCAGGTAACATGTGCGTATTTGCTCTCAGAGCCATTTCTGCCTTCTTAGAGCTTTTCAAATACATCCATAAAATGCAAGCATCCACTGATTCTAAGCCTTGAGTGGATGGAACTGCACACACATATGCCTATTTAGTGCCAGAACATTCTTTTACTGTTGCTTCCCTGTCTTTAGCAGCAATCCCAGAACAAGGTCCTCTAATGCCATTTCAAATTTTCACTGCATCAAGGTCAGCCTCTCTCTCTTTTTTTTTTTTTTTTCACCAAAGCCATAAATGCATTCTGCACAGTTTAAAACCAAATAATATCCATTCCATACAGACTGGGTCTGACTTCAACATTATTGCTTTGCTTTTTTCTTTTTTTTAGGTCCATAACTGTCTTAAATTACTGCTCCCTCCAGCATCAGCAATGCTGTAAAATTTCCAGGGACAAGACTTTACTGCCTTCCACCACTTCCTGCTTTATTGTCAGTGGCAATTTCAATTCATTTCATGTCTGTGTCACTGTCACTCGAACTTCTATCTCCCGGGCTACGTGGTATCCTGAAGTTCAGAGTTAATGTAGAAACCTTTGCCTTAATAGAAAAATAATGTTCTTTGACTTTTTCCTCTAACATTAATAGAGAGCCAGGCAAGGCCAGTTCCAAAATTCAGCAAAAATAAAATTCTTTTCAAATGCCAAGGGGTTCCTCACTGTCTTTGTGTGAGTTACAGTGAGGGAAGGAATATCCTTTACCTGCAACACATAAGAAAATGGAATATTTTAGGAAATAAGTGGACGAGTTTTTCTGAGGCCTGGCTTTCATCACTGATTGGATGGACCTATGACTTCAGGTAAAGGTCTTAATCTCCCCAAGGCTCTCCCTCTACCCTCCCCCAACACCTGTGTAAAAATTGAAATATAGCTATTGTCATTTATTTTCCGCTCAGGGATGCTTTAAGTTTGAGCCCAATAGGGAAAAAAAGATAGTACAAATTGTTACTGCTGACAATGGATCTGATCTTGTATTGAGCTAAGATGAACAAAATGCTCTCCGGGGAAGAGAAAGGTTCACCTATACGAGGTAAATGAATTTCTCTGTGGCTCTGGGGAATGGTGAGATTGCTGTATGGTATACTGATGCCCCCAAAAGTTTATTATCTTCAGCCGGTTTGTGGCTAACTTGCCTGACTTGATATAGAACCTAGTCAATAATAATATCTTTGTGGATTTACACAGAAAAAAAAATGGGTAATATGTGTAGTACTTTGTTTTTATTTTGGTGTCAATATGGATCTGGTACCAGAAAAGGTGGCTATTTCTTAAGCCAACATCTGCCCCTTCTGCTCCCCACCCTGGTCTAGGTGTGGGGAAGGAAAGCACGTAAAACTGAAAATCAGGGGTGAAGAGGAGGGAAATGGAAGGCAGAGAGAAACATAAATGTCAATAGCAGAATTTCCCCGTCTCCAGGTGTCTGTTCCTTCTCTCTCTGTAGGGCAAACACACTGGAGAAAAGGAAATCAATCATAAAAACTTTGGAGGAAGGTAAGAGGTTTCACACAACTGTAGTTATTCCTGGGCAATTGATAGAGCTTCTGGAAACAAACCATGGAAAGGATGAGTCATATGACTTACGGTCTTTACACTCTGTGACACCTGAGTCACTGACTTAGAACTGAATGACTCAATCCACATTAGAAATAGGGTCTTTCCTGGAAAATCCTGCATTACCTCTGACCTGTATCTGAGAACGAAAGCTTACCGCTCCCAGCTTCTACCTCTCTTTTCATGCAGCAAATTAAACAAATCGTTACATCATGATAATAATAGGGCTGGCACTTTCTCAAGCACTTAGAAAATTATAAATTAGTCATAGGTAGAATGACTTTTACTGAGGGTTACCTGAGTCTTCAAAATTGTCCATTCTTTTTTTTTTTTAATTGAAGTATGGTCTGTTACAATGTGCCTATTTCAGGTCCACAGCACAATATCCCAGTCATGCATATACATCCATATATTCATTTTCACTAAAGGTTATTACAAGATATTGAATATAGTTCCCTGGGCTATACAGAAGAAATTTCTTTTTTTTTTTCTCTTTTTATATAGAATGGCTAGCATTTGCAAATCTCAAACTCCCAAATTTATCCATTCCACCCTCTTTCCCCCAGTAACCATAAGATTGTTTACTATGTGAGTCTGTTTCCATTTTGTAGATGAGTTCATTAATGTCCTCTTTTTTTATTCTTTTTTTATTCTTTTTTTAGATTCCACATATGAATGATATCATATGGCATTTTCTTTCTCTTTCTGGCTTACTTCACTTAGAATGATTATCTCTAGGTCCACCCATGTTGCTGCAAATGGCATTATTTTCTTCTTCTTATGGCTAAGTAGTATTCCACTGTACAAATATACCACAACTTCTTTATCCAGTCATTCATGTGATCCTTATTAAATTAGCCATGACATTTTTCACAGAACTAGAACAGATAATCCTAAAATTTATATGGAATCACAAAAAACAAGAATTGCTAAAGCAATACTGAAAGAAAAACACAAAGCTGGAGGAATAGCCCTCCCAGACTTCAGACAATAGTACAGAGCTACAGTCATCAAAATAGCATGGTACTGGCATAAAAACAGACATATGGATCAATGGAACAGAATAGAGAGCCCAGAAATAAACACACACACCTACAGTCAATTAATCTTTGACAAAGGAGGCAAGAATATACAATGGAGAAAAGACAGTCTCTTCAGTAAGTGGTGTTGAGAATGCTGGACAGCAGCATGCAAATCAATGAAGTCAGAACACTCCCTCACACTATACACAAAAATAAACTCAAAATGACTTAAAGATTTAAATATAAGACAAGACAAGATAAACCTCCTAGAAGAAAACATAGGCAAAACATTCTCTGACATAAATCTTAGCAGTGTTCTCCTAGGGCAGTCTACCCAGGCAATAGAAATTTTTTAAAAAACTTAAAAATAGGACCATTCTTCATTTAACCTATAAGCAAGTGGTTTTTTCTTTTCAGATTCTGCGATTTCCATAGCAAAAATGAAACTCTAAGAAAGCATAGTGGCATTTTTTTCTTTAGTCTTATAGATATTAGTTTGTCGTTTATTCTCAATATATGTTGAAATTGTAGATTTTTCCACTTCCTACCACATGCAGTTCAGAAGTACGCTGTTCCCAGGTGATATAGAAATGTATGCAGCTAGATGTCTTTACCTTAAACAGATTTAAGCATTCTTTTATTTGATGGTCTTAACTTTAAAATATAGAGAGAAATAGAAAAAACAGCAGCTGCTTAACACTTGGAATAATTCTTTTTCTATCAACAATACTCTTTGTGCTAATGGCAAACAAATGTGAATAGTGATTTGGGATTAATCAGTCAAAATTTTTTGGCTACAAGTTTAACATAAAATTCCAATTGAAGTTATTTAAATTACAGAAAATTAATTACATCACATAACAAATGTTTGGCAATAGGCAGTTCTGAATTTAATTCAGCAACTCAGTGATGTCAGTTTCTCTGATTATCCTGGGTTTCCTTATGGTCACTCTATGGCTTCAATGGCTCCAAGTATCACATCCTTGCACAACAATATTCAAAGGCTGAAAAAACACAAGTTTTATTAGGTGTCCCTTTTTAAGGACAAGAAAGACTTTCCAAGGTGTGCTCAGAAGGCTTCCTCTTTTATTTCATTGGCTTTCAAAGTCCATGTCTTTTGCTAACATGGGAGTGAAATGATCATGATTGGCCTCAACATTCATGGCTCTAAGTTTGGAAAGTGACCCAGGAAGCACTTGAGAACCTAATGCTCATAAAAAATCAGAATTCTATTGGGAAAACTGAGGATGGGAGTTATTTATCAAAGGTGTGGATCTGGCTGAGGAAAAGCATCAAGAGATGAGGCAACAGTCGTAGGCTAGGAACAGTGGAAGCTGGCACCACGCCTAAGGCATGAAGAGGCAAAGGCAGAATAGAAAAGGGCTGTGAGGCTCGGGCGACCTGTCAGGAGCCACTACCCTTCACAGAGCAAGACGGCCAATCCACCACAATCCTGTGAGGAGAAGCTGGAGGAATAAATACCTCAACGTAACTGCCCCTCATCCCAGTCTCCTCTACTGACAGAACCCACCTAAGAGCCAGAGTGTGGAACCCCATGACTTGTCCTACGTGTCTGCCTCCTGGGACGCGGAGCAGGAGTGTGGAGTTGGAGGAAGATGTCCATCACAGTGACCGTTCGTTGAGCACTTGTCCTGTTCCCAGCAGTATGACAAGGGATTGACGTGCAAAAAACTGGGATTCAGCATGGCGACATTCGCTGGAATAAACATATTCCTCACCGCACACCCAGGAAGGAGATAACCACATTGTAAAGACCCGGTGAGGTAAAATTATGTGGGAAATGGCCACGGCTGAGCGGAGGAAGCATGGAAGGACAGAGGTCAAATATCAGGAACCTGAGGGAGAGGATGGAGGTTTCAGCTGATTTTATAAATAAGAAAAGTCCACAGCCAACACAGTTTCAATTCTCTCAGAAAAACTGTGACACACTTATCAGCTGTCTCTCAGGACCTTGTGGGGGAAAGCTCTGGGCTGCACCTAGGGACACTAAATGCCTGAGCCCCCAGCCTTCGTGGAGACCCACGCCCCAGCTTCACACAGAAATAGCAGAGCCTCTCAAATCTGAATGGCTCATATGGACTTAGACACTGAGCATCTAACTAACACCACGATGAGCCCAGCAGTTAAGACTTTTCTTCTTTCCAGCCACAAAGTAAGACTCTGCCACTCTTAGGCAACATTTCTCTGTGGTTGGAGGCAGGGAAGAACAAAGATGAATGATAATGACCATCTCGCTCTCCTGGTGAACGGCTGCTCAGAGTGAGATGTAAGTTTTTTTCAGAAAAATAATATGACATTTCTTTTACCCAACTGTGATGGAGTAAATCAATATCCTCGACACTCAGATCAACTGCTTTATCATATTAACTTTGTGAAGGAAGAATTACTATGTCTCTTTGATCGATAATGAAAGAGGTTTAAAGAGTTTCCATAACTTGGCTGTGATCATACTGCTGGCAACTAGCTGACATGGGACTTGCACTTGGGACAACGTGCTCCAGGCTCTCTGCTCTCAAGCACTTTCCCATCTGACACAGAACTGACCAGGGTGGAAGTGTGGTTGTCTTATTCGGGCATCATGGAGCATTCTGCTTCAACGCACCAGATGATTCCATTAAACGCTACGTGCTTTAAACAAATAGCAACCCAGCACGATTGAGAACCACCTTCTCAGTTGATCTTTCTTTATCGTAAGACAGCCAAAATGTTACCGCCGCCACCTCTGCCCACCACCACTTTATAGATGAGGAAACCAAAGTTTACAAAAAGGAAGAAAGGAAGGAAGGAAAAGAGAAAGGCTACCTCACTTAAAGAATGAGGACAAAAACCAAAACTCTGACTCCTGCTTCAGTCCTCTAACCACTCAACACATTTTAAAAATCAAGAACCAAAACACTGGTTTAGTCTTTCCAGAGCACAGGCAGTGACTCAGTGTTTGTGCAATAAGACTGAAAAGGCAGGGAGTTCTGCATGTATCGGCGTGAGGACGCCGACGGATTGCTAATGGAAGCCAGAGAGAACGGGTAAACGTCAGGCAAGGATCAGTGACTCTTTAAGGATCACTTACCTTTTCAATATGGATCAGAACCCGTAGTACAGACTGCTAATGTGCCACATCTGTCATATTACCCCTCAATTCCATCAGCAATATCAGCGCGTGGCAAGACTTCCGTCCCCACCAGGACTACCCCCCCGGCCTCAAATGCTCTGTCTGCAACAGAGGACTCCCCTCCTGAGCCGTATTATTACAGCCTGAAAACCTTTTTCTCCTCGCCTTCTCTGTTCTGTCTCTTCGTGGGTTACTGGTCTTGACTGATACCATTGTGAGTCTCTCAGTTTCCCAAGAATAGAATTTGAGTAATCACCCTCGAAGCTTATTTTCCATGACCCCTCAGAGCCATTATCAGCTTGATTCTATTTTGGAAATGACCGTGAGTCAGACCCATGTTCTCTTCCCACCACCACTGCTCTCCCCTTAGCCCCGTCTCCTGTCTTCTCCTGCCTGAACTTGCCTGGCCGCTCTCTGATCTCTTTACCATATGTCCCACTGCAATTTATTATATATGCTCCCACTAGAGTAACTTTCATAAAAGAAAATTTTGATCACATCTATCCATTGCTTAAAAAAAGTATTCAGTGATATTCACCTATTTGTTAAAATAGTTCCCTCAGAATCGCCCATAAAGCTTTCACAATTTGATGCCAGTCACTCTCCCCATCTCCATCTCTTCCCATCTTAACTCCTCTGTTTATATTCTCACCCTACTCATTTCCCTTAAGGCCCTGATTATATAATTCTTTGCCTTTGCACATGCCACTCGCTCTGCCTTCACTTTTCTCTCTGCCTTAAATTCTCCAACTTACCCTGTGAAACAAGCTGAAATATCATCTCCCTCATGAAATCCTTTCCTAACTCTGTAAGCATGTTCGTCAGACCCGTGTCAGGATTACAGCAGCACTTTGGCATGGAACGGGGGGTAACAGCTGGAGCTTAAACTGTGTTTATGGTGAGACCCAGCTATATCTCAGCAAGGCTGGCAGCCCGGAAGGGAAAATCTGTGGAAGCTCTTTGCATGAGGATCCAGGTGCTTTACAAGTGTCAAACCCAGACGCTGGCCAGATCCAATTTTGGGGGGTTGGGTGGAGGTGAAGTTGTGCCCAGAGCATTGGTCTGTTTCTCAGATTTCCCCCCGGTTCACCATTACCCTAAACGCCTATCTAAATCCTTGAGAATGCAGGTTGCAAAAAAATACAAAGTTATCTCATTGACAGTTCTGTGGGCCACGAAAATCATGGCTCACAGATTGTTTGATCTTAGCCATGATTAGCAAAAGCCATTGTCCTTAAGACTGCACGGAAGTAGCTCTATGAAGCTTTGGCAATGGCAGTGCTAGACGTGTTCACTGCCTGCCTCTCTTTGGCAAGGGCAGAGAAGGAATGGGAGGCAGAAACCCATCCCACTGGGCTATAGGTCAAGAAGGGGTTTCAACTGAGGGTATCCCTGAAGGGGACTGAAGCAAAGAAAAGTGAGGACTACCACCAGATAGTTCAAAAATGTACTGAGGGACCTAAATAAGATACACTTTAGGCAATTTCATCCATTACTTGACCACTTACTCATGAGCATCTACTCTGGGCATCTGCCTTTCCAGACACCGAGGCCACGGCAGAGAACAGGAAAGTGAAGATGGATAGTAAGTCCACAACAAGAAGAAAAGTGCATCTCGGGTATCAGGAGGCGCCATGAAAAAGCAGGTGGCGGGTCCTGCTGAGGAGCTGTCACTTGAAATGAGACCCGAAAAACGTGAAAGAATCAGCCACATGACAAGCCTGGGGAAGAACGCCCCAGGTCCAGTGAAGAGTGAGTTCAAAGACCTTCCGACAGTAATAAGGTTGGCATTTCAACTTACGGAGATAAACAGGGGCTGAGTCCTGTAAGGACTTTCAGAACATGTTCAGGAGTGTGGACTCGATTCTGGGTGTAAGGGGAAGCTGGTGGGGGTTTTAGCTAGGAATGGGCATGATCTGAATTTTGTTTTTAAAGCTTCACTATGACTTCTCTGTAGAGAATGGAATGTGGAGAGAAAGGGCAGCAGAAAAGGGAAGCAGAGAGGCCAGTATAGAGGCTATTGCCGAATTTCAGGTAAATACCGGCGGGTGTTCAGAAGGGCATACCCGCGGAAAAGGGAAAAAAAAACATGACTGACTTGGAACATTTTGCTGACACAATGGACAGGATTGGATGACACGTGGGACATTAAGGTGGAGAAGAGAACAGAATTAGAAAACGCTCTGTGGTTTCTATCTAGAGCAACTCAAGAGAAATGACAGTAGAAAAGGGGAGAACTGGGAACAGGTGTACACTGGAGGGAAAAAACTGGGCTATTAATTGTGTGACCTATGAGAAATCCAGAGGATTTTTCAGGTAGGCAATTAGATTCAGAAAAAAATAGAGTCTGGAGCCAGAAGAGAGGTCGTGTCTGCAACGAATGTTCAGACACTATCAGAGGATCATGGGTATTTAAAGCAATGAGAGCAGATTCCGAAATAAATGGGGGAAAACTGAAGAAGCATATTGAGGTTCCACATCCTCACGTGGGAGTGTTATTTTTTAGGTGGTAACTAACAGGACATTAGCAGGAGGACACTGACTGAGAAGGAGTGAGCTGTGAGACCCCTGAATGAAAGGACAGCGGACCGAAGCCAGGAAATGTCAGTCTGCATTGATCTTTTCTTTCTTTCCCTTTTGCTTCCCTAACTTGTGATTCTGTAGCTCCCGAATATCCTACATTCTTTTCCTTGAAGATGCAACATATCCTTCAGCGTTGAACTTCTACGGCACCTCCCTTTGTGTTATAGCAATACTACCTGGGTAGAACTGGAAAAATTCAGCAGTTCTTTACTTAATGAGCAATGCTTACGTGATTTGAGAAAAATGCCTGTGCAGTGATGAAGTGTCTTGCTAAGGGACTAATTTCTACAGCCCCAAAAGGCAAAATTTCAAAAATCAAAAATTATTCTTTAAAATCTCCTAAATTGCCCATATGAAAGAGAATATACGGCTTTATATATCAACCCTATACAGATGCCCATCTCCATTAAAGTCCAAAGCAGCCTGCTTTTCCTCCGGAATTAACGGACTGCTGCTTCCGTGGTTGTCCCAGATGAAGCTGTAGATTGTACCCCAAAATACCACAGGTAGAGGTACATTTGTGACTGTTCAAAGGGTGTATGAAATGACTTCACATTATCCAACAATGGTCTAAGTGTATCCATGGTCAGGTATCCAGGTTATAAAGCAGATTTCTCCGGCAGAGATGGAGGGGAAACGCGCACTACGGTGTCAAGGACTCTAAGACACAGAAATGAGGCTGCTGAGAACATGTGTGTCTGATTCAGGATAAGGATTAAATCTGCATATTACAGAGCACAGATGGAGTCATGTGTGAGAATTTGTAAGCCATGATGCAGGGGTAATGTCACATTTGCTTATAATTGTCCAAAACAAGTTTTATATGCTTTGAATTCTCCCTCCAAAAATCTGGTCAAAATTCAATCTTCGTTATCATTGAGGCTGCTGCTACGCAGAGGCTCAGGGATCCTTTGTGGCCAAGTTCACCGAGGGCCCTCTGGTTTCTTGCACAGGAAGTTCACTGCCTAGAGGCTCGTTGTTTAAGTCAGCAGGGTCCCTTGAGGGTGGGGGCTTCAACAGTGTAGAGCCTCCAAGCTCCTGGGTGCACCACACAGGGACCCTTCCCAGAGAATCTCTGGCCACCGAAGGCAGGTAGTGTGTGCAGTTGTGAAACCTGTAAAGCCTGCCCTGGCCTCTCCCTCCCCGACCCCTCGCTCCCGCCTCGCCGCCCCCCACATCCACACTCATGCCTGCAGGGTGCTTCAGCCTGCAAGCCCCGCCCTCAAATTCATCTGCATCACTGCTCCTTCCGGGGAAGAGCCGGCACAATCTTCTTTATATTGGGGGTGGGGTAGATAATTAAGTTTGTTTATTTATTTTAATGGAGGTACTGGGGATTGAACCCAGGACCTCTTGCGTGCTAAGCATGCGCTCTACTGCTGAGCTATACCCTCTCCCCACAATCTTCTCTTTGAGGTTGTACTTCCAAAAACAAAATAACTTGTCTCTGCGCCCACAATGCAGAAGGCCCTCAGACAGGGAATCAGTAAGCCTTGATACATGGGGAAGAGAATTCACGCCAAAGGAAGCACATTACAGCACAAATTAATGTTTTCATAAATCATTCTCTTACCATGTTTATGGTAGAGGGGTGGGGCTTTATTGAATGGGGATTACAGTATTTTACAAATGTGGAGACTGAATATAGTCTAGTAAAACCACAAACACACACAAATCCAACAGCTTTCTCCAAATTTAGTCCTTCGAGCCAGGCTTGAGCTGGCATATTGCTTTTTCTCATTCCTAAAGAACACCCCCCAAGTCAGAAATGAGTGAGAAGGGCTTTGTTCTCAACAATATTACCCAGGAAAAGGGAGAGGTTACAGCTACTGAAAGAGAACACTGCTGCTGGCAAGAATCTAACCCCGTTTTCCTGCTGAATGTGGTGAACGGGACGCACTGCCGTCTGCAGGCCGTCTGGTGGGAGAGGCGGGTTTACAGCGAGCACGTGTAGGATGCTGCAGCATATTTTATCTGTCTGCAGATCTGGCGGCCCCACCAGACCGTAACTTCTTGTCCACCTAGACTGAAAGCCTGGCACACAGGGTAAGTGTGAAACACCCTGCCGTGACTGGGAGAGAAATCTCCTTCCCATTTAGTTCTCAGCTTCTTTGTCATGCTTTCCCCTATAGCTTGAGGTCCTCACTGATTTCTTACACTCTGACCCGTTTCCTTCCTGGGCTGGTGAGTTTCTGTGGAGCTCTCCAAGCCAGCCAGGCCTCAGCCCCCTGGCCCGTATTGCTGCTGGGCTGCAGAGGATGCTTTTATAGATTTGACTCTGGTAGAAGAATGTTCCTATAACCCCACCGGCTCAGCCTTTCTCCCTCTTCTCCTGATCACAAATCCCTGTTGGATGGAAGGCAAGACATCCCATCATTTTGGTTAACTGGGTCACAAAGAACCAAAGTATTCCTATGGTCCTGCCCTGAAAGCATAATTAAAGCCTCGAATAATTGGTATTAAAGTAACCTTAATTAACTAACCTAACTCACCACTAATCAAGGGAGTGGGTCTTCTGAGGGATTGTGGATCACTTTCTAGTCAGTATATAATACAAGGTTATAGCATACGAGGCCCCTACGGACGTGCTCAGTTGAAAAAAAATTGAAATTCTTTATTATTAGGAGTGTAAAGTTGGGGGTTATTTGTTTACTTGTTTATTTATTTACACAAAGGGTTGGACACAGGGCATCACCTCACATTGTTACTACGGAACTCTTGCCATGTGTATGAGACAAGCAGGGATTTGGCATGTTCTTTAGTTGCTCTGGGTGATTAGTGAATCCACGATAATTACTTCAGCCCCGTAATGCAGAGGCTGCTATATCTGATTTCCACATTACAGATGCCATTTGTTACCTGTGTGACTTAGAGTATGTCACTTTGCCTCCCTGGACCCCAGCCTCCTCACCTGTGAAATGAGGCCAATGTATTAAGTCCCTTTCCAACTTTCACAGGCTCTGTTCCATGAGAGGAAAGTTGTTCTTGACCTCTAAGGACTCTGTCTCAAAAACCAAATAGATATGAGGTCTGTTCTGTAACCCGAAGAGTTGTTTTGTATGACTACTCACAACTTTTGGTCCTTTTTGAAGGTTTTCGTGATACAGAATCCAAGCCTGCTTCATGAGAAGGCAAAGTAACAAACTGCCACTTTCCAGTAATTTCAGGAGCATGAGAGAGGATGCACCGAAATAGCCGTCTCACTCAGCTTTCCTATCTGGAGCGCCACGCTTTATTCCTACAGCTTTATTCCACGCATCTATCACTTGGCATTGATGTGAATGAGTTTCCAAGACCATTTCCTCAGCCCAGATTTGGAGTTAGAGAGGATCAAAACAACCACCACCAGCAAAATAACCATTATGCATTAAGATGCTGGTGTAGAGAAACACTGAGAGACATCAGAGTGAAAACAAGGGGGGCCACCATCAGCAGCCTCTGATATTGCCCCAGTGGGCCCCATGGGGCCCCAGGCCATCCCTGCTTTCTCCACGGTAAGAATTCATACAGATTGTTGACACTCAGGAACTTGTAGTGAGAAAAGAAGTACTCAGCCCTAGAACTAGTGTACGGAGGAGGCTACAGAATCTCCGGTCCCAAACAGGCTTAAGAATAAGTTAGCTATCTTTTAGTTTGGGGTTGGTTAAAAGAAATCTGCAGAAAGCCTGGGGGTGGAGATGCCTGTGGACATCCCTTCCAGCACAGCGATGCTCTGTTCCCTGACTGCCAGGAGCAGTGGCAGCTGACTCGTCACCTGGCAGCCACAGACACCGGGAGAACATGTTCTTTCTGTGAAAACAGAGTCCACAGGTTCTTCACGGTACGTCATTATGTTTTCATCTTTGTTATCTCTTCAGAGTAATCAATGAAAGAATAAAACAGTGAGTGAGTAAATGAATAATCAGGTAAATTAAAGTGTTTTCTTCCTTTCCACTTAAATAATTACATCTGCTTCACTCATCTGTGTCATGTGTAAAAAACTGGGCAGGCAAGGGCTTTCTTCAGGCATCATCATCTCAGTGATTATCAAACTTTAGTGTCCACGAGATTCACTGAGAAAATTTACTAAAATACGCAGATTCTTGGGCCCTTGAACCTAGAGATTATGTAAACACTAACAGCACACACATACATGCACTCACACGTACATGCACTCACACGTACTTCAAAGCTAATTCTAACCCGGGGAGTTCAAAGCCCACACTCGGAGGAAAACACCTATGTAAGGACTACTGATCATCTGGTCTGTCACACTGATGTCAGAATCTTCAAAAAACTGTGAGTTGCAACCATCCCATCTTGGGACCAGGGTGAGTCAAATGGAAGCAAACAACACCCAAAAAAGAGAATTTCAGAAACTTGCCAAAATGCAAAGGGGACTTACAATATCTCACGTGAGGGCTTACTATAAAAATAATCAAGACAACATGATATTGACACAAAGACAGGTAGATTAACAGATTAAAGGAAAAGAATGGAGAGTCAAGAGTCATACATATGTAACTGATTTTCATCAGAGGTAAAATAAATTCATTGGTGAGTAAATGGTCTGTTCAATACATGGTGCTTGAACAATTGGATATTCACATACAGAAAAGTGCTTCTAGTTACCATATTCAGAAAGTAACTCAAAATGGATATAAACCTAAATGTTAAAAGCTATAGAATTTCTAGAAGAAAATATAGAAGAAAAATTTTTGTTACATTGTTTCAGGCAAAGAATTCTTGGATACAATACCAAAGCCACAATCTTAAAAAAAAAAAAAAAAAAAAAGTTGGTACAGTGGATTTTTCCAAAATTAAGAACTTCTCTTTGCAAAACATTTTTAAGAGAGTAAAAAGGCCACAGACTGAGAGATAATGCTCATACATCACAGAAAAATGGTATTTGCAAGTCACTCATCTGATAAAGGACTGTATCCATAATATATGAAGAATTCCCAAAACTCTATAATAAAAAGTTTAATGGGTAAAAAATTTCAATAGATACATCACCAGCAAATGCATATGGGTAGCAAATAAGCACATGAAAAGATGCTCAACATCATTAGTCATAAGAAAATACAAATAATATTAGAGATACCACTACACACCTATTGGAAGGGCAATAGTTTAAAGGATTGACTAAGATGTTCTCAGGGATGTGGAGAAACTGGAACAGTACGCCTCAGTAAAATGAATGAACTATCAACACATCCAGTATGGATGAGTCACAAAATAATTACGCTGAGTGACAAACGGCAGGCAAAAAAAAAAGAGTACAGATTGTAAGCTTCTATTTATGCAAATTCTAGAAAGTAAAATCTGGTCTATAGCAACGGAAGGTAGATTCGTCGTTTTCTGAGTAGAAAGGAAGGCAAGGACAGGAAGGAGAAAGGGACTAAAAGGGGGCCCAAGCAATCCTGGGGTTGATGGATATGTTCATTATCTTTATCATGGCCATAATTTCACAGGTTTGTGATACACATGTCAAAGCTTATCACATTATACACTTTATATCCAAATTATTATGTGCCAATTACCTCTTAATAATACTGCTTAAAAACTGATAGCTAGGTAGAAAGATAAGGGAAAAGTGAAATTGAGGAAACAGTAATCTTCAAAAAATCCAAAAGTCATAGAGGAGAGAAGGCACTATCACAGTAGACTATCTGACTCACCATGAACAATATTTCTACATTTGTGGACAGGTGGGTACTGAATATTTATTTTACCCAAATTATCATATAGTTTTATCCAGAAAAAACGAAAGAGGAAATACAAGGTGGGGCTGGGGTGGAGGAATGTGTAAGAGAGTTAATTATCTTGATCTACTACAGCAAGGCGTCAGGAGGCGATGGATAAAATTCTTACATCGAGAAATGCAAACTATGTTGATTATTTAGCGATATGGAGGTAAATATCAGAAGAAACAACTAGAAGACCTGAAAGGACTTACTGCTTAGGAGTAGTGCTGGGGACAGCAAGGAGTGAAACAGAGGACTGCTGGTTTTATACGCACACGCATGGGTATAACTTATGGTGTCATTTCCCCATTTGACTTAAACAATCGTTGGCAGCCAATGTTCCGTGAATATTCTCATATTTCTATACAGCCTAGACTTTACGGTTAAACAGCAAGCTTGCCTTGGAAGTTAGAGAAAGTAAATTGCTCTGGATAAGATTTAGAGATTTATCTTCCCTAGAGCCATTTGCTCGTATTCTAAGAGTAATAAAACCCAGAGACAACTTTCCCCTCTCATCCGGATATTGCTTAGACTCCAGGTATTTCTCTGAGGAATTCCTCAAGAATTTGTTTACATTAGGCATAGAGTTCTGTCTCTCTCTCAAGAGTGGAGGAGAAGTCAATTGCCAGTTGCCCAACATAAACTCCAAGTCTCATAATTTTGGGGTTCCTCTCCTGTGGTGCAAAACCTCTTCACATGCTGGTAAATCTCTGGTCCTCACTGAGTTGTCTTGTCAGGAACTGAAGCATGGATAATGATCTTAACCGTAGGTAATATTCTTTCTATTCAAATCTCTGGACCAGGGAACACACACATATATGCATATACATACACATGTGCATGTAAAATGTCCATTTATGTATGAATGAAACTAGGATATGGTAACTTAGCTTGCAAGTAAAATAACATCTCGTATCCTTCATAGTTTTAGGAATTAATAATGTGAAAGTATTTTTTTCTAAACAACAATTAGAAATCAGAAAAAATAATAATCAGAAAAATTTTAATTTAAACATCATCTGTCAGATAGACAAAATTCTTTAAGTAAAAAGAAATAACAGTAATGATACGAGAGCACTAGAACTCTCATTTCTCTTATTTTCTTCTGGTTGGAATGCATAGTCTTATCATTACTTTGATCATCTTATAAAATTTAAAATGTGCCTCCCCAGTGTATGAGTTTTCCATTGTCGTGTAACATATTACCACAAATTTAACACTTTAAAATGACACAAGTGTATTATCTCATAGTTTCTATGGCTCAGAAGTCGAGGTATGCTGTGTGTTAGCTGAGTCCTCTGCCCCGAGGTCTTCTTCAAAGCCAGTTGATAAATCTCTCTTATCCTTCAAATCTCTTCTTTCAGAAAGGGCCCAGTCCCTTTTAAGGACTCACTGGATTGAATTAGATCCACCCAGGATAATCTCTTATTTGATTATCTGAAATTCAACTGATTTGGGACCTTCACCATATCTGAAGAACCAGTTCATCTTTGTCATGTAAAGTGTCCTTATTGTGGAAACAAAATTCATCACATTTATAGCCTTGTCCATACTCAAAGGGAGAGGCTTATTTAGGCAGTGCACACTAGGGAACAAGGAACTGGGGAGTCATCTACACATTCTGTCCACCACACTGTGACCCATCATACCTGAGGACAGGTACCCAAGGAGGCGAGTACAAGGATGCACATCACAGTTTGCTGATAACACGAGAACTTTTTACCCACCATCCAAATGTCCAAAATAGGAAATGTATGAATAAAATGAGGGATATTCTTAAGTTGGAATATTATAACCAGGTTCAGCAGCAAAAAGTCAGTAACTAGGTAACATACATGTATCTTAACATGCATGTTCCTTTTTCACTGAGTATAATAAGTGAAAAACTAAAATTAGATCTGTATAGTTTTAAAATACACACTACATTGTATCTTATTTATGGATATACATAATTGTATTAATCATGGCTTTTTAATTTCTGCTTTTCTAATAGTTTGACATCAGAGGCCTTGCTACAGTGGGGAGACTGCCTCACCCAGGGCTAGCCAGTTCTCACAGATAGTAAATGACTGTACACTTCCTTTCACTTACAAACCAACCAATTCAGAGCCCGTAACTCACCACCTCCTCTATTGGGCTCTCACAGCCAGAGCCACGATTCCCCTGCTCTGATCACCCCAGGGTCAAGTACCAAACAACCAGGAACAGTCCCGACGCCCCCGAGCCCACTGAAATTATTCAAACTAGATGATTCTAAACCTGCTCACCCTGCCTTTCCCGCTGCTTCCCGTGGAAACCACAGCAAAGGCTCTTGCCCGTGTGTCCCCCTCACTCCCTCTGCTTCCTGGCCAACCCTGGGGTCTCCTCATGTGGCCCTGGATGGTGGGGTGTGGTGTGCCCTCCCCTTGGGAACTGTGACAAACTCTCTTTTTAATGGCAGTCATTTCCTGATCTGTCAGCCTTACCATACCTGAGTAATAAAACCTATATTTCAAAATAATTGTTATGGGTATATATGTATGTTAAAGTATTTTTACAGAATACAGTCAGGATACACACTAAAGTAGCTGCCTCTAGGAACTGAAGAGGGGAATGCGATGGGGGAGTTGGGATGTCAGGGGTTCTCAACTTCACAGGAAGTCACATGCTTTCATAAGGTAAGAGAACTGAAGCAAACATAATATAACAAAATGCCTAAAATGATCCATGCTATGTGGTGAGTTAGGAGTGTTTGTTATATTTTTAAAGTCTCTACTTTTAAAGTTTCTGAAAATAAAAATTGTTTTTAAAAAAGATAATACTGTATATCATTTTCAAAAGATGTGGTAAAGATCATAACACAAAATAAAAAGCAAAGGTGGTGTTCAGGTAATCCATACACAAACTGGGATGACATTTGCAAATAAACTAAGTTAAGAAATTCAGGGAGGAGACACAAGAGCAGGGGCTTGTAGGTAAAAAATTATCTACTACCTGTTGAGCATCCCTTCTCAGCAGGGTTACTGTATCAGTTATCTATCACCACAGTAATGCTGTGTATCAACAACACAAAACACAAAACCCCAGCGGCGTATAGCAATAAACACCTGTTGCTCACAGTTCTTTGGGTTAACTGAGCAGTTGTGTTGATCTGAGCTGGGCTCAGCAAGACTTAACTCATGTGTCTATTGCTGGCTGTAGCTCAGTTAAATCACTGATGTTGGGGGTATTCTGTCACGCTATCTAGTCCATCTTGGCTCTGTTCCGCATGACTGTTCTCCAGCCGGTTAGAATCCAGGTTTATTCTTAAAGAGAAAACAGAGGAGACAGAAAGCAAGAAGAAACACACACAGGACCACTTAACATTAGCATCCTCAATCCCCCACACTACATTTGCCAAGGCAAGTATATACTCAGCTTCTTTAATGAAAGGAGCTAAAAGAAAAAAGAAAAAAAACCAAGACTGTTACTACAACCGATCCGCCACAGTTAGATAAGAACTATCTGTCTTGTAAATAGTTTCCCCAGTTTACTTCATTCCCTGTGAGAATTCAGGAGACACTGAACAGAGCAGGGATTAGCTCTGAAAAGGATTTGTTTGTTTGTTTCAAATGGGTCTTTATGCGTCTCCAATTAAGTTAATACCTCAACGTGTCAATACCTTTATCAGCTAACCTAGACCTTCCCAGAGTATTATAACCCAAGAACAACGTAAGACCCAGATTCTTCAGAAACCTGTCCCTATATACAGTCTGAGCCATTGATTGTTAACCAGGATGAAGGGGTGAACCAAAGAACCATGGGCAAAGATGGTGTGAAAATCCTGCATATGACCGTTTCCCCTTTGGAGGCCACAAGGCACATTAATTTTAGACATTGACAGTTGCCAGCCCAACATTCACTCTCTCTTCTTTTTCTTACTAAGAAATTCTTGTTTTCACATGGCAAGTCAATGGTGACGGGTAAAAATACTCATGATTCTAGACTCCCTTAGGAGTAAGGTTACCCCTGTGACCTACTTCCTGCCCATGAGATGTAAGCACGAGTTAACTAGGAGGACAACTGAGAAAAATATTCTTCTCTGAAATTCTTCTCTGGAAGGGACATATGTTGCTGTCATCTACCTTTTGCTCTTGCCACTCCCCTATTCTTCCTGACTGGAATGCAAATATAATGCCTAGAAATACAGCAGCCACCACGAAAGCATGAGGGGGCGGGGAACTCCACACTATGCAAATGAGGAGGAGGAGCATCAGGGGAGAAACGTGACTGCTGGTGGCATCCTGGAACTACTGTTCCACTCTGATGCCTCCGTCAGCATTTAGTTTTTCCTCATGAGAAAAATAAACTCCTACTTGTTTATATCTACACAAGCAGATTTCCGTTACGTGTAGCCAAATGCAAATCTAAATATTACGTGGGTTCTAAGAATTTCTGCATAAAGAAATTAATCTTTCCTAAACTAATTTGTACCCAAGCACTTTTTAAAATTATTTATTTTTACTTCATTTGATATAAAATTTCACAAAACAATGTTCTATAGAACATCTGTTTGGAAAACACAGTTTTTCTCTCCTGTTATAAAAAACTTTTATAATTGCCAGTCTATTTTGCTAGTTAAAGTCCTGAGTTAATGAGATCAAAGCATAAATTGGTCTTCATATGGACAAATTAGTTTCACCTTATAACACTAGATATCTTGGAAAACACAGTATTAACTTATCCGTGAGTCCATTGATCCCAAAAGTAGTTATTGGTCACCTAGTCATTTCCAAGTTCTCTGCTAGGTTCTGGGGGATACAAAGATAATCTAATCATGTTCCCAAGTCTCACTTATCTTAAACTGTAGTAAGTGTGACAAAACAGTTAACAGCAATGTAATGCATCTAACGTTGCATCACTACAATTTAAGGACAATTTTGAACATTCAGGACACAGTCATAATTTTTCTAAATCATAAATAAATATTGGCCTACACACTGTCAGGCTCATAGGAAAAACTGGTTTCTTTAACAAGAGAGAGATCTAAGCTAACTATCCAGCATTAGCAACTCAGCTCAGCTTTGATTTTCTTTACTTGTCGTTGGACACACTATGATACACATGTCAAAGGGCAAAGACGTCAATTCTGTGTGAACGCTGTAAATTACAACAGTCAACACTGCCAAGGAAAGTGAACAGATCTGATATGAAAAGAAGAGGAGAAAGACATAATTATAACTAAAGAGGAGGGGGGTTCAACTTAAAAGAACAGATCTCTTTTATAGAACGAAGCACATGAGCATGTTTTCAGACTGCAGGGGAGTTTCTCATGGAAATGCAAGAGATAAATGTGCCAAAAAGGAAAGAGTTAGTTGATGGAGAAAATTCTCAGAGAAGAGAGGAGAAGTTGGAATAAAGAACATTGAATTAATAAGAACAGAAATAGCACCTTATCCTCTGATTCAAAAGGAGGGGAGTAAGACGAGAGTGGATGTAGGAGGGATTGATATGAGTTAAGTTGTGTCGCAAAAATATACGTTGAAGTTCTTACCCCACTACCTAAGAATGTGAATTTATTTAGAGGTAGAACCACGGCAGATGTAATTAGTCAAGATGAGATCATGGTGGAGTGGACCTGGGCCCCTAATCCAGTATAATTGGCATCCTTATAAGAAGAGGGACGTTTCCAGACAGACACCCACAGAAGGAAGATGATGTGAAGACTGTATGTGACAACCAAAACAGAGATAGGAATGACCCACCTACAAGCCAAGGCATGCCAATGATTGTTGAGAACTCCCAGAAGCTAGGGAGAGGGAAAGAAGAATGCTCTTCCACAGATTTCAGAGGGAGTATGACCCTGCTAATAGCTCAATTTCAGACTTCGAGTCTCCAAGACCGAGACAATACATTTTTGCTGTCATAAACCACCAAGTTCATGGTACTTTGCTATGGCAGCCTTTGGAAACTAATGGAGGTATGTTGTGGAAAATCACATTTGTAGCTTTGTCTTATGAATGAATAAGGGGTTTGGGGAGTAGAAGGAAGATTTAGGTTTAGAAGAGGGTGTTGAGCTGTAGTGAAGTTCTAAACTGATACCGAAGGGAATGGAAATGGAAGCCAAGCATGAAGATATAAAAATGAGTAATGAGAACCTGGCTGAAGTCAGTGACTATGAATTTATAGCAACACTAATATGATAAAAATCCCAGACACAAATATGAATTTAGTACATGATAAAGGTGATATTTCAAGTCAGTCGATAAATGATGGATCCAACACAATGCATTTGACAGTTTGGCAGAAATAAATTAGGTTAAATATGTACAGACAGAATTGCCTTAAATCTAAAAATACTCTTTAAAAGTTGTTAATAACAACAGTAAAAAAAAAAAAGAAAAAGAAAAAAAACCTAAATATGAAATAATTGAAAATAGCATATATATATTTAGTTGTTAACAAGTTGTCTGTAGTGAGATGACATTATTTTTTCATTGAAAAATGTTATTACATGTTATTCTCAACTATTATTACAGTCTTTTTGTAAAATACATATGTACATATACACATGTGTAAAATGTCTGTATATCTATAGACAAGAAATGGCAGAATTCAATCAAAAATAAATAGTAGACTGAAACTAACATTGTAAATCAACTACACTTCAATAAAAAATAAAATTAAAAAATAAATGATAGAACTATAACACCATGTTATTGACTATTATCTCTAAGTGATGGAATTGCAGGCTTGCTTTCTATACAATTTTCTCATTTGCCAAATTATACAATCAATACATGGCTTTAATCATTTAAAGCTTTATTTAGAAAATAAAGTGCTATAAGAATTGTGATTCCAGAATTGTAGGGTCTTCTACACGGTTATATACACATTTGTATGCATAAGACCTCGGAGCTCCCTTAGAAAATGGTGAATCTCACTTCCTCTGCATAGCACGGAACCCTTGAGAAAAGTTAAGAAAAGTAACTTGCCTAAAAGGAATATATGTACATTTGTATGTGTCTATGCAAGGACAACCTTGTATATGTATTCACGTGCACTGCCTATAAGAACATTTTTAAAAACCTTCACTTTGATGTCACCTGTACATCCCCAGATTCAGTGAAAATAGTTCTGCCGAAAATAAAATATTCGGAAAAAGGAGAAGCAGGCCAGCTTAAGAACAATTAGGCTCAAAAAGAGTTTGAGCATTATCTTCCTGGTGGGCTCAGTCATGTAATGTAATCCAGAAAAAGCACAAATTTGTAGAATATTCTCAGAGATGAGTTTTCGAGATGTTTTATTTTAGTGCTTTCATTTGCTATAATGAAATGAGATAATAAATTCTTATTTGTGTCTGAGTATCCCCAAATAGCTTGTAAGAATAGAAAAATCTGACAGTTGCTGAGAAAAAAAAAACGTGAAAATAGCTGAATCTGTCCAATCTTGTGTTTATCCATTCAGGCTAAAAATGGTGTTATTGTTGAAAAGAAGTTAAGAAAATTTCTTCAGAGAAAAAAAACTTTTTGTGGAGAAAAATGGCATTTGTTGCTCACTAAGTACAAATGTGCAAAATTAATTTGATTCTCTTTTATTGGTAACTAAGTAAAAAAATAATAGTGGACTATCATTCTTTCATTCTGCTAATACTTAGAAGGCCCAGCCCAGGCTAGACTCAGGGCACAGACTGATGGAGACAGACTCCAACAGGAATAAAACAGTCTTTGCCCTCAAAGAACTTCATAGTCTTCATAAATTAAAATCATGACGAAGGACACAAATAGGCAGTTCACAAAAGAAGAAAAACTAATTGTCTAAAAACATACATAAAATATTCATTTTCATTATCAAAAATGCAACTTTAACAATGAGATACTGGTTTTCATCAAGCAACTTAGAGAATAATTTCTAAGAATAACACACAAGATTTGTACATAAAATTTGTCTGATTAACATTAGTTGAACATAAGTTAGAAAATCTTTCTGGAATATAATCTGACAGCATACATCAAAAGAATTAAACAATTCATATTCTATGACACAAATCCACCTCCAGGAATTTCAACTGAGGAAATAGATGATTGAAATTCTCAAACATGGGGCAACTAGAATGTTCATGACACAGTTTTCAGTAGTTCTTAATAGCTAAAAAATACATTAATAACCAATGTACTGTGAAATGGAAGATTTGTCAAGAACAGGGCATGTTCTTATAATACTATGTTGCTATCGAAAGTATTAAGTAGTAAATAATACTGAATAATACCAATTTTATGATATAATTAGCAAAAAATAAAACTACAAAAAATGGATACAGCATGATGCCATTGTAAAGAATTCATGTGTGTATATTGTAAAAAGATATACACACAAGTGGTAAGAAATACACCAAAAAGTTAGATTCATTATAATAAAAAATAAACTTTTAGATAATTTTATTTTCTTATTTTTGTTTCTTTATACTGAATTTTTTTATACTGAAGATGTCGCGTTTCTTCTGTTAAGAATTAACTTTTAATTATACAACCTTAATCTGACTGTGGTTTAGACACAATCCTTTCATGCTTTCTCAGATTCCACTGACCACCTCTTTCTCAGCGGACCGCCCACCATCATCCACTTCCCCTCCACTCTTATACTTGGATGCAGCACCATACATGGGAGTGTGGGATTTGGCTTCCTGAGAAGCCACTGCCAAGCCAGATGAAAAATGACATAAATCTTGCCCAATAAGGAAAAGGAGATGAGGGAAAGTCAAACAGATTAATTCTCTCTTCCTTCTCTCACCCGTACATTCATGCTCTAAGTGGTGAGTCCTCTTTGATATCTGTCCGGTGAAGTCTTATGTGCTGAGTCCAAATGCGAGCTGAGAAACCTGCTGTCTCTCATCATGAAGTACAGTCGTCCCTCAGTGTCCTCAGGGGATTGGTTCCAGGACCCCACCACAACCATAGGCACCAATATTCAGGGCTGCTCAACTCCCTTATGTAAAATCATGTGGTATTTGCATATAAACTTGCACACATCATCCCAAATACTTTAAATTACCTCTAGATTATTTATATCTAATATAATGTAAATACTGTGCAAATAGTTGCAAATACAATGTAAATGCTATGTAAATAGCTGCCAGTGCGCGGTAAATTCAAGTTTTGTTTTCTCGAACTTACTGAAATTCTTTTTAATATTTTTGATTCAAAGTTGGTTGAATTCACAGATGCAAACCCTTAAATACAAAGGGCCAGCTGTAATAGATTTGAATTAATGTATCTTTTCTTGGTTCTCTTCTCTTTTTCTTCATCTTTACTGCCCTAGGCTTACACCACACAGATAAAATGTCAACATCCTAAATTTTCCCCCAGATTCTCTTAAGGCTAATAAAGATAAAATTGGAAAAGATGTGCACAAATATCCATATTACAAATATGTGATAAATTCCAGGTGAGAGATACAAATTGAGTACTAAAGCAAATACAGTAAGAGGTCACTTTCAATAGAGATTTGGGGAAACTCTCTAAATAAATATCACTTAAATTGGACCATATAACATGAGCATGATTTTTGACAATGGAAATGTAAGGAAACAATTAAGGGATTCCACTGACTTGAAGTCTGGTCAAAATTTGAAATTTGTATTCAGCTGCATAAGGAAACAAAAATAGCATTTTCTTTACTAAATAGGGATATACAATTCCTATTAAGTTTGCAAGCAGACAGTTTCTGGCATTGGTCGAGTAGTTCAAGGCTTAAAGGCCAAGATACCTGCAATCCTCTTGGACTTAACTTCATGGTGAAAAGATGGCAGCTGTAGCTCCAGCAACTGTATCATATTCCAGGAAAGTGAGGGAGTAGGGAGGACAAAATGGCTTATCCCAACTAAAATGTCCACATTTTAAAAACCTCACTTTTACTCAAAGTTCCACCTAACATCCAACATTGATTTATTTCTAATTGACCAAGAATGTGACATGTAGCCATCGATTTATGGAAGTGAAACTAAAGAACGAAGTTTCCAGCTGGGAGTCTTGAAACCAATAACCACGTCAGGATTTTGATACAAGAGAAGAAGGAGAAGATGCATACTGAGTAAGCAATTAGCAGTATCTATGACATCACATGATGGCCTTGGGAATGGAAAGCAGCAAGCCACAGGAAGGCGCGTACGGTCCGGAGGCTACCTGTTGTAAACACTGCCAGAGAAAGGGAGCAGCCAGAGGTGGCTGAAGTTTCCAGCCCACCAGGCCGTGAGAATGATTATCTAATAGCACTGGTTTGTCATTTGACCCTGAGTTACTTACTTAGCTTTTTCAAGCCTCAGTTTCCTCAACTGAAGATGGTGATACTGATTAAGGGTATTTTGAAGTCAAGGTATATATATATACTCAAGAAAATTGAAACTTATGTTCACATTAAAAAAAAAACTGTATATGAATGTTTATAGCAGCATCATTCCTAACAGTCAAAAAGTGGAAACAACCCAAATGCACATCAGCTGATGAACAGGAAAGCAAAATGTGTGTACCATACACACATGGAACATTACTTGGCTGGAAAGGGCCCTGAAGTACCAGATGCACCACAGCGGTGCTAAACCCTCAGAACCTTAAGCTAAGTGGAAGTGGCCAGTCACAAACGACCATGTATTATCTGATTCCATTTATAAGAAGTGGAAAGAATGGGAAAATCCATAAGAGCGGGAAGATGAATGATCTTCAGGGGCTCGGGGAAGGAGACAATGGGAAGTGAGTACTAATGGACGCAGAGTTTCTTTTGGGTGATGGAAATATTCTGAAATTTTACAATGGAGATGGTTATATAAGTCTGAATATGGTAAGTACAGACCACTGCCTTCTACACTTGGAAGGGTGAATTTTGTGGTATGAAAATCATTTCTCCATACAGCTCTTATTCAAAACTATTTTTGTAGAGACCAAATATGATCATCTATGGAGAATGCTGGACACAATGTCTGGTAGAGCGTCAACACTCAGAAAATATCACTATTGCTAATTTAGATTAGTTGAACTGAGGCAGCTCTGGGTTCCAACAAAGTCACTGAGAAAAAAGAAATGGTGAGTCAACTTGCCTTGTTTTTTAAATGAGAAAGTGATCACTAATCATAGTGTGCGGTCCCTTGTTCTGCTGTGGCATCCCGTCCTCCTGAGGCCAGCTTAGGGGGGCATTGTCTCAGTGACAGAGAGTGGAACAGGGTCAGCACACAAACCCGGAACATTTCTGGGCAGTGTGTTGTCACATATGAACAGAACTTCCCATTGTCCTAAGGCTGGAACAGAAAAATGCAGGCTTCCCTGGACTGACCTTGATGATAAGAAACTACCAATGAGGGGGAGTTTTCCCAGAGAACATGCAATGCTTTAACCAATGTCATGAACACAGTTTCTGCTACCCAGAGAGGAAGGTGGATTTAAGCAGAGAAGAACTACTTTAAAGCTGAATTTTTCACACAGTCTAGATCTATGTAATCCAATAAAAGGGTTTAATGCTTTTGCAGTACGTCTGGAAGGAGCCACTTCACTGTGACAAGACGGTCTATTACACACATCGGGCCCTGAAGGTGCCCACAACTGAGGATTAGTTAGTTGTTAGATGTGTTCTCTTATTGGATTTTCTTTTTTTTTTTTTTAAGGGGAAAATGCATGAAAAAAGACTTGTGAGAAACAAACAAAAAAATTATCAAAAAATGCTTTTTTTTTTTTGCCCCAGAAGCTTCAGACTCACTCTTAACAAATACCCTGTTGAATTCTAACACTTAAAAATTTCAACAATTTGAAACACTTACCCAGCATAATAAGGACTGAATATTTCTGTAGCATCCCAACGTTCTTCCCTTGTGAAAATCCTTAAAAATGTGGGCTAATTCTAAAAGTACTCTATTAAATATTCAGTACTAGGATTTATTTATATCAGAAATGGAGTTTTCCCAACCTGAATCTCTCTTTACTTGGTTACATCAATGGTAAGCATGATCCTAAAGTATGTCGTAAATGTCAAAAGACTCTAATAGTAAGGATTAATTAGAGTGATATTAACAATCATAAACAGTTCTGTCTTTTCACTCTGAGTTGTGATGATTGACAGAAATGCTTGCCTAAAGGTCATATAGCACTTGAGTTCTAGATAAAGAAATATCATTTAAATTGCCCTGGTCACACACACGGGTATATATTACATATGAATTTCAGCACCAGCATGTACTTCCAATTGTCAACACTCTTTGTTGTATTCAGCCAACGTTTATGGAAGGCCGCTGTATACTTGTCACTGCGCTAGGCACTGGGGGAAACACAAAGATATTGAACACATGGTGACAGTCGTTGAGAGCTTGCAATTTCATAGAGAAGGCACAAAAAGAGCACTAACTTTCCCATTGTGGCACCAATAATAAAAGAAAAAGCTAGAAGAACACTGACAAAGACTGGTCATTGGAGGGGTGATGAGTAAACAGTTCACAGGTGAAGGGGCATTTGAGCCAGCTCTGTGTTGTAAAAAAGACATTGAGTTAGCAGAACAAAAATAGTTCTAGCTCTGAAATTATTCTCTGTGTATCCTTAAAAATGTCACATAACTCTATGGGTTTTCTCACCTATAAACTAAGGAGGTTGAACTAGATAATGCCAAGCATACTTTAAACTTTAACACACACCTATTATCAACAACACATGTGGTTGTACGTTCAATAGAAAAAAGTTTTTTAACTATTCAAAACTCTCACCAGGGTAGTAAGATGGAGAATTCCACTTAATGTTCATGTGGGTGTATCTTTGTTGAAGCTTTCTAGACCTAACATGGCGTGGGATGGGGCAGGGGCGGTGTGGAGGGGTGTTGTTCTCAAAGGGAAACCAGCAAGAAAGTTTTCCTTAAAATGTCAAATACGAGTTAAATTTTGAAGGTTAGGTAGAAGTTATCCAATGAAAAGGAAGACAAGGGGAGAGTTTTGTGGGTTAAAAGTGCATGCTTTGTAGATGGCTGCAGATCTAAGTGAATAGGCACAAACAGAGATTGCAAGTCGCCCCTTCAGCGGCGTGTGGGAGGTGGGTGGGAAGTGGGAAGGAACAATGTGCAGTTCCCTCTCCTGCAACACGTTCTCTTAGACCACTGAAAAAACGATGTAAAAATATATAAATATGGCATGATTGGATCCACGTCCTGCAAAGAACACTTTGGCAGCAATGTGAACAGAGGACAGAAAGGACCACAGCCAAGAAACGCTGAAGGCAGAGAGATCAGCTGTGGAGGTTTTGTGGAAATCTAGTCAGAAATGATAAGGGACTGAATTAAGACAGTAACAATACAGATAAAAGAGGACTACTATGTGAAATTACGTAGTACCATATATACATCAGAAGTCAGACCCGGAACACTTTAGAACCACGAGTGAAAGCTTCGCGTTCGGGACGACACAGACAAAGTAGAGCTGCATCCAGATCTTCACCTCCAACATCACCCTGACAGACCCTGTACGCTTCCATCTCTTGAGGAGCGTACCTCTGACCCAGAGCACGACAGAGCGAAATAACATTCCGGATTAGACCAACAAAGAGTCTTTCCATCTTTGCCCATACTTCCAAAAGAATTTGCCTCCACTCCCAGCTCCTCCAGGAATGGTGATTCTGTGTGACCTGGCTTGTACCACAACTGATTGGACCGGAACAGTTCATGTGACTCATTGTGAACCTCTGAGCTGCTTCTGTCTAGAATGTGTTCTAGGTACAGAGAGACTGAGGAGATGGAGATGGTCTGTCATCAGTGGTCACATAGATTTAGAGGAGGAAGCTGTTTTTGCCATGAGTGCACTGACGGAAGCAGAAGTCATCTCTCTGTGGCAAGAAGCATGAGAGTTATTAACTAGATAAAAAAGCCAAAGCAAAGACCCATGGACACTGAGCAAGAAAAAGAGGCTGTTTCTAACTTTCCAGCTCCCAGTCGAAGCTCAGTTCTATTCCTGGTAACTGAGTTCCCTGAGTTTGAGTTCACTGTGACTTGAGGTGATGTGAATTAATGTCTGAAACCAAACCATCATTAACTCCAGCACAGGCCTGTAGACTGTGGCTCCATCAGCAGGTGGCCTCTTCTGAGAGTAATTAGAAGCCGGTGTAGCTAGAGTTCTGCCAAGAAGCACTCGCCATGTTCCCCAAGAAATCAGTCACACTGACAACCGCCCAACACCTCACCCGACCTGGTGGGCACCAAGAGAGGGGAGCTCGCCTGCCCCGGGGCTGGGAGCAGGCACTGCTCATCTTTCTGAGGCAGTTGGGCATAGTTGAGCCTGAAAATGCAGGGTCCAGGGCAAACCACCCTTCTGTGCCTGAGATTCTTCATCTGAAAATGAGCGTAATCACAGTGCCGATCCCACAGACTGTGCCAAGAGGAAATGAGAGCCTGTATGTAAAGCAGAGAAGCAGTTCTTTGTACATGTAAGTGCTCAAGAAATGTGAGTCATGATAACTTCTGGATTATTATTTATAACTCTCCATTTCTCTTCCACCACTAAATTCTTCTACTTCAGAGCTTTAAGTCACTTCCTAAACGTGCCACCTCCGTGCAATCTTTTCCATCAAGACTGCCCCTGTGCTAGTCCAGGTCGCTGTTAGCACATCCCACAGCGGCTGCACTTACCTGCCATCCCTGGCCCCAGTCTTACCTACTCCAAATTAATCTCTTGCAAAACTAGAGTTGTTTTACTGCAATTCAAATCAATTAATATCTCCCTTGCTTAATAGCCTCAATGAGTGAAAATCCTGCCCCTTCTTGGTCTGTAAGGCCCTTGTGACATGACTAATGCTTAGCTGTCCAGCCTCATCTCTTGCCACTTGCTCTCCTGGTCTCTCCTGCCTTTGGAAGGTTCTCTTGCTGGGCATTGGAGTCCTTTAAAGCACTCTTCCCTTCTCCTAACTCTACCTTCTGCTCATAGTCCTGTTCTCAGAGTGGACACCGTTTCCTCTGAGAATACTCTTTGGTACCACAAGACTTATCTTTATCCGCTACTGCGGTATAAACAGCTCAGTCCTGAGCAGGGTAAATCATCCACCGTTGCATCCTCCATACTTCATATAGTGCTGGACACTATTTTTTAAGTGAATGAGTGGATGAATGAATGAACAAATGAATTAATGCAATTTTGTAGTGCGCGAAGCCAGTTGGAATACAGAAAGGTATGCCCCGGGGAGAATCCAACAAAATGAAACCAGGTTGATATGCCTAAAACTGAGTTGCAGATAAAAGCAACAAGACAGAGTGAGGGCCAGGTAAGGAGATGAGTATTCCAGAAAATCCAAAAAGCAGGTGCAGGGAGACACCAAGGAAGGATTCACAAGGTACAGCAGGACAGCTTGCGGCGACCTTTCATGGGATCGCTGGGCTGGCTTCACTGGCACATGGGATTCGTGTAAAGGGACTTCAGTACAGTAGACAATAAGCAATGGGGAGACATTGAAGGATTTTAAAATGAAAAACGACGTGATCAGCTTTGTTTTGAAGAAAGATGGCGTTTTCAGCATTATAGACGGTGGTCTGAGGAGGGAAGACTGTTGGGAGAGACACTAGTTAAGAGACCACGACGAAAACCGAATGGCTCCAGTTGGGGTTTCACCGTTAGAATTCTTCCCCAGATGCTCTAACACCCGTCGGGAAATTATCTCAGGTCGCACAGTGAGGCTTGAACATAAAATGTGAAAGGCGCGCTCACATATCCAGCTCTCTCCCTCCTCCTCTGCCCTACCATTCTCTCCTTGAAAAAAAATTGGAAAAAAAAAAAAAAAACGTCCTGAGGCTGCAACAGAAGGTAACCACACTTTCTGCACCAGGGAGAGAAGGGCGCTGAGGAGGGGGTGCGGCCGGGTGGCTGCAGCCCTCTGAGGTGTCACCGACTCCGGGGAGGCGAGAAGCCGAGAGGCCAGAGCTTGTGCGACCCGCCTGCCGGCCAAGGTCCCGTCCCTTTCGAAGTGATCTCCTCCGAGAGCCGCACGGCGGACCGGCTTCGGCGCGCTCCGTCCAGTCTAACGGGTGACGTGACAACGGAAACCTGAGGAAGAAGGAAAGGGCGCCACGCCCGCCATTCAGTTGCCGAGCGGAGGCGTCTGCATGAGGCAGTGCTGGGTACGGGGAGTGCAGCATGTCCCCGGGTGGGGGGGGGGAGGCCCGGCTCTCCTCTGATCCCCCCGCGCAGTGCCCAGACCCCGGGGCATTCCTGACAGCCCATCGCTGCGCAGCTCGGCACCCTTCTTTCAGGACCCGCCTTCCCCGAGAGGCTGTGCTTCCCGCCCCGCCCCGCCGATAGGCGTCCCTGCTGCTGACCCCCTGCCCCCTCTCCATCTCTGCTTGGCTTGCCGCCGCCCAGCTCCAATTCCCAGGGCAGAATGCCCAGGGCTCCGCTGGTACCGAACGGCCCCTAACTCGGCTGCCTCGGAGACTCCGTTGTCAGCAGGTGTTCCCAGAAGCACCGTCGTGGGCGCAGCACGACCCGGGGACCTGAGCCCGTCCCCTCCTCAAAGTGCGCTCCTTCCTGTCCACGTAGCGGCTGGCACGACCGTCTGCCAGAGCGTATTAACCTGAGTAGAGAAAGAAATGCTTTGACCTGTTTGTGGCTGTAACGGTGCTGTCTCACCTTCGTGTTACTGCTCACTGCCCTTCTACAGGGGCAGGACCGACGCTGGTGCTTCCTTTTAAGAGCTCGCTCTCCCGGAGAAGGCGAGCCCCATGCCCTGGGGAGCCTCCAGATCCATGTTAGAGGTCCTGATGACTCTTCTTCACGGTGCTTTAAAATTACTCATCTCAGACCCATCGTTACACACGTCTTGCTTTCACTGGCTGCATCAGAGGCCCTCTTGGCGTTATTTATTGGGCGTTAGTGGTATCAGCAGGCGGAGGATCCAAATTCCCCCCAGAAAGGCAATCATCCATCTTTCCCTGCCCTAAGGCTTGTGTTAGATCAACTATATTCCCCACCTACAGCTGGAGTGCCGCTTAGAAAGAGACCACGTGACAGTCCAGCCGAGAACATACTCAAAAGGACAGTTCCCCCACTCCCCTCCACGTCATGCGAGTCACAGAATCGGTGATAACAGCATCTGACATTAATGAGCACCACCATATGCTGGATCCGCTACGTGGCTTACATGGATTATCTCATTTAATCCTCACAATTAAATGACTAAGGAGATGCTGTAATTACCCCTTATTTATACCTAAAGAAACTGAGCAGCTAGATGGTTTTCCCAAGATCAGATACTAAGTCAGGGGATCAGGACCAGCTTAAGTGGCATCTGTTTCCAAAGCCTTGGTTACACCTCCCAACAGGTACCCTTTTCTACCCAGGAGACAGAAAGACACTTCCCACGTATTCTTTGTCCCTCTGAAGCCCCAGCCACCATCCCTGGCTTGCATTCCCCGTCCCCGACTCCAGCACGTCTTTGTCTCTTCCCCTAGTGCCAAAGTTACCTCAGGAGTTGGAGTTGCCTATTTCCCAAGGAGTTTTTGTTCAGCTGGAAAGATCAGACTTTTAAATTAGGGTGCCAGCTCTCCAGAAGCAATGACTCAGACCTAGAAATCACATTACAATATTAAGTGGTACTTCTGCTCAGTGATCACGATGTTTTCTGTTTTGGGGCCATGTTTCCACTCAGTTCCTGTCACTATCATGGATTGTGACCCCAAAGCAAGAAACTTCTTTGACTATTTCTTTTGTTGAGGTTACCTGGAAGCAAGGAGGAGGAAATTGATTTAAAAATGGTTTTTGATATCTAATTTAGCATGGTTCAGTTCAGCCACGAGCTTTTCTCTGTCTGTGATATGCCAGACCTAGTTCTTGAAGCCGGGCCAGATCTACAGAGGACAAGGACACACGTGGCCTCGGCTCACAGCAGCTGAGGCTACACTGGGGAAAAAAATCCATATCCACACATACGAATAGAAGTTTTCTTTGGTAGGTTCCTCCACAGTAAGATATCAATTTACATATGAGACACTTAGGGCAAAAATGTGCAGTGACTCATCCTCCAGAACTTTCATTAATTCTTATTCTCTTACAGTAAGATGTCCTATGAATAGAAAAAAAAATTTATCAAGGAGGAAACATAATCCAAGTTCAACACTGTAGTTTATATTCATCTTTTCAAGTAAATAATACTCATTTGTAATATAAAATCCTAACTCACATTAAGCAAACACAGAGGCTAATTAATCAACTACTGAGAAATCTACTTAATCGTGTTATCTCACTTTGTGATTTCTTGCTAATGACCAATTCTAATGTTTCTTGAACCATAGTATTAATGGTCATCGTGATTTGAGTTCTAAGCATCTCTTCTGCAAGCTTCACTATATTTCATCAGTCTTTCTATTACAGTTTGACCATTAAAACTTTAGATATGGGTTTTGTGGTGCTTCAGAAAATGTGTATGCATGAAAATCATTAGTTTGGCTTGAAGCTGCACCACAATTAACTGAGGAACAACAATTATATTGCAGAGATCAAATTCAGTATATGATGTAATCTTTTATGTAACAATAAGAACCATATTTATAAATGCATTATGTAGAACAAGGCTTTTCTGAAAGGGGAGATAAGGAACAACCCCACGATTTAGCATTAAGCAACTATAAACAAGCGTATGTAACAGTGTACAGGATCCCCCCGCTATCCGAAAGGAGAGCTGTTCGTAAGAAACCTTTGGTAAACTGAAGAAGCAGTTACAAGGGCACATCTAGCTAACGATGCACAAAATAAACTGAGCTAAAGCCCAGATAGATGCTCCAGACCCAGCTCAGGGCTATGGGGCTTGCTGCTGAGAAGCTGCCTGCAGCTCCGAGAAGGCGCCTGGTCGTACCACTCCCGCCGCTCAGGGCAGGCACTGCTTCTGCAGTGGCTGGCCGCGAAGTAAATGCTGAAGGCTATCATGGCTTTTGGTTTTTCCATAAAAGCGAAAATCCTCTCTGGATTTCCTTCCGTGAGCAAAAGCAGGTACAGTCTGCCCTTCCTACCCGTGGGTTCCACGTCCTCAGACTCAATTAACTATGGGTCAAAAATATTAAAAGAATAATAACAATCTAGAAAGTTTCACAAAGCAAAAGTTGAACTTGCTGCACACCAGCAACTCCTTACACAGCATTTATATTGTATTTATAACTGTTCACAGCACGTTTACATTGCATTAGGTATTAGAAGTAACCTAGAGATGATTTGAAGAATATGAGAAGCTGGGTAGGTTTAAGTAAGTAGGTTATAAGTAAATAATTTTATTTAAGGGACTTGAGCATCCATGGATTTCAATATCCTCAGGGGCCCTGGAACCAATCCTCTTCCAACACCAAGGGACAACGACAGTAATGTAGCTCTTTCCTAAAAAGCAAAGTGGTGTAACGGGAACTTTTGTACAGTGGGGGATCCCCGTGTAGTGGGCAACCACTTATTTAAATAAAAGAATATAGATATATTGAATGTGTTTTAGATATAATTATATATAATACGTGCTATATATAAATATACATATATAATTTCTCCTGTGGCAGCTGGTGAGAGTTCTATAATCACATTTTGAGTTGTTTTTTCCTTTTTTTTTTTTTCTGTTTAAGAACTTTGCTAGCAACACGGGTTCTCCTGCTTCAATTAGCACCTGTCCTTTGTTTCTATAGCTTTGGGTGAACTTTCCAGCCTTTGCTTAGTGGCTTTCATCAGGAGAGATCTGCTAAGCCTTCACTACAGGGCATGAAATCCTTGGCAGGACTGAGAAGTGTCCCTTCCAGCAACTCAGTGGCCAGAGTCCATGCAGGAGGGCCTTCTCACCTCACGCTTCAAAACCTGAAGAAGCACTTCAGGGCACTAACACAGGCAGCAGTAGGCGCTGACGGATGTTTGGCAGTTCACCCTCAAAACTGTGATCTCCACTCAACTTACTCATTACGACGGGCCCTGGAGAGAGCACGTGGGGAGGTGAGGGCTCACACCGCCTCAGGTGTCTGAAGGACAAGGATATACTCTCACCTGCTTTGGCTGAAAACATAAAGGATTATATTATCTTCTCCGGGCTAGAATCCTAGAGGGCTGACTTTTCACTCTGACAATTGTCTAGTGATGAGGAAAGTCATGGGAAACGTGGATGTCACAAAACTGCGGAGGGAGACAGGCACGTGAGGGGGAAGAGGCCGTTGAAAGCACAGAGGTCTTGGAAAGGCCACGAAGTCGAGGGAAGACACACTCATGCCACTCACTCTGTACCTAGAGCTGGAGCGACTTCAGAATTTCTAATTAGGAAGGGCTTGGTGGCAGCAATTTGATTAAAAAAAAAGGGGGATGGAGAGGAGAACCTGGGCTGAAACCGCAGTGCAGAGCAAGGCTGATGTTTTTACTTAGTTTTTATATTTATTCTGTGTTTCTGTCTGATGGTTTGAAGATGTATTACCCTAGAGGGCACACAGTCGTTCCTAAGATCACTAAGCTTGCATGCCTGTTTGGGGAGACAGAGCGGTTGATGGAGGCTGTAGGGAGGATGCAGCCCCTGCCTGGCCACTCTGGCCTGTCCACTGGGCAGTACAGTTTGCAGAAATAAGTAGGAACATATCAGAGCCCGGGTGGCAGTGAGAGCTGCCACTTTGGGGGCAGCTGCAGGTCATCGCACTGCCAGGTGCAAGCAACTTGAATTAGGTACAGGTAACCTGAGTGGAAATTTTCAACCTGGATTGTAGAGTGGCCATAATGCCCCTGTGGTGGCACATCTGAAACAGTGGAATGGAACCCTCAAGAACAAGAAAGCAAGCAGAGGAGAGAGATGGACTTGTTACACTAAAAGGGGAAAGGGAGAAGCGTTGGTTCTTGTCTTCCCTGAAAGAGAAGAATTCAGACGGGAGACAAAAGCACCGAATAGCAAAAGATTTTACGGATTTTATCAGCAAAGGGAAAGTGCGCCTCCAAGAGCAGGAAGTGGGCTGATCCAAGGAGGACGGCAGCGGTCTCGGTCCCCTCTCTTACAGCCTCGCTGACAGGCGGCCTCTTGATTGATTGACAGTCCTTGCCCCTGGACTGCTTAGTCATGCTTGTCCCCTTTCACGCGTGTCCTTACCCATCACACACACAGAAGAGCCCGCGGAGGGGGGCGGTTAAGCCACAAGATTACTTATATTACAGTGAGCGCTCGGTCATGTCCAGTTAGGTCCTTGTCGCTACCACGCAGTCATGGCAGTCCAGGTTCTAACCGGTTTCTTGCTGGCATCATTTAGAGGAAGTAAAGCCCTTATGCTGCGGGCGGGCATACCTCTATCTTCCGGACCATCCTCCCTCTCCTCCACCTCATCTGCCTCCATTTATCTAACAGACTCACCATGTTTTCTTGAAGTTACTTCAACTAGTTGAAATGCGCCTGTGATTACAGCTTTTACAGTGTTCTAATGCTCAAAAAATGTTTTCTTATTTTATATTTCATATTTATATATATTACATTTACATTATTTTGTGTCTCCGATTGTCAGACCTCGCTGGCTTTACCGCAGTTGGAAGTGGCCGGCCGTCTCCCCCACAGCAGGGCACAGAGCACTGCGTCGGGGAGCAGCAGCTGCCGTCTGCCAGTTTCAAAACCAGCGGACACCGCAATTCCTTACATGAAGCACGGCCCTGTCTTAGCTTAGAGTCCCAGAAAGTAGGTCTAACAACAAGGATTCGGATGCCAGTAGTTAATGCGGGCGTTAATCCTAAGAAGACCCTGCAGGGGGCTGGGGAAGTGAAACCTGGAAGGCACAGAAGACTATGAACTGTGCACGACAGCTGAGTGGCGACTGCGGCTCAGTCCCACTGGAGAACCACAGGAGACAATGAAGGAAATGCCCCAGACTTACCCCTGCTCGGGGCAAGAACGCTGGGTTATTTGTTCCTCAAGCACCATCTGGCAGAGCTGACGTCTGCTCCTGCAGGACAAAGCGAGGCCCGCAGGAGGAGAGCGGCAGGAGCTGAGACCAGACGCCACGGTCAGGGAATGGGAATGGTGAGGGACGAAAGCGTCCAGACGGGGCCACAGCAGCATCTGTGTGGCTGGGGCCCCATGTGGTCCAGCTGTTGTCGTCCCAACACCACCGGGGGTGGAGCCCAGAGGACAGAAGCTTAAGCAGCACTTAAACTTCTGGGCCGCCATCTCTACTTCCCCTCGGTCTGGCCAGACAGGTGGCTTGGACAAGGGCTACCCTCAAAAATTTCTATATAAAATCTTGAGTCCAAAGATGGGAAATGCCGAAAATAAGATGTCAGTTGA
The DNA here is from genome assembly GCF_036321535.1 of Camelus dromedarius. Lineage (NCBI taxonomy): Eukaryota > Metazoa > Chordata > Mammalia > Artiodactyla > Camelidae > Camelus > Camelus dromedarius. The sequence continues at coordinate 5,299,979 of NC_087444.1, forward strand.
CTCTAAGTGTGTCCGATCGCGTTTCCTCGTTGGAAGGCTGGTTGGCGCGTCAGTCTCAGGTTTTACCTGGTACTTGAGAAGGGCTTTGCAGGAGGGAACAGGAGCAGGCCGGTGGCCAACCTACACCCATGCAGGACTGGGGCTTGGAACTCACGTGCTCAGGGCAGAAGGGCCCTTTCTTTAAAGCCCAATACATACAAAATCAGAAGCTAAAGACGTCAGCGAAGAAGTAAGGGCACCAAAGCTAACAGGTCACAGCACAGCCGTAAGACTAGCCGCCTCAGTCAGTCACGCCAGACGCTGTCACCAGCAGACCCGCAGTTCTGAGGGCTTCGTGCGTGCGCGAACTGCTTCTCCCTCGTGTAACATCTCCTGCTCTCAGGCACGACTCCTGTGCCTTCTGTCTGTGGCTCCACCCTTCACAGGTGCCTTTGATCTGCGAATCCTCCGATTCTGGCTGACAGATCAGGAAAACAGAGGTTGAAAGACCGAATGGGAGAGTGGTACGGAGCAGGCCTGGAAATGGCAGGCATTACTTTGGGCCACAAGCCATCAGCAAGAACTTAGTCACATTCCCCCACTTAAATGCAAAGGGGCTGTGGAAAAGGCATGCCTGCCCGAGAAAAACTTCCTAGTAAACTGTCTACACCGTGGGAGGGAATGCGGCTCTTCGGTAGTTAGCCATCACTACCACCTAAGCCAAATCTCAGCAGCTCAGGAAGACAGAGCATTGCTGAAGGTGGAGCTCAGCGAGCTTGGACAAAACCGGCCACGTGCGAATTCTGAAGCCAGCCAGAAACCAGCTGCCTCTGGTTGAGGCACCCCTGCCAGTCAGGGCATGACCCGGTTGATTCAAGTACCCGAGTGGCATGAGCAATGTGATAAACCTTATCAGAGAACAAATCCCAGCGTGAAACCCAAGGTTTCTTTTTCTTCCCTTCCTTTCATCCAAAGATGGGCCGCCTGGCACCAAATTCAGTCCAAATGTGAATTCTACTCAGTCTCACCCACAGAGTTTTTCTCTGGGCTTGTTCTGCATTCAGTGATAAAGGCAGCACACAATTATTTTCGATTGGACCAATGAGATTGCCCTGAGACGTCTCTGAAGATCGTCTGCTGAGTGCCAGTTGTTAATGAATCCCATTTGTCTTTCTTGATTAAGTCGGCTTTTACCCCCATTTAGTCCTGTCACCAACCCTTTAGCAAGAATTTTCATATCACTGTTTCGATGAGAAATTAGCCTATGAGAGCTGCCCTCATCAATCAGAAGGCAGTTTATTTAATACAGTTTACAGTTTATGAGTTCAAAACCTGCAGCCTCCTACATTAGGAATGGATCCCTGTCCCAGGCAGAGACAGTCAGAGGGCTCAATTCACTTGACAGGCGTGGAGAAACGACCTTGGCTCTGAGACACACACTTCGGGGAGGCCTGCGGCAGCGCGAGCCTGCGGCTGAGAAGCAGGAGCGGCTTTGTCCTGATTAGGAGCCTCCCCTTGGGTTAAGCAAGCACTCCGTTTTGGGTGCTTAGCCACACCTTCCTCCAACGCCGCGACCAGAAAATCCAAAATGCAATTCTAGAATAGACTCATTGCCTTGCCATATCAAATCCTCTTTCCTGTGTGCAGTGTTTTGAAAATGGCTCTTGCAGGGTATCTATTTGCTCCTTGAAATTATAAACAGCAAGATGTCCATGAAAATTTTGATTTTGCCAAGAGTGGCACATTCATCGGCGTGTAAATAGTACAGAAGAAAATGGAGCTTTGGCAGCTGGAGAGCAGGGCCGGACAGTTATGGGGCCGTACAAGCTAGATGACTCGGGGCCCCGAGAGGACTTCAGGAGGCCCAGGCTGGCAGGATACATTGCTTATTTAATGGCACCAAAGAGTCTAGTTGTTTTAAGAATTCTACCTCACATCACAATGTAAGAAGCCAAGCTTAAGGAACTGCTTCCTATAATACTATTTCGTTTAGAGCTGTGCGTTTGTCTTACCCAAGACTCTCCTTTATTTTCTGAATCAATGCTTTAGCAACAAAGAATGTCATTTGTACACTTGGTGAAGTTTAGAGAAGTAATAACTGGCAACCATTTATTGCGAGCCCTCAGGTCCTGTCTTCCACTTGCTCTGTTGGCCTCAGATCTTAGGAAGAGAAAGGCCTTCGGAGGACTTACTAGCTGGAGAAGACAGGCTACGATCAGAGCAGGTAAACTTCACCATCACTGTCACCCCCTGGTGACTATTGGAGACGTATAACTCCAAATTCTGTGACCTCTTTGAAATTCTTAGTGACCTCATCTGATACCAATTCCTATTTTAAATAATAGTCCAGCTTTCTCCTTATAATGATGTCTTTTATATCTCAACTGAGGTACGTATGCCAAAGAGAATCTCATTGCAGTCATCCATCAAGTGTTATTTCAGTCTTTATTTTAATTGCTTTAATTACTGTCTCACATAAAGAGTATGTGCTCATTGTAAAAAAGAAATGAAACAACATAGGAGTATATGAAGTGAAAAATCAGTCTCTCTGTCAACTCCTCATTCCTTCTTGCCAAGTGTAAGCACTTTTAAGGTTGACATGTATCTTTTAAGCCATTTTTATCCATGCATGCCTAAACACTATTTATAATCCTTAACAAAAAAATGAGATTATACTACATATGTTGTCCTATAACTCGCTTGCTTTATTCATACAACATTGTGTTAATTAGGGTTCTCCAGAAGAAAAGAATTTATATAATGAGATTTATTATAAAGAATTGGCTCATGCAATTATACAATCTGAGAAGTCCCCACAATCTGTCATCTGTGAGCTGGAGACAAAGAATGTCAGTGATATGAATTCAAGCTTGAGTCCAAAAGCTGATGAATCGGGAACACCAATGGTGTAAGTTCTGGTTCAAGGGCAGGAAAAGACAGATGTTTCAGCTCAAAGGTAAGGCAGAGAGAGGGAATTTGACTTTCCTCCACCTTTTTGGTCTATTCAGGCCGCGTTAATTGAATGATGCTCCCCCACACTGGGGAGGGCGAGATGCTTAACTCAGTCCACCAATTCAAATGACAATCTTGTTGGAAACACCCTCAAGAGACACCCAGAAATAATGTTTATCTGACCACTCAGTGTCCCAGTCATGCTGATACGTAAAATTAACTATCACAAACCTTTATCTTGCTCAATCTTCCATTTCTGTACAATCTTATAGAACTTGTTCTTATTGGCTGCTAAATGGATGTACAGACTTGACTGAATCATTAGTCTATTGAAAGGCATTTAAGTAGTCTCCAATATTTTTGCTAGAATGAAAAAAAAATTGGAGATTTTTTAACTTTTTCCCTTGACCACTTATGTGCAATTTAGATTTGCTGAGTTAAAGTCTCTGTATTTTTAAACTTTCAGTATTACTGGCAAATCTCCCCAAGATAAATTAGAATTTAACACCTTTTAACTTTTCACACACTATAAAATTCAATTTTTCACAAGCTGATGATGTTCTTGAGATAGATTCATCTAACTCATAGTTGACAGGGATTCAAATACAGCACAAAACAAAAAATATAAGTAAAAATACATGCAATAACTCAACTGTTGTATATTTCTACCATGCTAAACTAAGCTGCTCTGTGGCCGTCAGAATCTAAGAATAGCTTATATCAGTGTTTCCCGAGCTTGGACAATGTTCACAATACTTTGGAAGATGCACAGAAGTAGATCAAAGAGTATATGCCATTTTGAACCTATCTATTTATTAACATCAAGATAGATTAAGTTATGCCAGGATAACAGATTAACCTGAAAATCCACTGCTTCTACACAATGACTTGTTTCTTACTTACAGTACATGAGCATCATACACTCACGGGACTGCTCAGGTCAGTAGGGGCCTCTTTCTACACAGTCTCTTGGGGCCTCAGGCTGATAGAGGTCCCTCTTTTAACTGCACTTTCTGAAGCACAGGGCTTCCTCCGTCACTGCGACAGGGGAAGAGAGCCTGGGGAATGGTGCGTGGGCACGTTTGATTCTGTACTATCACTGTAAGATGATGTCAGCCACATTTACTTTAAGACCAGAATTATTGTTCCAAAGACTCCAGGCCAGTGGCAGGATCTGTTGCATGACACTGGTGGATCTTCAGTATCTGATAGCATGCTGCCACCTGGCAGTGTGCGAAAATGGGACCTGACTGGGACACCTTCTTCTGCTGGTCCTAGTCTTGTCGTCTGTTGCCACCACCTCTGCTGACCTCTTGCCATTGACCAAGGTCCCCATTTGTTTCTCTAGGGATGAGAGAGCATGACCCCTCTCTCAGAATCATACTCGGAAAGGATTGTCTACAGCAGCCCACCTAAGACCGCGCCTGGGAAATAAAGCTCTTCCAGGTCAACTCACAGGATGGCTTGGCTCATGGAAGATTCCAGCCACACTCCCTCCCAAAGTCTGATGACCTACAGTTAAGCCCACAGGCTCCACCTCCTCATGGTGATGTCCCTCCCAGGGCTCCCTGTCATCCCTTCCTGCCTCCAACAGCAGTCACCCTGGCAGGCATAACTTTGGGAGAAAAGAAGGAAGGAGAATGCTCCTGTCCTCTTTCTCTTAAAAGGCTCCTCACTACTATGTAAATCCTTGAAATCAAACATTTACACATGAAAGGACACTGCCTACCTCCAAAGGCCAAATGTCACGGCCTTTTCCCAACTAAATATGATAAACATATTATCGTTAATATATAAAAATATCTCCCTTCCATCCTTTACTCTCATGAACATTGGTTTCTGCACATCCGCAGACCCTGACCACTGCTGTTACAACACTATGAATGCAGATCCGTAGACAGTGTTTGTTGGGCTCATCACTGTATGCAGACAAATACATTATGAAGGTTATTCTTTTTCTGTCTTCATCATTAGAAATGGAATACCCCAGAATTTCAGGTCAAGAAATATGAGATTGATGAAATCTTGATGATTCATTTAAATTATCACAAGGATTATTTTTATTTTTAATATGTCTTCAACTTTAAACATTGCTCATCTCTCAGCTTCTATAGTTAGTTCAGCATGTGTCTTATGATAAAACACTGGGTAATTTGTTTTTTTAAAAAAACTTTTCTAAACCATCTGATACATTTCAAAGTCAGAGGCAGGTGTGGGATTTATCATCAGAGTCGGTCAAATAATTTATGATTGTGTCAAAGCACAGTGCTGTTCCAACAATAGGAAAAGATTTTGAAACTTTAAATAGCAAACAGCAGGTTGAAATAGGTGTAGGCTTTTGTCCCAGTAAGATATTCCTGGAAATTCCTGTTGCTGGCCAGGTTCTGCCGCACACTTTCAGACTTACTGCAGAGGCTCTTGAGATAAGATGCCAAAAATCTGGTGGGGAAGAGAGAGTGAGATTTATACTCGAATATCCCAGCGATGCCTCATCACCCAGGATTCTTCACAGTTGCATCACTACTCACACCTCCTGAGTATTTATTAAAAAACAATTCCTGCAAGATATTAGCTACCTCATTCAGTGTTTGGCGACAGAATTACTAAAAATACCATAAACTGTGAGTTCTGCCTTTAGGAAGCTCACACTTGTTTAGAAACTACTATGGTGAACTATTTTTTAAAAAAACAAATAAAAGTGAGAAAGTAAAAGGAACAGATCTGCCAAGATGAACTCTCGACCTTTTTGATGCTACTTGCATAGCAGACGTCCCCTCAAGCTGTGAAGGTCAGGGTTGTCGGTTATGAGAACATGACACTGCATAAGGGCCAGTGGCAGGATCTGTTGCCGCATCAGGAGATAAATGACTTGCTGGACGGGACACTCTCTCGAGGCAGAACGGATTGTGAAATCTCTCACGCTGGGGTGTGCGGATGGCGTCGAAGCCAGAGGGCAGATAAAACTAGACAGGCGAGGAGGCAGGGCGAAGACTTGGCCGTTTCAGAGGGTACAACGTGGGTGAGGTGAGCACGCAGTGCAACTTCCCATTAGAGGCTAGATTTCTGGTGGGATCCAGGACCCAGTGAACTTTATTGCTTGTTTATTTAATAAATGAAATGGGGTGGGTGTGAGTTTAAGGGGTGACTCTCAGATTTCAAATTTGTTGAGAAACTAGATATAGAATATTCAGAATATGGACTCTCAACCAAGGTACAGAGTTTATTTATTGAGAAGTCACCTTGGTATCACTAATCATTCCCCTCTCTCCCTGTAGAAGCTTCCAGTTGCTTCCTAAAGTCAAAACCAACAAGATCTGGCCATAAACCTGCATGTGCTGAAGCAGCCCAATACAGGAGAAAGAGTGGGAGACAGCCAGCCAGAAGTCACGGGTGCTGTTTTTGGTTCCGTTTGTAATCAGCAGTGCATCCTACCCAACAGCACGGAACATCTTTGGGCCTCGGTGTTCTCACCTATAAAATAAGGATTTCCAAGCCCTTCCCAGTTCTGCTATTCCAGCCAGTTTCTGTGGTTCTGATTTACAGACTTCACCCGTCAACAAAGTGAATAGCAAACTTTACCTGCTGGTATCGTTACATTTTACTGTTTACATTTCCTGAATATTTGATTGTTAATGGACTGGAAGAAAGAAAATTGTAGAAGATCTCTTGTTGGAGTCATCTGAATATCATTACGAAATCTACAGCTCTTATCAAAGCAAACCGTGACGCCTAAGCCTTCCTTTTGGAGCCATTCACAAATGAACACGTTTTATTTTAATAGAAAACAAGAACATTTTAATTGCCTAAGCTAGGTACTTTTATTTTGTTTTATGTGTGCAGTCAGAGCCAGACCCTTGTGGATAAAGTTAAAAGATGGATATTCTTTTCCCTGAGCTTTTTTTCTTTTTTGTGTAAATTACAATTGCTTGGGGGATTGGGCATTTGGACAAGCCATAAAATAATCAAAATTTTAATGCTATTTGGTGGCAGCCTAGGACTCCTTGAATTAGTGGCTAGATTAACTGCTCACAGGTGTAAGAACTCCATTCCTGGCTGGATTTAATATTCCTGTTCATTGGGGGAATAAATTCTCTTAGTTGGTTCGAGGGCTGAACAAAATAATTTCTTGGCTGTGAGGAAGTGACCCCAACATTCACAACTAGGTCTTCCTTTGGTCTCCCGCTATTTCTACACTCTGACAAAAGAACGATTTGAAAGGGGATTCCTTATCATTCATTACTGCAGAAGAACCAGCCCAACCCCAAATCATTTAGCTACATTTGCCAAATAGTGTGTGTTTATGTATGTTTCTAGCCAGTCTTGTCTGTTTATACAGTAAACTGTTCCAGGCAGGTGTTAAAAAGACCACAATTTAAAGAAAACTATCTTTAGAAACACCTACAAAGGAGAAAAGTCCCATAAAGGAAGAACTAACTTGTAAATCAGCTTAAGAAAGCAAATTCTATATGCTGTATACAGCAACCAATGCAATATTTATATTAACTGATAAGAAAGACATACGCCAAACAAAACATGATGTGCAAGGTGAAAAAAAAAGAAAGAAATACCCACAAACACTACAGCTAATTCAAACAACAAATGTCTTGGATTTGGTCACTGTTGAGGGGGCTTCAAATGAAATCTCAGATAAGACAGACCTCAACTCAATTTTGAGTTTAATTAGTTCCTTTCTCTCTCTCTTTTGTCTTAATTACTTTAAATCTATTCTGTCACTTTAACATTTCAAACTCAAATGCTTTATGACTGTGAAATATTGTCACAATATATTATGCTAATGGACCTAATTAATTCCCAGGGCAACTTTCCTGTGGATGGGGGTGGAATAGACGATCAAGCCACCAGTTCTCAATGGCGAGTGGGTTTTTTTTTTTAAACTTGATGTTACAGCTGCTGCTGTATGATTTGTTGTCCTAGGTCAGAAAGCTGGCAAGCATATTTCAACGGCTCCAGCGCATCTATATTCTTCATCAAGGTGCTGGTTATCAAAGTACAGATTATCAGCTGCTTCACTTCCAGGCAAGTATGAGAAACTCAGTGATTAATTGCTACGGCTGTCAGTCTGTCCAGACTTCCAGCTGCCACATTAAGAGTAGGACAACCCCTGTGAAGTGCCCCGCCCACTCGGACTTCCCACACTAAGTTACATAAAACAGAGAAAACTTTGGAAAGAGATGGCAGAGTGGAGAAGCCCGGTATTCAGCTTGAACTCTTTATAATAAATAATTTTTCCCCGAAAGTAGAATCCAGACTGAGATCCTGAGCCTTGCCAATTCTTACTGTGCTCTAGTCAAGACATCAAATAGGCTATGTTCTCCAGGGCTAAGGATACTTTAAAGAAGACCAAATGTGCCATTTGGACCTGAAGCTAGAGGAAACGGGTAGGCTAAATTGCCCCAAGAATGCAGTAAGCTTCAGGTCGTCTGCCGTGAGACCGAAAGTTCACGGGACTGGGTGCCAAGAGACTTGCTCTTGGACCCTGGCTCTGGCACTTAATGAATATAGATTATTTAATCCTGTGTTAGTTTTCTAAATCAGACATAACATTTATCCCAAAAGGTAACAAACAAGCTAACAAGCAACGGCTTAAAAATTTATGACACAAAGTAGAGTCATTTATTCAAGTTATTTTCATCTTCTCCAAAAGCCTTTTGGCTCCTCCACATCACGGGGTCTGTCCCTTCTTTTTGCTTAGGAGAATTGATTTGCACGTCACAGTTGGGAGCACAATCAGGCACCGTCTGATAGCAGGAGCCCTTCATTTTACATGACTATTTATCTTCTCTTCCTGAAAATCCGTTAGTTCCTTTGAGGTCAGGCCCTCCAACTTATCCTTTTCCTGTTCAGTCTACCAGCTGTCCCCACGACAGTATCTGGTACAGTGTGCTGAGAAATACTTGTTGAATTGAATTCTTTTTTTTTTTTTTTTCTCATCCTTTTCTCCTCCTCCTCCTCCTGCTTATTTTTTGAGTATGAATTTATACAAGTCTTCATGGGCCAGGTTAAGTTTTAAAATATATGGCATAGCCTTGTCTAATTGTAAAGTTAAGATTTATTGCTAACAATTGAGCATCACTAAATTAAAACAGCAAGAACACATTTGCAAGTAAATATATCCATTGCTTTGAGCACTAAGAACAGCCTACAGGACATCCAGGACTAACGGCACAACCGCTGCCTTCTCAGTAGACTTCCTGCAAAGCGACAGGCTCACTTTGCTCTTCACAAAAAAGATAACTCAATTTTTCTGGATAACTTAACAGAAGTACCTAAAAAGATGACTATGATGCCAGTGGCCCCTCACTCTTTCCTTTAAATAAACAAAGCAACAACAAAAAAATAGTTTGCTACTACCCGTTATAGAATGCCAGCATACTTGAACACTCTGACACTGAATAGGAACGGAAGACGAGGCCCTGAGGTTTGGAATACTGAGCCTGAGTTGGGCACCTGAGTTACGGGTACCATATTAGCTTAGTTGGGGCAACAACAAACAGCCCACACATGGGCAGGCTCAAGTGAGGGCCAGTCAGGGATTATTTAAAAAATAGACCTACCCACATGAGAGGTTCCCACCCCCAACACGTGGCAGAGGTCACCAACAATCCTCACGTTTCCAATTTGAATAGACATTTCGGTATTAATCTTACTCTAGCAAAGATGACTGGCCATTGAAAATGTGTGCCTTCTCTTCCAGAGCTCAGAGGTTTGGGGAAGTGACTGTCTAGTCAGGAACTACATAGCTCAGCCTCCCTTGCTTCTAACTGGACCTGAATGATTAGTTCTTTTCTATGAAATCTTGACGACAATGATGTGCGATGCATCCGGGCAAAGGCAGTTAAGCAGCAGGCGTACGTCGTCTTCTCCTTGGCCCTCTGCCAGCTAGATACTAAGGACCCCAAGGTGCTAGGGAATGGCCGAGCCATACAATGGACAAGGTCTGCATTTCTGAATTACCAAGTGGAGAAAAGTTGCCTGATAACCGGGATTATCCAGTATGAATGATTAGGGTTAATAACTTACAGTCTTAAGTTATGAAACGTGGGTATTTATTTCTATGGCATTTTATGTTGCTCTGCCTGACGCACTTATTAAATCAGCTGCAGATCACATTGCTGATGGTGTATCTCTTCATATTTGTTACTGCCTGGAGTAATTCCATCCCCTCTTTGATCCCGCTACAACCCTGACTCCATTTTCTCCACCTATCACTTCTAAAGTTGGCACCCTAAGCCCATTGGTGGTGTTTGCTCCCACCTGCCCCGACCCAGGCAATCCTATTATAGCTTTAAGGCATATTGTTGATTTCCAAATTTTACCTCTTGACTAATTTTTCGCCTGTCATGTTCAAATGCCTACTTAACTCCTCTTCCTGGGTGTCCCACTGACAACTCAAACTTAACTTGTCTTAAACTGAAATCAGCATTTTTCTCCTTTCCTTCCCCTCTCCCTAGCGTATCCCCTATCACAGTCTCCAGCTCAGTAAATGGTACCATCATTATCTCAGAAAAGAGCACAGCAGATTATCCCAGACACCTCTTTTCTCCTCATTTTCCATATTCAGTGCATTACCAAGTCCAGCAAATTTTACTTAATAAATAGCTGGTAAATCCATTTTGTCATCTCCACCCTAAATAGCACTGCTCTGGTTCCAGGTCCCATTACTTTTCACATAGGCCACTCCAGAACACAGTGGTTAGTCAGTCACACGGACTTTGGAATCAGGCAGATCTTTGCTTAAGTCTCCACTCTGCAACTAGTTCTTAGCTGTGTGATCTGGGGAAATTCACTATCTATTTAAACCCACTTATTCCCATCTGTGAAATGGGAGATCCTAATCGTACTTCCCAAATGGGGCTGTTATAAGCAATGAAGGAAATTAGGTATAGAGGGACCTTAAGACAGCCTGGCATAGAATGAGGGCATCATAACATTAGCTGTTATGACTGAAGACTCAGTGCTTCCAAGGTCACCTCCATGAATCCACTCTCCTTCAGGTGGTGATCTCTCTCTTTGATCATCTTTGACCCCTGCATGGTGGATGGAAGGGAAGAGACCCAGTACAAGAAATACTCAGAGGTAGAACTGAAGGGAATTGGAAACTGATTAGGGTGGCAATTGATAGGCATCTCACTAGAAACGCCCACGGCAAAGGATACAAACTGAATGTTTGCCTTTGTGAGTAAATTAAATGTATTTTTTAAATCTTTCACTTCCCTTTATCCTCCCTGGTTTGGATCTGCACATTAAAAACTCAAGGACTAAATTAGTGATTATCTAAGTTTAGCATAAACCATACTCACTGCATAATGGCCAACCCATTTGTTTACTTACAGAACATGCATGACAGCTTAAAAATAGGAAATTCAAATTAACCAAAACGTCTTTCTAAGAGAACATAGGATGAAGAAAGCTCTAAGTACAGTATATTTTGATTCTCATTACTAGTCTTTGCACACACATCTCCCAGGGACATTTTCCTCTCCTTGTTTTTCCGGCTTCCACAGGGTATCCAGAACAGACAACGAGAGCAGTTGGAAGATAAGACATGCACGGTGATTAGAGTGGAAATAACTGAGGAGGAGTAAACTCTGGGGTGACTCTGCCTGCACCACGTGCCAGACGGCAGGGATGTGCTTCTCATATGCTATCTCACTTAGTTCTCAAAAGAGAACAAAAAAGTAATTAACTAATTAATTTGATAACATAAAATAAACCCCAAGATTTGTGTATGAACCATGTACCATGAGGACCATGTAAGTCCTATTTCACAGAAAAGGATCTCAGTGAAGCTAAGGTACCTGTCTGAAATCATACAGGAAAGGTATTTATTTGCCGGGATTTGAGTCTACTTTCCTCTGACACCAAAGTCCACCGGTGTTATACTCTAACGTCCTGGATATCCAAACTATGACTATCTTGTAGTAACCTATAATGGAAAGGAATATGAAAAGGAGTATATGTATGTATACGGATGACTGACACATTATGCTGTACTGCAGAAATTGACACAATGTTGAAAACTGACTGTACTTAAAAAAATAATTTAAAAAAAAACTATGAAAATAAAGTCTGCAAAACTATGTATTTGACTACTCTGTACCCCTTTAGTGTGTATGTGAGCAAAAACAAAAAGAAAAAGACTACGCTGTGGAACACCGCTTCTCACACTGCCACGTTATTTGCATCTAGCTGGGAACTGAGCCCGTGAAACACAGTAACTTCCCTGAGGAAGAAACGGGTCACAAAAGCCACCAGAAGCATCAGGAATACACACCCGGGTCCCAGTGAGACCACCCTCCATTCCTCGTGCCTTTCTCACTTGATGAAATGAACAGCCCCTAGCTTCTTGTAATTTGGGCTTCAGACTCTTCTGTATCTGTGCCATAGGAGGAAGTCTATAAAGGGGCAGAAGACAAACAACTGGTGAATAATTTTTTTAATCAGATTCTTTCTGAGACACTGATCTCATTATTTGTTCACCAGACAAGCTCCTACTAAATCTATTCACAATTAAAAAAAAAAAATTACCCAGCTAGTAGTATTGAACTGTGCCTTAATTAGGGCAGCCAAGAATGTCTTGTATAATTAACTGGGCTTTGTTTATAATTATTTCCTTGTGGTTGGAACTGTTTTCTGCATGTAACTGGGGCAATGCTAATAGTAACACTAACCTTTGATTTTCATGTGAGAGTAACTGAAGGACAGGCTGAAGAAACAAGGCCAGACCTGGGAAAGCAAAACCAGAAGACATGAAACACAGGCTCTCTTTTTACCCTCTGTTTTGCCCCAGGATGAACACAGTCTCCCTAACCTCTGACCCAATCTAAAGTCTAGATGGGTCCCGTCAAAAGACATCTGGGCTCCTTTATCCTTCTGTCAAGAAAAAGAAACTGTTCCCTCTCGTGTGGAAAATGGAGTGATGCCTATTCTCATCGAGCTAGGTTTGCCTCCCTAGACGTACCCTCTGATCCCCCGGGCTTAGCTCTGTGCCCTGTTGGATGACATCAGCATCCTTTGACTTCCCATTAGGTTTGGCCAATAAGAAACCCTAGCAAGAGATCTGGAAGGAGGAAGGCAGGGAGGTGGGGAGGGAGGGAGAGCAGGTGGGAAGGAGAGCAGAGGAGAGTGATGTCTCAGTACTTATTCCCCTGGCTCCTTCCCTGCAGTTATCTTGGGCAGGTTGTATCCAGTCCCTAAGCCAAAAGTCTTTGTTCCCGTGAACAGCCGTCTTCAAATAGCCACCTGTCTACGGACGCTGGTAATCATTCTCTCCCCTTACCACTTATCTCCAAGGTTGGAAACAACACTGTTCTTATGCTTTCCCTAGATACTACATGATCGCCTGTGGTTATCCCACACCCGACCAAAACTTTGTAAATAGTCCTTCCTAAACTCTCTTCAAATTAACGTAATTTGAGTGTAACCTCTATTCCTGGCTAGTAAAACTGACATACCTGGATTTGTAACACCGTGTACCCCTACCCACACACACCCTCTTATGTTCTAGAAGACTATAGGAATAATTGAATTCTTAGTTGTGAGGAATTTGGAAATTCCTTGAATGAGTAATTAATCAACAGCATTCAAGGTACTAGAAAGTTGTTGAGTGGACTCAGAGGGCTTTGGCCAAATAAGATCGCCTAGGTCCTGCTGAATAACAACAGGAATTTTATAGATACTGATAAAGTAGGAATTATTTTTATTTTCCCTGTAAATCTTAATTGTGGTTAGTGTAGAAGCACACACATCTAAAACAAATCTGTAAATTCTTAGCACATTTCTTCTGCTTGATATTTCAGATACATTTTCTTAGCAAGTGAGGTCAAGGAAAAAGAAATATAATAGAGATAAAGATAACTGAGCTCTATTAAATGCATCACATTTGACCTCTATGGGATGTGGGACAATTTGTTAGGTACCTAGGTTGCTTCCCTCGGGTATCACATAGCCCAGGAAGAGAGACAGATTGCTATAGGGTACAAAAGAGAACAAAAAAAAATTTTTTTTGAGTAGTAAAAGTAGTCTTAAATGGCTTGACAGAGAATGTAACCATGAAGGCAAATCTGGAGGGATCTCATCAAGTGGATTAAGTAAAGGATGGAAATTCCAGACAGAAGAGTGCCAAAAGCAAGGAGGCCTAATAAAATAATTGAAATGTACAAGAATTGTGAGTAGTTTGTTGCACAAAAAAGATAGGATTTTCTGTACTGGAAATTTAATAGGGCATATGGTTCAAGAAGGAAAATGTCTAGGAATGAGAATAGAAAGCTCAGGGATGGTCTAACAATAAAATTCCTAACAAAACAAACCAGCACAGCTTTATAAGGTCTTCAAGTGGATTTGGACTTTATTCTGTTGATAATGATGAACCTATGAGATTGTTTTTAACAGAAAAGTGAGGTGATTAAATTTGTTTTTAAGAAATATAATTTCAGGGAGAGCATATTAGGACCAAGAGAGTAACTGGAAAGCTAATTAAATAGCCATATAAGCCTAGACCAACTCGAAGTCAAAGTAAGTTCTTTGAAAGGACTAAATAAGGTGGTAAGCATCGAGAAGACTGGTCAATGAAAAAAAGAGAAGACACAAATTACCAATATCAGTAATAAAAAAGTATTAAAATTCCCCCATAGATATTAAAAAGATCAAAGATATTATTAAAGTCTTTGTCCAATAATTTTGGTAATTTGTGTGAAGAAAGTACTTGAAAAGACAATTTATACAAGTGACACAAGAAGAAATAGATAATTTTAATAGTCTCATTCTGTTAAAGAAATTGATTTCATATTTGAAGGTCTTCCCACAGGGAAATATTTTAAGTCAAGATAGTTTTACTGGTGACTATTTCCAGCAAGTTAATGAAAAAACAATACAAATTTCACACAACCTCTTCCAAAAAGAATTTTACTGTCAGCAATAAGACAAGAAAAAATAAAAGATAAAAGCATTGAAAAGTGAGTAATAACCAAATTGTATATTTATTAATTACAAAATGTTGAACACAAAAATTCAGAAACAAACTTCATAAATAAATTATTGTACTTATTAAATAAAATTAGCAGGGTCAATATGTAATACTAATGGTGTTTCCACTCCCTCCCTTCCTAAAAAATTTTAATAATACTGTTAATAACAGCATCAAAAACATCATATTTACAGAAATAAATGTAGCAAAATTATGCAAGAACTCTACACAGAAAATTATAAAATATTGAGAGAAATTAAAGACCTAAATACATGGAGGGATATACCATGTTCATAGGATAGAAATTTCAGTGGTGTAGAGACGTCAGTTTTCTCCATATTGATCCAATGCAATTCTAATCAAGTTTTTAAGCATATTTTTGTGTGTGAATGTGGGGGAAAATACACAGAAATTCTGAAATTCTGAAAATGTATATGGAAATTCAAAGGCCAAATGAATAAAGACAATCTTGAATCAAAAATTATAAGGTTACAATTAATATAATGTCGTATATAGACAAAGATAGTCAAGTAGTTCAATGAAACTGAATTGGGGTCCAGAAATAGACCTCATATACATAGACCTTAAAATCTGACAAAAGTGATACTGCAGTCCAGTGCATAAAGAACAATCTTCATAATAAATTTTGCTAGGTCAATTGGATACTTCGTTGATGAAAATATTTGTCTTAACTTCTTCCTTATACCCAAAATAAAAGTCAATAGCAGGTGATTGTAGGTATAAATGGAAGACTAACTACAAACAATACTAGAAGATAATATAAGAGAATATTTTATGACTTTGGGATAGGCAAAGATTTCTTAGACAGAATACAAAAGGACTATCTAAAAGAAGAAAGAGTGATACATTGAACTATATTTAAATTAAGAATATCCATTTATCAAATATTTATCAAATCAAACCACAGAGTAGTGGAAGATATTTCCAAAATATATATCCAACAAAGAACTCATATTGGACTATATATAAAAACTCCTATTTACCAATAAAGAAAATACAAATCAATAGAAAAATGGGCAAAACACTACAAAAAGGATATGCAAATGGAAATAAGCATATGAAAACATGCTCAGCTTTCATAGCCATCAAGGATACATAAATTAAAATCACAGTGAGATACCTATCTATGTATACTCAGTAGAGGAGCTGAAAAATAAGGGACTAATTTGTCAAGGATTTGCTGGTGGGTGTGTTAACTGGCACAACCATTTTGGAAACTGACAACATTAACTACAGTTGATCATACATATACCTTGTAATTCAGTAATTCTAGTTTCAGGGATTTACCTCTAACAATCACATGCACATGTACATGAAAAGATACATTTAACAATGTTCCTAACAGTGTGCTATTTATAGTGGTTCAGACACTCAAGTATCCACTGACAATGAGAAGGGTCAACTTAAAACACACACACACACACACACACACACACACACACACACACACACACACACACAAAACTTAAGAGTTGAGAATTTAAGTTTTATTCAGGATCTTATTGAGAACAATAGCCCAGGATACAGGCTCTCAGTAGCTTTGAGGAAACTGTTCTAAAGAGGTAGCCAGTGTGTACGTGATTTTTGCTTAGAGAAAACGTGCTGTCAAGCATACATCTTGCTGAAAGATTACTGCTAGTCACGAAGAACAGTTTTCTCAGCTTAATGATTTTAGTGCTTTTCTACATGTGGGAATTTGCAAGAATCTGGGTTCATTTAAATTTTTCCTGAAATATACATCAAACTATCTAAGCTGCCCCCTTGTCCAAAGCACAGAGTGCCTCATTCTGTTATCATCTTAATTTCCTCTCAGAGTGCACTGTCAAGCAGCCGCTGCAGCAGGTTATGACTTAATCCTCGTAGAACCGGATGGTGAACAATGTTCTTTGTTCTTCTTTGTTTACCGTGAGATAAATACATTGTGGCATATTCTTATAATGGAACAGTAGAAAGCAATGAAAATAAATGAACTGTTCCCTCATGCACCGATGTAGATAAATTTCACAAACATAATGCTGATCAAAGAAGCCAGATACCAAAGACAGCACGGCATTATTCCATCACATAAAGTTCAAAAGGCAGGCAAAACTAATCTATGATGATGAAAGTCAGGGTGGTAGTTCCTATTGGAGCAATAATTGGGAAAGGGTGTGAGAAGTCCTTCCTTTGTGGGCAGTCATGGATTGTTCCATGAGATGGATAGTTTTACATGAGTTTGTTCACGTTGTGAATATTCATTAACCTGTGAACTCATGATTCACTCACTTTGCTGTATATAAGTAGATAAGAATTAGCTCATAAAAAGGAGAACCTATAATAAGTGGTACCATGAAATCAAGAGGGAAGTAAATTTCAAACGAGCAGATGGTTAGCAGGGCCAGTTGCTCAAAAGTCAAGGGGGCGGCCCTTTAAGAGGGCACTGACAATGGTACTGAGGAGGACAGTGCGTCCCAGTGCATCCGTTCTAGGGGCCCCAGATTTAGGATGGGACCTAATCACTTTCACACCACCGCTTGATGCTCTGAATAAGGGATAAAAAATTATGACACAGTTTTCTTGGCATTTCAGGTAAGTTTTTGGTTTTTTTGTGAGGTTTTCAATGGAATTAACCAATAAATTAATCCAAAAGTTAACTGTTCCTTTACATAGACACAGTAAGACCTGGATTAAAAGGTGTCTAACATGCTTTGTAATTTTGGTAAATGGAATGAGTTTAGATGACTATTCTTATTTTATGCATGTTCAGGAAGTAATAAAAGGGACGGCTGCATTGAGATTCAACACAAGTCAACTTGTCTAATTTCAGGTCAGTTTTATAGCTCTGTTTCCTTATTTCACAAGAGTAAAATTGTGAACTATCTTTATACATAGCTGAGCAAATCTAAACCTATTACTAATGAAGTTAAGATGATAGCATGTGTTAGTTTATTCCATGAAGATCTTTTGGATGAGTCCTCAAACTCCAAAGCTTTTTATGCAGTGGCTCTATCCCAAACTTTGTTCATGCAACAAATACACATGGAGTGACCATCATGTGCCCTAAAAACCTAAAGCATGTTTACTGACTTTAGCACTCTTGAAAAATTACTGAACAATTCAGGCAACAGTTACTTTTCACTGTGCTCTCTTTATCCTTAACTACTTTGTTCTCTCAATACCTTCATACTTTTCAAAAGTGGAGGGAGAAGAAGTGAATTCTTGTCATAGGATTCATGTTTATCTATTATTCAAAAGTATTCAGTTAAGACTTTGAAACCAAACCACTTCTATAGGCAAAACAATGGGTTTAATTCTATCTTGAAAGAGATCTTCTCTTTTCTCCGTCCTCTTTAAACACAGGCATCATTAAATTGCTGATATCATGAATATGAAGCCAAGCAGAGTCCTGCGGGGCCCTCCTGGGCACAAAAGCCTTTTGTGTCCCCCAATTCTTGTTTTCTGGAAAAAGGTTTCAGTTTCCTAGATCTTTTCTAAGTTCCAAAGGGCAGATTCAAACAGTTACTAACACACGAAGGGAGAGAATGCAGAAACAAAGGAGGAGCAGTCAAGAAATGATAGTGTAGCATGGGACAGGGCCCTGGTTCCTCTTCAAGGGGCATACATAGCACTATGTCCCTTGAGTTCTTCTATGGGAACTAATGCCCCACCCAAGAGGAGGATGGTAACTTCAGGCTGAGATAAGCCATGGACCCCAGCCTGGTTGTAACCAGAAGGCTAATGACTGAGATTCCTAGAACACTACCCTGTTACCTCCTCACCAACCAATCAGAGAAAGGTCACATGCCCTGCAGCCGTCCCCCCACATTTTGCCAATAAAAGCTCTTCCCTGAAAACCATCGGGGAGTTCAGGTCTTTTTAGAACCACTCCTTGCTTGGCCCTTGTAATAAACCGTTCTCTGCTCCAAACTCTTCAGTTTCAGTTTGTTTGGCTTCACTGGGCATCATGCACATGAACTTGGGTTCAACAACAGACAACTGATGTTTGATGATGAAGAATGAATTATGTTGTAATTTTATTTGCTAATGTATTTAAGAGTATAATTTTTAAAATATGGGCTCTGTAAACAACCTAAATGCCCACCAACAGATGACTGTGTCAGAGCAGGCAGATAGCTGGACATGAGCAGAGAAAGCAGACACAGACCAAAAGGCAGGAATTGGGCAGAAATTCCTTTTGGAATTTTGGCCAACAGAGAAAGATCAGAAAGGGCAGGAATTTTCAGTGTCCAAATATAACCTTTTGCTCATTATGCCCTCATTTCAATAAAATTAGCCTTGCAGATCAGAAGTACCCATCATGCACCAATGCCAGGACACTTCTGATCCAGACTAAATAAGGACAAAAATCCCTCCTCCCTTTGGGAAGATGAAGTTGGGATGATAATCAGGAAATATGACCCCAAGCCCTTCCCTCCTCAATGAATATTCCACCCACTCATTTTTACACCCTATGTAACTAACTTGCCAAAGAAACTCAGGGCAGCCATTCACCTGAGCCTGCCCGCTCTCCCCTTAAGAGTGTACTATCCATCCTTTAATAAATCCTCACTTTATTTTTTTTAACCTCTAAGTCTTACCTTTTAATTCTTTCTGGGATGGGACAAGAACCTGGAACACCAGTTGTATCCACCAGCAACAACTGGATAAATAAGTTGTGGTATATTTATACAATAGAATACTACTTAGCCATAAAAAAGAGTAATATAATGCTATTTACAGCAACATGGATGGACCAAGATCATCATTCTTAGTAAAGTAAGCCAGAAAGAGAAAGAAAAATCCCATATAATATCACTTATATGCAGAATCTAAGAAAAGAAAAAAAAAGAGTACACTAATGAACTCATCTACAAAACAGAAACAGACTCGTCATAATACATAGTAAACAGTCTTACGGTTATCGAGGGAAATAGAGTGGGAAGGGATAAATTTGAGAGTTTGAGATTTGCAAATGTTAGCCACTATATATAAAAATAGATTAAAAAAACAAAAACAAAAACAAATTTCTTCTGTATAGCACAGGGTACTATAGTCAGTATCTTGTAATAACCTTTAATGAAAAAGAATATAAAAATGAATATACATATATCTATATGCATGACTGGGACGTTGTGCTGTACACCAGAAACTGACACATTGTAACTGACTATTCTTCAATAAAAACATAATGATAAAATTTGAATAAATAAATAAAAATGATTAAAACTAAAAATATGGGCTCTGGGAATCACACAGATTTGAACGGGATTCTCAGTGGCATCATCCAATTATGTGATCTTGTGCAAATTATTTAGCATCTCAAAGTCTCAATTTTTTATATGCTAGATGGGATTAAAAACTACTTTAAAAGTTGTTATGAGAAATTCACAATATAAGGTGCAAAAAGCTTTTAGCAAAGTGTCCAAAATGTAATAAATACTCAATAAATGGAAGCTATTTATGCGATTTGAAAATGTATCCTCAGATACTTGAAATGTCAATAAATATTTCTTGTCTGAGACTAGTCAGGTGTAAATTAATTCTATATAAAGGGTCAAGACCAAGCTCAAGGATCCTCTTCCATAAAGATTTGGCCATCCAAAGGAGGAAAAGAAGGATAAATATTAAAGTCGAGGTTACCAGACAACATCTCTGAGTGACCCTAGACCAGATGAAGAAAGGATTTTCTCAGTAGTGCTCACAATGCATGAAAAAGAAATGCAGAGACATTTCAGTTGCTTTTCATCTTTATTCCCTTCCACTCTTGAAAGTCCATGTGAGTTCTAATTATTTGCTGACAATTTTTCATGGAGGAAAAGAGAGACAGAACAAAAGAACAAAGAAAGAGCTTTCAAGTTTAACCAACCTGCTTCTATGTGACAGTCATGCCTCAGCCTTTCACAGTCTTATAATTCTACCTCGTGTCCAGACCTCTTGGGGTCTAAATAGTGTCCATTGTCCAAGGAATGTCAGTTTCGTGGGGTCATACGGGGTCTAACCTCACCACGCCGAGAACAGACGTTGGGTGAGATGAAAGGGGCAGTCTCCTGGTAGACACGTGGAGGTGCAAACCATGCTCGTTTGACTTATTCTGAGTTATCTCCTTCACTTCTTGCATCGATTTACTTAATTTTACTTTATAATGATATTCACAGAAAGACTATTACAGCTATTGTTCCTTTAGATTCTTCTCCAAATTACTTTTAAGTGTTCATTTTAGATTTTGCTGATGTTCTTTGGAAAAGAAATAATCAGGAGATGCTTTCTGTATTTAAAAGAAATTGATTCACATGCAAAGGAATACATTTTCTCCACGAATATGCAATATTTTAAAAAAACTAGCTAAGAAAATTAAATGAAATCTACTTTGGTATCACTAAGGATTTGATGTAAAACTGAATCAAATGGTTTGCAGGTGAAAACATGCCAAATTTAAAGAGATATTACTTTCCGAAACTCACCTGACTCTTTGGAGTCCGCAGTATCGACAGGAAATTAAAAGAAGGTGCTCTGCATCCCTCTGCTGACACTGACCAGAATCCACACATCCCAACTCAAGAGAACCCATTGTTTGTCAGGATAAATCTCTGTCCTTTCTTTTGGTAACTTCCGTTTATTCTTTGCTGTATTCTTTTAATGTTGTAACAATAAAATTGAAAAATAAAGCTGCCTATCAAATGATCTATTATTTTATTCTACAAAAAACAGTTACTATTTGTTTCTCTAATGTGACTAATCCAGTGGGTGTTTTGTCATTACGCAAACACAGCCCAAATAGAGTAGACTGTAAGAGCTGATTGTCAACTTAGTAATCATTTAACAAGGAATTCTTATGGAATCTAGACTAGTTTTTTAATAAACTGCCCTGATGACTAGGGCCAAATCATTCACTCATTCATTTATTTGACAAAGATTGCGTGCCTGGGTGCACCAGGCCTCGTACTACAATGTGATAATTTGGTGTGGAAGCTCCTCGAGAGATGACACTTTTCTCCAGCTTGGCATTCCTGGTACATTGCTCATAACCTCATGTTGGTAATGGGTAAAGACTGGCTATATTTGCTTCTGTAATTACTTGCTATTATTGCTGCTGATGACAATGATACGCAAAATAAGAAGGTGACACCACCATGGAATTCATCAAATCTCTATATGTTTATGTAATTCAAGAGAATTTGTCACGAAATGGAGTTGCTCGTCTCAGTGGCACACAAAAATCCAAGTAAAGAAAGTCCTTCACTACATTTCAATTTTTAAAAAACGTCCTTCAGATGGTAGTGCTTCACTAGGAAGAGGCTACATCATTTTCTAAGTTAAAGAAAAATTATTAGCCCCACATTCTGCACATTCTGCCTAATGCTGCCTTGCTCATCATATCAAACACTTTCTGGTCCTTTTAATCACTGCTAAAATGCTAACAGCTCTCTCTAATGCCTAGTCAATAAGCAGATTAAAACATAAATGCCACTAAATATGCTTTAAATATCAGCTCCATTGAAATATTTCTAAGTTCTGTATCCTCTTAAAATAATCCCCATTCAAAATTGAGAGGAAATGTCACCCATATGAGTTTCTTCAGAATTTAAGCTCTGATTATACAAGGAATTACGTACGATAGCTTTGGAAATCGGATAATTAAAGAAGCCCCAGACTCTTTGTTGATGACATTTTTAAGCCTAGAAAGTTTTTATCAATGCTACAGTCAAATTTCATTTTTAAGCAGTGTTGCCCATACTGGGCACATTTCTAACCCCAGTAACGCTAGCTACTTTAAGAGGAAACTGTGAAGAAAGACGAAGGGGCACAGTCACACCAGACAAACCCGAGACCTTTCCCTGCTAGGACCTCCAGAGCTGCGGAAGGGCCTCTGCTCTGAGCAGGCCTGAGCAGGGAGAGGAAGAGGGGCACACAGTTATAAAGCAGCAACTCTGACTTTCAGGCAAATACTAGTCTGCTGAAGAAGTTGAATCAGTTCGAATGCGAAATAATTGACCCTTTTCAAATGTTATCATTTTGGTCTCCATTTTCAAATGATACACAAACCGGAAGTCTTTCATCGGACCTCAGAATAAATCTGATTCTTTTCTTGTGTGAATGTAGATAGAAGTGACCCAAATAGATGTTCACCTCTGATGGAGGGTAAGGGAGATTTGGCATCAATTTCCCTATTGTCGGAGGTCTTAGGGGTACCATCACTGAAACGGTCCATCTTGGCCCTCTTATCGGTCTAACCACATTTAATTCCAATGACCAGGGACTATAAGTTTCTGAAATATACACTTCACCTTGGCCTTTCAGGTGTTGCCTATTCGACTTCAGCTTCATAAATCAATCTGCTGCTATTGGCCAGTATTTGTATCTGGCAGATGTGTAACAAATCTACATTCTTCTTATTAACTTCCTTTACTAAGGAAACATGATCTACATGCAATCTTATTAAAACCCCAGAATCTAAACTCTAATTTTTAAATCACCCAAATTACTTTCCTTCTGGGATTAGATCTTTTTTCCCTCTCTCATATTATCCTCTCTCCCCAACCCAAATGCAGACACTCATTAATCATTTCTCCCATTAAAACGGCGTGCTTTCTCATTGTTCAGTCACAGATCACAGCTGGAGCCAGGTGTCACCGGAGATCATCTGTCCTTGCGTTTTGCAAACGCGGAAACAGAGCCACAGATAGGTTACGAGTCTCGCTTTAAGCCGCACAGCTAATCAGTGTCAGAGCTTGAATTGCTCGTCTAAAACCTAAACCACCACTGAAATGGACTTTCCCGTTCAGAGATGGCCCTAGAAGAAGAGAAAACATCTTGGAGTTAAAGCCTAGGAGAACTTACCTAAGTGAGCAAGAGAACGTGGAAATCCAACCCAGTGCCACTTGCCATATTGATTCTTGAAGGATCATGATGCTCCAAACAGGCACCTTCACTAACTTGCACTAAGGCACCGTATTATAGTTGGGCATTTGCTCTGAACATCATTAAGGCACCTTTTGGAGTAATTTGATTGGAAGGATAAGAGGGGGCTTTCAAAGTCTCCTGAGAGCACCGACATCTGGGATTTCTGAAACCGAATTAGTTGAACCTAACAGCAGCTCAAGAGGAAAGGTCACACAGGTTTGGGTGAGAAATTCATGATTTGCAAATGTCAGCTAAGATTTGGATAAGCATCTGGCTCTTGGTTATACATCTGAAAATGAATAAACACTGAAATCTGGAGGATTCGTACTCACTGGACCTAATCCACCCAGGATTTAACAGCCAGAAAAGAAATGCTGGTTATGGCATGGATTCCAGAAACTTTTAAATCAATTTACACACGAAAACAAAGAAGCACATATGTATATGTCTGTATACATATGTAAACATGTCTATACATAACCCACACACACAAATATGTGTATATATCTACGCATTTCATGTATATATGCATGTAGGTTTGTGTGTGTGAATGTGTGTGTGCGAGTGTGTGTCTGTGTTTAAATATTCCAAAACATTGGGCCAGTTGGCCATGCATCTAGTTTCTCTTGGAAAAGATTTGCTTCATATCTAATAGAAATATACAATCTGGTTAAATGTTGCTGGTAAAATGTCTAACACATGGGTGGATTGAGATTGTGAACAAGCAGAGAATACTAAGCAGCCTGATGGAGATAGACCCTTTGAAGGGAGGCCAGAAAACATTCCATTCCAAAGAGAGAGGATACGCATCTATTGTTTCTCCAGCTGGCTAAGCAA
Organism: Camelus dromedarius; assembly: GCF_036321535.1. Classification (NCBI taxonomy): domain Eukaryota; kingdom Metazoa; phylum Chordata; class Mammalia; order Artiodactyla; family Camelidae; genus Camelus; species Camelus dromedarius. The sequence continues at coordinate 5,324,634 of NC_087444.1, forward strand.
GGCAGGGATGTTTCCTGCTAAACAGCCTCATTAACATAATCATAACTACAGGGTAAGTTTTCAAGCTCATTCCAAGTGAATTCAAGGGGGTGGGGGCCGAAAGATGCCGTTAATATGCACAACTCACGCAGACAATGATATGAAGCTAATTCATTTCATCGTATTATCACCATAGCATATTAACTTAAAAGAAATAATAAGACAACATGGAAATGTTTGCATATTAGAGAGAATTCTCGTCGTACCCTATTAGCACCATATCCTATTAGTATTGCATTAGGCTACCATGCTGCAATGCTAAAATGATGAAATCCCACTGTGAAAACTGATGTTGAATTCTTGTAATGTTTCAGAATCATTTTTAGCACTGCATATAAATAATTCATGTGAGCAGATCTAATGAATTGATGGAAGAAGAAAAAAAAACATCCCTTGGCATTGTGAGCATATTTATGAATGTAAAGTCACGAGCAAGTCGCTTTCTCATGGAAGGTGGGCAGGGGCTGAAGTGTGACATCTATTCCAGAGCCGGTTATTAATATAATGAGGAATTCTAGGTCAAGTCCAGCTGAAGTATTCCTGAAAGTGCGTTTCCTTCGAGGAAAGGTGGCCCAATGTTGACTGGCACTCTCCTGTCCTTTCTGAATCTGCTAGATCAACTGAGGTAGACACCCTCGATTAAAAGACGCTAGTTGCCCAGAATCCAAATTTAGTAACCTGAGAACCCAAGTGAACGAGTGTCTTTTTATTCCCAGTATCTTCATCCAAGCCTTATCAAACTGGATTACAATGACCTGATTCCCCGACTGTCCCCACCAGACCATACACTCCTTGAAGCCAGAGACCATAATTTATTCATATTTGTAACCGTAATCCCTAGCACAAGGCATGGCCCTGACTGGGTGCTCAGTAAGCACTTGACTGAATGAATGACTGTGTCTATTCAATTTTAAAGATTCCAATTAAAAATTTGGAATAAAGGGAAGGGGGAGTGGGTCATTTACATTTAAATCTGATTGTTTTGCTAAATTAAATCTTTATGTGTCACCTTGAGTTCAGTCAAACCATTTCAGTTTAGAGAAGCATTCTAATTCAGTGGAATTCTTCCAGAGTTAGACACAATTGTTTAAGTTCCTGCTTTAGATTAATGGCTTTTCGGTTTCTCATACCACATATTGCATATTGGTGTCAGTGAGCTTGCAGAGAAGTAATCCTAATGCAATTTCAACTCCCCAGGATGGAGATTTCCTGCGAAGAGAGCTGTCATGTAAAGCGTGTTCCCCTATGTAGAAATATCGCTGGCAGTTACCGTAAATTGCAGGGCAGAAGCCAATGACCTGTTTTTGGTTCTCTGAGTAGCTGGCTGTGGGCACTGTGATTCTCTGCTACTGCTCTCTGGAGTTCACTCCACTTCAGCTCCATATCCCTCATGGCCTAGTTCCTGCATCCTGCTCGGCAGACAGATCACACATCGCCCCTGGTTCCAGGCCTTCTTACTACACGGTTACTTGTTTCAAAACTACAGAAACTGGGACAGAGTAACTAATAGGTTTTCCTGGAAGAAAAAAAAAAAAACAACTGAAATTTTTTCTCTTTTTCATACCAAAGAGAATATTCTAACATGGGATTGAAGTAGATCATTTTGCTTTTCAACATCAGCCCTGCACACAGACACTCACATGCTTTTATCTATGGTCATGTGTTCATTGAAGCCCCAGAATCATTCCCCCAAAAGAGTGCCTTTTTCTTCAGGCCAGAAAGCCAGAGAGTAAGGGAGAAACATGGGCCTCTTAAACAAAGGTCCTGTGGGGAAAACGAAAGGTCACTTGTCCTCTGGTGCACAGCCTGCCCCTGCAAAGCCAGGTGAGCAAGACACTAGAGAGGGGTCCCCCAGGTGCTTTTTCATGCTCTTCTTGCCTTTGGCTTCCCAAGAGTTTCGCTGGTGGACCCTCTCAGTCATCAGCGCTGAAGGAAGTCCAGGGTCCTTCATGCAGGCTGACAGTCGTCGTTAGAAACAGAGGTCCAGATGGAGGACAAGCGTCCCCATCTCCTTCGGATGGGTTAACAAAAACAGTATTCTTCACTCTCTTCCCCATCCACTGAGGGTTTGCTCATAAGCTGACAGGTCGAGGTAGATCAGGCAGAAATATATGAGTGGTAGTGAGATTAGTTGATAAAGCATAAGAAACAAAATGAAAACTCACAATCTTTGTTTCACCAATTAAAAAGCAGTTTTAGAACTATGCACCTCAACCTGCAACTGGAAAATGCAGAGTAGTTGAATTTGAACCAGTCTGAATTAAGGAAATGCTCAGCAAGCTGAGGTGGTGTCCTTAAGCAATAACTTGTTCTGTTTCGCTGATGAATCCATTTGAATTGCTCTGCTGTCCTTTTGTGGTTCCCGGATCACTGCAGGTAACCTGTGAAAGCTGTTTCTAGGCTAGAAAATACAGGTCAGAAAAACCCAATGGTGAGGTTTAAAAGGCTCATGTTTTCTCTGCTTTGTTTTGTTTGGACAAATAGTGATGTAAGGCATTTTCTCCTATTTTTCATTCCCAAGTATTAGTTGAGCATCTGCCGTGTGTACTAGGCATTCGTTATTTTATTTCACTTCTATTTTACAGATTATGAAACTGAGACTCAGAGAGGTTAAGTAACTTACTCAGGGTAGCAGAGCCCCATGGGTGCAGAAGAATGGATATAAATCAGGGTTTACCTGATTTTCTAGAATCTATGCTATTAACTCTTCCAAACCAGCACTGGCAGATTGGACGTCTAGAACATGTCTAGCATTGGTGAATAGATACCGTCCCCCGTCCAGATGCTACAAATGACCATTCTGAGTCTAGGCTGTTTCCGGCATTTTGTGATGAACTGCTGAATGTCTATAACAGGTCTGAGGCCTTCCTAGGTGTTAAGAAGTCAGGTGGCTCCCAGGTAAATCTACTTCCTTCCTTAGGAGGTGACCCACTGCATTGGAAAGCATGGATTTACTGACTCAGATAAAAATTGCTTTCATCTCAACTTCGGTGATTACTAAATGTATGATTTTCGACGTGTCTTAATTTCTTTAAGTCTTGAATCTGTTAGAGAGGATCCCTCATCCATAGAGTTGTGAAAAGGACGTGAGCTCACGCAGTGTCTGCCACATCTTTCCCTTCTTCACTTAGCTAGAAGCTGACCTGGGCCCGAACACAGGAGATGCATTTTCCCCACTCTGCCCTCCCCGCACCCATGCCTACAAACTCTCCAGATTGCTGTCTGTCTCATAGACATTGTTTTCAATCCAAAATTTAATCTCCAGCCTGCTCTTAGGATTCCTAGAGGATTCAGAACCAAGTTCAAATGGAGGCTTTCACGGTCAAGTGGAATCACGTGCCCAGCTGAAGGGCAGCACTTAAGTAACGTTTAACAGTCCCATAAAATGCCCGGTGCGTGTTCCCCGTTTCCCGTTCCAGCTGCTTTCAGTTCTTCCAATTTAGGAACAAATCTCATACTGTTGACAGCGCAGCCTTCTCTCCTGCATTTCTAGCTTGCCAAAAATTCAGTCTAAACTCATACACTACCGCGTAAACTAGGACTCTCTGAGAGTTATGTGTGACATAATTCAAACCCTCATGGCAACTGCAAAGTTTGAAAACGGCTCTTTTGAAGGGCTTATTAAATCTCTCTTCTTAATTAAGCCTTTCCTCAAAGAAGACTGGTAGCTTCCATTGTTCTTCTGAGCTAACAAAATATTCAGGACACTTTCCTTGTGAAGTCAGGGCGTAGCCGGGTGACCCCACACACCACCACGACTTCTCAAGGTATTTCGCCTTTCAATTAACCGAGACAGATCTATGTTCATCACAGCAAGAAATTCTGCTTTTAATTGGATGCACGAGAAATAAAGTAGTTAAAACGTGGAGTTAATGCCCTAGATTGTTTACATTTGCTATAACAGTTTCAACTACATGTCTTCATGAAAATGTCAAATTTATTTCTGACGTAAGAAAATACATTCAATGGCTAATCATGTATTCATTAATATCTTGTGTTGCCATCATGTCATTATTGGTTCTAATAATACCTAATTGCAATAATAAATACCTAATTTGGAGGATTTGTTTATTTTCTAATTAGACATTTTTCACATTTCTATTCCATAATTATGCATGAGTAATTATTGTTAGTCACAAAATAGAATTATCGTTAAGCCTATATAAACTGCAGCCAGCTTCTTATTGAAAAAAGGAATTAAACTTTTTCTGCTTTATGTTCTAATTAACTTTTTTCTCTGTTTTGTGGAATTGCTCAAAACAATTGAGGGAAAATGTAAAGTAGAGACTGATAACGCAAGACAATTTTATAATTATAAACTCGCTCGAGGGAAGTTTAAAGAATCAAATAATTGGGGGTTTATTCCCATACGCCTACGTGCAGCCAAATAAGTTTTTCTCAAAAGGCTTTTGATCTGTCGGGATCTTGCTGCTCAGTGACCCCAGGCCTCGCTCTGCAAGGTGAAATTCTGAGCGAACAGCAGCAGCGCAATCTGGATCTCAGCCTCACCCGCTTCACCATCTCTGCTGGTCAGGAAAAGCCAGCACTCTCCTCCCTTCTGCTCCCAGTGGGTCCTTCTACCCTCATGCCTGGGCATGTGCTGGTCTTTCTTCTTGGAATGACCTCCCTCTTTTTTTTTTTTTTTTTTTTTTTTGTTCAGTCTCTCAGAGACTCACACTCATCAGTTTTCTCCATGAAGCTTTCCCAGTGTCCTTACAGGAACTTTCTTCTATTCTTCTTACATTATGAACTTACCTCTATTATTGCCACTCACCACCCTGAATTCTAAATATGGAATTTCTTGACTATGTCTCCCTCTAAATTGTATCTCCCCATGGAGGCTACAAATGTATTTTTTTTTTTAATCCTTGGTCTTAAAAGTACAAGAGAATTAACACAGCCCTCAAAGCTTAACCAATGAGGATGAGAGCTGCTGGGCAGTTCCTTCCTCCTCCGCGCCTCGGGCAGATGTGGCATTCATTGTATGTGATTCTTCAGAGGATTCCCAGGGGCACTGACTCCCAGTTGCCCTCAGGGGTGACCAGTTCCCTCCTTCCCTGTTTCACTCTTCCCAGTCACCAATCCCTTTTCTGTTCCTTTCTTCTTTGCTGCTGTAACCAATTGCCACAAATTTAACAGCTTAAAACAACGCAGATTTACTCTCTTACCACTCTGGAGGTCAGAAGTCCCCAGTCAGTTTCACTGGGCTACAGTCAAGGCGTCAGCAGCCCTGGTTTCTTCAGGAGACACCAGGGGAGAATTTATTTTCCAGCTCCCAGAGACCACCTGCATTCCTTGGCTCACAACCCTTCCTCGCATCACTCCAGCTTCTTGCTTCTGCTGTTACATCTCCGACTTCCTCCTTTGGCTTCCTTGCCTCCCTCTTAAAAGGATCCTGTGATTGTATTTAAGCCCCATCCAAATAATCTCCAATAATCTACTCGTCTCAACATTTTTAATTGAATCATACCTCCAAAGTCCCTCCTGCCACGGGCTCAAGGCGTTAGGGTGTGGATGTCTTGGTGAGGGGCTGGGAAGACCATTATGCAGCCCGCCGCACTGCCAAAACTCGCCGCACGCCACAAGCACGCTCATATTTCATGCTCCGCATTCGGGGGAAATTCAAGCTCAGACAGAATCCAGAGGAAATTAGAACATCGGAGTGGGAGTAGTTGTGATCATGAAAAGCTACAGATCGACAAGATGCGACTCAGAAAGATTATACCAGGTTTGTGACAAGGAGGTCATTGGTAGACTTAGTGAGAACAGTTTCAAAAGGTAACTGCTAAATCGCAGGGGATTCAGTTAATTCTCAAAGTTGCCCACGGAAATAAATGCAAAGAGGGCTCAACTCCAGCCTGTTCTCTTCCATAAACCGTGAGTATTTCTAAATGTAGAACCAGCTCAGTGTTTTCCTGGGATGCACCACTATGAAGCTAAAACTTTATTTTTCCGGAAGGTCTTCTCCTGGCCTAGCCAGTCTCATTCCGGACTACTGGCTGCTTTCAGAACTCGCAGTATTTTCTCTGTCCTCACGGATACGACACTGTGTAATAACTTAGCTAGGATCTGGCTTCCCCCAGTGCCTGAAGTTCTGTGATGGTATACACCATGTCTGTCTTGTCTACTTTTCATTGTCAGCCTCGCACATGGTTCCCACCACAGAGTAGAGGCTCAAGAAATAATTATTAAGTAAGACAAAGTGCCAGCAAAATCTGTGAATAGGATTAAAATGAAATCACAATCCATATACTATGGGGCAGAGCTGACAGGGAGTGTGGCGATCTCTTTTTTTTTTTAGGTTTAAATCTGTGGACCAAAAATAATGTGCTTTTTTTTTTTCAGTCAACAAACATCCAAAGGATCAATTGCAGAAGTTGCTAAAATGCAGATTCAGCTGTGTGTGGTGAGGTCCTCGATTCTGCATTTTGCTTCAAGCTCCAGGCGATGTCAGTGCTGCCGGTCCTCAGACACATATTTAGTGGAGATCCTAGTGGAGCGGTTCTAAATCCTACCTGCATGTTACAGAGCATCCTGGAAGCTTTAGAAATGCATTCCAGTGCCGAAGTCCTGGGCACAGACTTTGATTTAATTTTGATGGAGGTAGAGCCCCAGTATTCCTTTGTGTTTGTGTGGGAGGGTGTTTAAGATTCTCGAAAGTTCCTCATGGGTAGCTATGGCTACACACCCCTGGTTTCGGCCAACTTCTTATTCAACAGATAATGAAACTGAGGTAGGGAAAGGGTAAATTTCAAGGCCAAAACAGGAGGACCTGTCTGAACCCGGAGTGGAGCCGGGCCTCCTGAGACCCAGGGCAGGGCTCTCCCACACAGTGAATTCAGGGAAAGCGGGGAGACACGTTTGCATTTAGACGCTGGCTCCGTACCCCCGGGAGCGGAGCAGGTGAGAGATGACTCAGATGTGACTTCCCTGCTGGCTCCTGTTTTCATCGCCTTGGGCAGTATGTCAGAGAGGAGGAACCGCAGGAGTAGGGTGTTGTCAAAGAAAATATCCCGGCTGATCTATTTTAGTTAAAGCAGCTTTTCCCCCCCAGGTACTGTGAGATCGCTTGTCTGTCAGGGTGTTGGCCTTGAGCGGGAGCTGGGCATCAGCGAAGGTGTTTTCAGTGGAGGGAGAAACTAGAAATAGAACGGAGGGCTGAGCCACGGGGCGCAGGGAGCCAGGGAGCGAGCGCGTCTGCCCGGTGACTTGCTCTTCGATGCAAATGTCTCTGGGCTACAGCAGATCCTCGGCTTGCACAGCGCCAGCTGCAATTAGCATTTCCCACGGCCCAGGATGCAGCTACCATTACGCACAGCATCGCACTGAAAGCATCCCGTTCTTCTTAATTCTGTTGTGAATTTATGCTCTCCTGAAATTTCAGGCTGCTCTCTGCAAGGAGTGGCTGGATCTGAATAACAAATAGTGCGGTCGGAGTCCGATGTCAGGACCTGGCCACGGCCCTGAAGAGCAGAGGCTGATGTGATGAGCGAGGGCCTCGGAAGCATCCGCGGACAGCGAAAGGGGAAGATTTCTGGGTGTCCCGGTGGCAGGGTGCAGGGAAGGACGTTCTAATGAGGGGCCAGGAGACTGGAAAGGAAGAATTGTCAGTTATCTGTGGCAAGGGTGGTCAAGTTCCCAAACTGGATCAAAATTCTTAACCAGGGGAAGATGGCTTATTTCTCAAGTCAGAAACTCTTGACATGTGGGTGGGCACCGTGGGGGTGGTCATTTCACTGAACTCTTCGTTTTTCTCACTTAAAGATCAGTGTCACAGATGGGCCACTTCCTGCCTGAGATTCTCATTACAACAGGATCCTCTATTCCAAAATCTTGAACGTACTTACGAATCACCTAAAGATTGTATTGTAGGCAGATTCTGACTCACTGCATCTGAAGCGAGGACTGAGTTTGCGCATGTCAACACATTCCTCAGAAGATGTTCTGCTTAACTCGGAGCAGCAAGGTGATTCCTCGCTTCAGCCCCTCCAGGCAGGGCCAGGCACAGGGTGTGGAGGTGGGGATAACTCAGGGAGACGGCAAGACAGCATCTGAAAGACCCAGGGCACGAGGCGGGTCTGCCCCGACGGGGCTTGGTTTTGCCCGACTTGGCACTAAAGGACCCTCCGTCCCTGTTTTTGGTCACACACTTCGTCCCAACACACAGGAGGCTTATTGAAATCAAAGCTTAGAAAGCGCGCGAGCATCTGGCCTTGTGCACAGCTTTCTCTTCGCCTGACCCCGGGGACACTGGTGTTGGTCCTCAGCGTGACTTAGGCTTCTTCTAGACTCTAGGCTCTGACCTCCCTTCTCTTAGAACATTTACTTTGGAAAACTTGCCATTGTAAACTCTTTCTCTGCCCCTTGGAGATGGAAATCTTTTTAAAAGCCTCTTCCCAACTTTACAACCCAAGAATGTTTTTATCAAGGGCCAGGGAGCCAGCTCTTAGAAAAGTGAACACCAAGGAAGGAAGCTGCCCTCTTTCCCAGTCTCTAAAGTCGGGCAGGAGCCTAACTTTCAGGGTATTGTTCCCCAGGTTGCACAATTACCCCCTGTCATAAAGATACAGAAGAGTTTCCTTGTCCATTGGATGGAGCCAATCAGCAAAAAGATGGCTTCTCATCACCCACACGCCAACTCAAAATCTCTCTCACCTTTGTTTTAGCAGAGTTGAGCTCAGACCACATTCTGCTCTCACCGTAGCTTCCTTTTGCAGCCCTGAATGAAGTCCTCCTAGCCTGCTTAACGTGGCCCAGTGCAGTTTTCACTTTGACAACAACACACACACACACACACACACAAACTTCATTTATTGATTTTTTTTTATACGTGTATATATTTTCCCGGGGAACCTGAACTTCTGAGAGGGTAAGTGACTCGTCCATTTGTCCCAGTTCTTAGGGTTTTTTTTTTAATTCTGTGTCTATTTTCTCCTTGATTCGGTTCTTCCCAAGACCTAAGGGTAAAGTGGCCGGACAACTAACTGTCTCCACAATTCAGTATGAAACCTTAGAAAAGAGTATAATTCTTAATATACTCCAAGGAGTCTATATTAAAATCTGAAATATCTGTACTGCATGAGACTATGTATTCAAATCGAGAGACGATGAAATCACAGACACAGGTCCTCAATCCTCCTTTCACCAGCGACTGCCTGATGCACCTCGGTGTGCATTCGCCTTTTCCTGTGTCACCAGTTATCTTTTGTCACGTGGAGGAGCCCGTTAGCTCGTGTAAAGAGAAGTCAGAAAATGACTCTGGGGCGAGTGAACACTGAAGGAGCCATGCCCGGTGGTTCGAAGGAGCGTGTTGGCATTCAACCTTGGGATATTGGGGAAATAAGAGGAGAAAAAAGAGATGTTTGATTTCAAAGAGGACTGTTTAAGAATAAATATTCTTAAACTGATTAGAAGACCTAAAGGTGGACCAAGGAAGTTGTGTAATGATGTGTTTGAAAATGGCATCCAGACATAAGGTGAAAGGGATCAAAATAACCACGAGGAACGTGCGTTTGGGGAGGGCAGAACAGTAACAGGGGAAGACGTCTGCATATGTGACAGCCTGTGTTGGAATGCGCTTGGTGACTTGTGTGTCTGCCTGACGGACAGATGACCACTGCCCACATTTAGGGAGCTGTTTAACACCCTTCAAAACCAGCAACTGAAATGCCGACACACTTTCAAAATAAGCTTTTTAATGACACAAATTTCAAATTGCCCCCGACTTGCTCCAAGCAAAGTAAACAAAGCTATAAACCCATTATAAGTTACTCGTGAGACATTTAGATTTTAAGTCTTGCTCTGATGACTAGGAAAATAGAATTAGTTTCCACTTCGAAAGGGTTTTTGTTGTTCTGTTTAGGCTAATTCACAGCTCACAGTCCTACTGGTTTGAAAGAATCACAATCATTCCCTGTTCTCCAGCAGGACCCAAGCTTTTCCAAAAAAGAATGCGTAAGTGTTTATCTGTTTGTGGGCAGATAACTTTTTATCAAAGGCAGTGTGTGTCACTTAAGAGCACAGATATACGCAGAGCTTTGCTATGTGGTTTGCTCTTCTCATTCCAACTATCAAAATTCAGACAGTAAGGCCACCATCTCGTCTAAGCTCCAAATTAAATCTGTTGATACTCCCAGTGATTGTTGGTTGTACTCCCAACAGTTAAGAAAACAAAGGTTTGGAATTCCCCGTCCTCTTCACCTTGGAAGCCAAGCAGCCGCCCTTCCCCGTCATCCCAGTGGATCTCATCCCAACAAGTTTAAGAAATCATTTTCTGCTTTCTGAGCTGAGTTGGACAGTCTCTGCCCATTGTTTTATCAGTGAATGACTCACCCCTCCATGGAAGAGAGATGTTTGAATGAATGTATGGATATTATCCAGTGCAGTGCAATGAGAGTACCGGCATGCTTCAGTTTCTCTGTTTGTAGCTGTAGGAGATTAACACCTACCTCGATGGGTCACCGTGGGAGCACAATGAGACACAGGGTCTGGAGAGCTCTTAGCAGGTTGCCTCCCACATGGTCAAGCATTCATAAGTGTAAGCTGCAAATGCAAAGCAGAATTTTCACCACAGCATTTAGGACCAGTGCCAGTCTGTGGCCTTGTCGCAACACCTTTGAATCAAGTGTCAACTGTGCTGTCCTTTGGCTTTCTGGTTTTGCAGCCCTCCTTGGATGGGCTCTAGAGCAACAGTGAGATTCCAGGGTGAAAGCTTCTAGAAGCTACACACCCTCGAGGGCAAAAAGAGTCAGTTACAATAACCATCCGTGTCAGCACAGCAGGAGCCCTGTCTCACACATCTGCCTGAGTGCAACGCTCAGGACAGCACTCGACAAGTATCATTTTGTCAATTAACCTTTTTCCATTCTTAGTTTATTAGGGCCTAAGCAAATGCATTTACTAACCGAGAAGGGCTTTTATATTTTTGACATGGTGCGTGCAGCTTTAAACACAGCCTCTCTGCACTTTCCCCTTACAACAGACTCAGTTGCACCTCTCTGGCAAATTGGGTAACCCTCTGTCATGCTGCATGACAAGATCATTTTAATTTATGGAAGGCCTTGGTTTATTTAACATAAAGAGCAGCAGATGTCACGGTGTTTAACTCTGCATTTCATATCCAGAAGGTATAAGAAAGCGCTGGATGTTGATGTTGCCTGCGATCGGTGACTGCTTGCTCCTGTCCACCTGTAAGCCCCTCAGCCTTCCTTACTGGGTGCCTGAGACAGGTGCCATGAGGCACACATGTCTATGATGCCTCCTGATATAAAAAGGAAAATTGATCATAATCTCCTACCTGTATTTTTCTGTCTTAATAGGAACCCCCCCCAATCTTCTAATAACATACCATTTTGCCAGCCCCTTAGAAGATGCTAAGTTTTACTAAATGCTTTTCATTCCCTGTTGCATTTTCATCCTCAAAATAACCCTGTGAGGCAAGTATTATTACTTCCATTGTACAAGTGAGGAACTGTTCAAAGTACTGTAACTAACCAGTGATTCAGCCAAGGTTGGAACCAGGTCGTCCTAAGCCCCACACACCACACTGCCTCCAATTCATGCGTGGCTTGAATCATAACTCCCACCCTGTAAAAATAAAATAAGAAGTGTGATCCTTCCACTAAATAACCTGAATTCCAATTGAATGTGATACCCGCTACGAGGTGAAACCACAGTTAAAATAATTAAGGGTAAGTTTGGTTGACCAGTACCACCGGGCAGCCTTGAATGGCAGCCTTGAGCCTGATGTTAGAATGTGCCAGGTTTCCTGAAGCACAGCATGTTGACTTAGGTAAGGAATTGGAAGTTACCTTATACGTGCCATCAATCAAAGAGAAAAAGTTTTGAATGAAAGCAAGTAGATATTGGCTAATTCAATCCTCTGGTTATGAAAGATGGCGTCAGCTTGAAATTCCTCTCTAGACTGGCATGACCAGAAAGCCCCAGTTCTCCAGTTTCTCCTTTCTTTTCTCCCTGTGTGTAACCCCCCGTCCCATGACCATGGCCCATTCTTGTCCACTTATTTTGCCGGCTTTCTCCCTGGATTAGACACGGATCATTTATCTATTGCTGTGGCCACACTGGAATCCACCTCCTTTTTGTCTTCTGCTTCTGACCGCCCTCTCCTACTTTATTACCTCCCTGCTGCCACAGTCATCCTTGAGCATCCCTACTTCCAGCTGGTAGGTGGTTACTTCTCTCATTCTCCCTTATGTCTGTGTCACTGTGGAGTCAGACCCTCAATTTGAAAGGATAAAATTTGACAAAGTCTGGAAAGAAAGCACACACTGGCTTAAAAAATAAAATAAAAAAAAAACTTCCCTATTTCTTAATTTTAAAACTAAATCTATCCCTGAGAATTTGGGAAAATTAAGATCAAGTGTGCGGTTGTTATAGAAACATACATACATATACAAATATATCTACAAAATGATGGTCCACGGGCTTCTGAGCTCTCTCTGTGGCTTCAGAAGCAACAGTTAACAACTGAGTCTCCGTGCTCCAGCTATGCTGACCTCATCAGTGATCCCGGCAAGACAAACAAGGAGACACATGGAAAGGCATTTAATTTTGAGGCCCATAAGGAAAAAAAAACACGCAAGAACATTCATGTTTGCCAAACAGGCTCCATCAGAAGGGGAACAGGGTGTGTATTTTCAAGATTGGAAGAAGTGAAAACCATGGGGATTAAAAATGGAAACTGTAGAAAAAGAGTCCTTATGATCCTAGCCCTGGACGTTACTGCAAAAGCTCCTGATCATCCAGTTACCGTTGCTAGTATTATTATTGTTACTACCGATAATAAACAGGATACCAGGCACTACAGAGGAGAGAATTAGACTCTGTCCCCGCAGTGCAGGCTCACAACAGATTGTAATTGCAATAGAAAATTGTATTAATAGAGATTCAATATTTTATTAGACAAATAACATTGTGTTTCTCCTCTCTCTGGGTTTTCTACCACCAAGCAGAATCCTGACTCTAAGAATGATGGTTCCTGGACCACAAAGCTAATAAATCTCCCACTAGGAATTTATCCTCCACAATTTCCCACCATCGAGCACGTCTTCGCTTCTGCTTTCTTATGATTCAGCGGAGGCATCCTACATCTGTTCCGTTTTCTACCTTTTGGATCTGTGGATTCTCTGATTTAGGTCGAGTTGATGGATTTTACAGCAGTTAGCTTGTGCTTTTCAAACTGCTGGTTGCAGCCTGTATGTGGGTCTTGGAATCCATTTAGAGGCTCTCACCAGGATTCTAATAAAAATAGTAGAATGTAAAAGGATAGAATAAAAGAGAATCTAAATATATTACATTTAGTCAGGGTATTTTTCCTGAAACTTCTGTTTCACCTTTATGTGTGTGTGGATGTGAGTGTGTTTTTAATGGGTCGTGAAACTAAAAGCATTTGCTGCTATTGTTCACGACCAAAAGAGCTGAAAAAGCTCTAAAGGGATGAAGATACACTTTTCACTGAATGTGAAGCTCAGGCTACCACTCAACAGTAAACATGGCAGACAGTGAGAACAATTTTCAGTTATTCATCGTACCTCAAAGTCAACTCGTATTTATTATGGTTACAATGACCTTATATCTCAGAATTAATTCTAAGTTCAAATATTCCTTTCCATTGCCACTTAAATGTGTCCAGCCTTCTTAGACCCCAAGTCCTGACTATTGGTTTATTAAAAACACTCATCCTAGGATGTCATTTATAAAGATGTTCTTTCATTCTGTATTTTCCGTGGGTGTCACAGGACTGTCTCTTCCATACAAGTCTTTGGTGATCTCCACGGGAATAGCCAGTCCCTCCTAACGTACACCTTGCAAAACCTACCACAGAGCTTACTTCTCACCCACCTGCCCCCCACCCGCCCACAAAAGAGAAAGCTTTTCGATCTGAATTCTAGAATTTAGTCATATAATTAACATATTACAAGACAAGTTCCCATCTGCCTCCAGCAGATAAGTCGTGTCATTTATCCTATCTTGGTAAGACTGCTTTCCTTTGCTCTTTTTCCGGCTGGAATCCCGATGCTTCTCCTGTTCTTGGACAATCAGATCTTTTTAAATTTGTGTAAGTTGAAGACTCAACTGCTTTAACACACTGTGTTAATGCTTTCGCACACTTTCCTCTGATTTTTTAATTTAATCCACGTACAAACATTTGCACTGGAGGTGGACAGGAGCAAGCATGCCTGAATTATCAAGACAATCTTCTAGTAAAGACTCTGCAGGAGACTGCAGAAGCTGGGGTAACAAAATATGTAGCAAGTACCACTAGGCTAAGGAGCCTCGCCTGGTGACGTCTCAGACAAAGACAAACACAGCGCTGGGAGAGCTTTCACAGATCCACGATTCCAGGGCTGCTTTGCGTCTAATTGTTCATCCTAAACAGACATTTTCCACTGCTCGTGGAAAAGTCGCCGGAAATGTTTGCATTCCAAGCTCCCAAAAATCTCATGATGATTCCAACACTGGCCATAGATAGGACGCCGAGAGTTCTATTCCTGTTTAGAAGGAAACTAAGTGTTGATAAATCGGTTTATTTGCAATTTGTACTCTCACCGATATCCAAAAGGATGTAAAGGTAGACATAGGGCAGTTTAAAATGCAATGCAAGATAACATATTCACGGCTAAAGTAGAACAAAGCTCTTCTCATTGAAGAAGGAAGAAGAGACACTTTCAGTCACTTGGGTTGAGCAAATTGTCATCCTTGAATAATAAATTTGGGTGTACTCTTTCTGGCAGGTAAAGTAAAAAGGAAAAGATGAAAATTATCTGAATAGACACAATCTTTCCTGGAACTGAACCCAAGCAGAACAATACCATGTTGTCCTTGTTTAAGAAGCACTGAATGGCCTGGGTGTCACCTGGTTCTCGTCATGGTCCTCACCTCTAACTTACTGAGTTGCTATAGAGAAGTCACTTCACCTTTAAATTATCTATTTGATGGGTGGCGGGGTGGGGCTTGGAACTAGACAACTGCTAAGATCTGTTTAAGCTTTAAAATTCTGGTTTTATGATAAGAATAGATTTGAAGAAATAGGGATATTTTCAGCCAAGAGCTGTATTAACCACAGAGCAGTGCAGGAGGTGAAAAATAGCATTTGTGTAAAATTAGCCAGTTGTTATGTTTCCATATGGAAGTAGCAGAGTCATTCTTTTCTGCACAACTCCAATATCCATTGCTTCATTTCAAAATACAGTATAGTCACTCCCAGCATCCAATCCAGAATAGATCCTGTTTGCCCTGTCCCTGGCATTTATCTGCTCATTTCCCTCCCCATTGCAACCGATCATTGTCCAGCCCCTACACTGTCCGCTGTCTGCAGCTTTAGCTCTGAACTCAACTGCCCCACTGTTACCAGGGTGATTTCTAAAAGATTAGTATCTTTCACAGTATCATCGGTGACTACTCAGCACCAGCAGGATAGAGCCCTGACTTCTTAGCTCCTCATACGAAGCCCCCACAACCTTGACCCTGCTGACGTCTCTAGGCTTACACATCTGCACAGTCCCCTTGAGTCCTAGGGCTCACAGATTCCCCAAGGCCAATGTCTTCATGACTTTGCACATCTGTTTCCTCCCCTAAATATTTTTTCTTTTCCCATCTCACTACCCCAGTTCACTTGGCAAAAGCTTCCTCGTCTTTCAAGATTCTATTAAATTGTTTCCTCTTTCATAAAAACCTCAGTTGGCATTCTCTTCTCTAGAATTTTAACTACTCTTTCCTCTTGGCTTTCCTGAATCTTGCAAAAGTTCTATCCCGGGGCTCGTGACATTTTATTGCTGACAGTTCTGTTCTCCTTCCTCGCTCTTTAGCACCAGGAGGCATGAAACATTTACTATTTTTATCCCTGGCTCTCAGGGAATGTTTATGGGATGAATGAATGTTGAAATGTTGGGTCCTCTTCCTAATTTCTAACTCCTAAGAAGCTGAACAAAATCCTTCTTTGTCTCTCTTCTGTTACTCATCCTTCCAGGCTATCCCCCCGTGGACTCCTGTTGCAATGACATCTTTTGTTCTCCATTCCTTCCTCAGAGGGGTTGTTAGCCAGGACAGCCAGGGTAATTCAACAGTTTACTTCACTTCACCTGCTTTTGGTTCTTTCTTTATCTGACTCACCCTTATTCTGTGGTCCTATTTCATCTGTTTCTCATTGCCAGATTCCTCTTAGCAATTTTTTTAATATGTCTATTAAATACTTTGCCCATTTCTGGCACTCCAGAAACATTAACTGTGCTTGTTAAAAAGCAATAGTGTTTGCTGAATCGATTGTTGCTGTTAAGTCATAGCTAGAAGTATCACCTTTAAAAGCAAAACTGAGGCAGTACAGCATAGTGGTTAACAAAGGCTGTCCAAGGGAGCAGAGTGCTTAATGGTCTTGTCTCCATAGTCAGATATTCCTGGGTCTGAGCCCTGCCTCCAGCTCTAACCCACTGGGTGACCTTGGCCAAGTGGCTTGACTTCTGAATAGCTTTGCTTATCCATGGAAAGGAATAATCACACCTACCTGTTTGCATTATTATGAGGACTAAATAATATAACTGGGAAGAATGTGTAGCCAAAAGCAAATAATGAATAAAGGGTAGTCATTACAATAATAATTATGGATTACTGATGATGATGGTGATGATGAAGATGGTAATGGTGGTGATGATTGTGATGGTGATGAAGATGGTAATGGTGGTGATGATTGTGATGGTGATGATGAAGATGGTAATGGTGGTGATGATTGTGATGGTGATGACGGTGATGATGATGGTGATGATGGTGATGGTGATGATGGTTATGGTGATGACGTTGGTAATGGTGATGATGATGGTGAAGACGGTGATGATGGTGATGAAGATGATGGATTTAGTGCACTCTGGTGCATCACTGAAGAATATCTGGGATTATTTCCCCTTTGGGTTTGGGGTGTGCCCCAAAGTATGTTTGTAAACTGGTTTTTATTTTTCAATATTAAGAGGCTTTGCTGCCCATTTGCTTTTTAACCACAGCTTATGCTAATAGATGATTATTCCACAGTATTCCATCTGGAGTTGATACTGAGCCCAACCAGGAGTCAGCAGCTCCAGTGTCACCCTTCATCTCCAAAGCCATGCTCAAGAGAGGCTGTGGCAAGTGGGAAAGCGGCACTGGCTCTTTTGCCTGCCTTTTCTGGGGTTGTGCTGTTATTGTTGTGGTTATTTTTATTGTTATTCTCCATCTTTTTTTTTTTCAAGTAAGAGCTGAGACTCACTAAAAAAGAGAGAGGAAAAAAAAAAAGAAAAAGACTCAGTAGCCTCAACAATGTGATAAAGTGTCTTTGGCAGCAGGAATTTGCATGATCTCACTGCTGACCCAGGTAACAGCTCGTGACTTCATCTTGGACAAAGGAAATCACTCTCTTTGATGAACACTTCAGGATGATTTTCAGCTTCTGATCTTCTCTTGCTTTCAGACAGTTACTGTAACGAAAGCCTGCAGGGAGAGCCAAAGCCTGGCCTGTTCACAGGAACCATGTGCTGACTCTCTGTGTAATGGTAAAAACAAACTCAGAGCCCCATTCTCTCATTTTTAATATTTTGTCTTAAAATAGCTCTCCATCTTATTTTGCTTTTTTAAAATTAAAACATAGCTTTATATAATTGGCAGCCAAAAAAAAAAAGAGAGAGAGAGAGGAAGAGAAAGAAAAAAAATTGTGACAACGGGAGTGGCTTTAACAACAGAAGCTCATTTTTTTCCTCTTTTGAGGCAAAGAAGAAGGTAATAGTTATTCCTTGTGTGCCAGCTAGAGCCCGGAACGACCACATGCCATCAGTTTCAATAATGCCTGTGTGGTTTTGAGGAAATACACACACATATGCACACACACAGACATACTTTAAATAAATTCTACAGTGAGCCACCTGTCCGTTAAATACGATTACGCAAATGTGATTTAAGATGTCTTCTGAGTTTTCCCTTCAATTCTCTTTTTATAGACAAATTAGAAGACACCTGTGGACTCTAGACCATGTTATGACCCTCTTCCTGGCTTCTTTCCAAACTCAAAATCAGTAGCATAATTGCCAGTCGGGGTTCAAGCCTTTCCCACCTCCTGAATAAGCTACCAGCCAGTGAAACGGTACGCAAAAACACCTGCAAATCATATAACTTGGTCAATCCCGTCAAAACCTCTCTCTGGCTTACTGCAGGCTGGGCTTCACGCTGCCTGACACAGCGCGCTGCTTGTGTTCAGCCATTACGCAATGATGCTCCATGTTGCCAGCAAACCATGGCTTTGTGCCACCGTTCAGTATAGCAGCCCTATTAGCTTTACTTATTGGATTTTTAAATCCTCTTGTACAGTAGGTGTTGATCTCTCTTGAGGTTGTGATTACAGCTCTCACTATTGACACTTCCATCACAGCCAGCTCCTCCATCCTTTGCCTTCATGCTGACATGAAATGGTAGTTCTCCCAACACTGCAGCCTCTGGAGTCTTGAACCCCAGCCCCACATACCTGGCCACGTGAACGTAATAAGGAGCACATGCATGCTGGTTATTGGCTTCCAAGCAACCAAGTCTTCAAATTGCCTTCCTTTGCTGTATTACTTTTTCAGAGTAGTGGTAACTCTGTAGAGGTAAGTCTGACCAGAAGCATTGAAAGTACTCTACAGTATATTTGCATCTAAAAAGCTGCCTCTTTCCTACTCAAAAATTTGGTGTTGGCCATTATCCATCTGGAACACTGCCTATTAAATTGTTGAAATAATTGACAGTGAGCACTTACTTAGAAGAGATTCTATCTTTCTGTTTGCGGACTACTCCCAGGGATAAATTCTGTAAGTGCCAGTAAGGTGGGTATATTTAGAAGGAAGCCACACTGAAAATCAGGGCATCCAAATATAAATTATCAGCTCATCCATTAATTAGTTGTGTGACTTTCAGCTAGTAACTCAACTTCTCTGAGCCTTGGTTATCTCATCTATAAAATTAGAAGACCTCAACCTTCCTCCAAGCCTTAGTCTGAAACTGAAGTGAGAAGGTGTGCCTAGAATTATCTGACTCACAGAAGATGGTCAGTCGGTTTTCATGTCATGTACAATTTTGCCATTTGTCCTATCAGGTTCATGAGACCAATTGTTGTTTGTGAAAGACTGGACAATCATTCTGTCATATTTCTTCACCCTAGTGTAGGTTAGATTAAGGAGTTTTTGATCTTATCATTTGAGCTGGGCCAACTTGTATTACCCCTACTGGCCTTGCCTTGGTGCCTGGAATTCTTCCAGGGTTTACTCCTTCTGGTGGGAGCTATGATACAGTGATGCAGTGATGCAATGAGCCTTGATGGGTTTTTAACCTCTTACTTAGTTGATCAGGGATCTTCCAGCGCCAACGTTTGTTCCCATTGGCTTTAAAACAGACTGTTCCTGGTAGGTCCAGGATCTTTTTAGAACACGCCTACACAGTGCTTACAGAAGAAATATGTAAGCCTTGCATATAAACCTTCCACGCCTTTGGCAAAGGAAGTTCTATTCAGTGAACCGTAATTTCAGGGGGAAAATACTTAGAAGACTGAAGGAAGACACAGCAGCTGTATTGTCTTTTAATCGTTAAGTAGTTTATCATCTCTTGGTTCGAGAGCTCCAACTTAGTAGGGGATAGCTTATATATTGGTTGCGGAAAGACCTAAATGTGCTCTCTCTTTCTTCTTGCCTTTGAAATGTGGGAGTGAGGGACAAGGAACTCTTTAGAAAGAGAGAAAGAATGAAGAAATTAGCTAGGTAACAGATGATTACACTTGCTGTGACTTTTCTAAACACCAGAGAGATTAAAATGTCCAGAATTTCAGTGAAGCCTAAGTACCTCTTCAGTTACATTGTTCATAAAATCATGCATGTCAGAGTGGGACGTCACCTCGGAAGCCATCCATTGTACGAATCCCTTTTGCTGTCCCAGTAGAATGAACCTCAGGCTCTATTTGGATATTGTAGGGCAGAGAACTCACCTCCTGGCAAGAAACTCCATCCCACTTTGAAAAGATCTGACTGTAAGGAAGTTAGATCCGTTCCTTATTTCGAATCAGATCTCCCTCTGTGACTTCAATGCACGTGTTCTTGTCTTGCCACCTGGAGTCACAAAGATAAATCCGCATCTTCCAGAATGTGGAGGCAGGCATCATCCCCCACAGGTGCGTTCTTCTCCAGCATGACTCTTCCTAGTTTCTTGCACCACTTTTTCTAACCACAAAGGTTAGTTTCCCTCAACATGCCGATCGTTCTCCATCGAGTATGTTATGGGTTTTCAGTGTTTATATAAATTACGACAGCCAAAACTGAACATAATGTTTGGCGTGTTTTTTTGTATGTGGCCAATTAAAAGAGAGCAATAACCTCTGTACCATTTTCCTCAACACTCCATGTACATTAAGGCCCACTTAGCATTTGCTATGTGTGTTGGGCCCGGTTGAACATGCTTTGCGTCCAATAACATGTTTCATATCACAGCATACCTATGAGACAGGTGCTCTGATAATTCCCGTTTTTTAAATGAGGAGACTACAGCATAGTGTGTGTCGGTGCTTCTCAAATTTTAAAATGCACCGAAATCATGTAGGGCGGTTGTTAAGATTCAGATTCTAACTTAGCAGGATTTCTGTGGGTCCTGAGATTCTGCGTGTCTGACAAGAGCCCAGGAGTTACTGGTGCTGCTGGCCAGGGCACGTAATTAAAGGAGGAAGGGTCTATATAACAGGATAAAATGATATGAAATGATAAAATAGGAAAACCTTAGGCTGCAGTAGCAAGAGGATTCTTCCATGGCATTATAGGAAGTTTCAGAGAACTTGTGTTTGTTTATTTGTGTTTTCAGCTTACACCCTAATTTGAAAGATGTTCTTCCTACCAACAAGAAGCCCTTGCTCCGCTGAAGTATGACGTAGCAACACTATCTAACATATATTAAGCACTTACCATGTGTCCTGTTCTAAGAAACTTACACTCTTGTTATGTAATGTTTCCACCTGTCCTACAAGGAAAATCCTATCATTATCTTATTTTGAAAAGGAGAAAACTGAAGCAAACAGGAAAGCAGATTTTCTATAGGTAATAATAAGGATATTAATGTTAAAAATACCAGATCCAGCTTAGATCCTGTGCCAGGTGCAAATGTAGACAAGTGGGTCCTGCCCCCTGGGAGCCCATTGTCTAACTGGGGAGCCACTAATAAACCAATGACTGCCTGATACAGCAGAGCAGCTGCTGGAGCGATGGCGGAGTGGGAGGAGGCCGTGCGGGGAGGCAACAGTGAGGACGCTGACCAGGTGGGTTCCAGCTAAAGAGCCGCTCGGCAGAGAGCGCCAGGAGGGCCAGGGAGGGCGCAGCCTAATTCCACCTTTTGTTTTCCCTTAGGTGGTTGCAATGGTGCATCCAGTTGTTTTATATTTAAATGTTTGCTACAAAAGGGTGACCAGTTTTCATGGTTCTCAAATTATACACCCAAGAAAAACTGCTCTTACGTAAAAATAACAGACTCTCTTCATTGTAAGTTTGATTTTTCTCATTTTTTTTTTTCTTGAACCCATTGGCAACTGCTTTTGCTGGCTATTTAGAAATATCGAGCATATTAAGGAAACTGTTAAAAGCAGAAGTTTGAGGCTGGTCTAATAGTAAGTCTGGGTAGTAAAACCGTCCCTAGGTTCTTTCCATTAACAAATTAATACAAATCAATTTCCACGTTATTGCCAAACATCATAGTTTCCGAGGACTATGGTGGGTGAACAGCGCACTTTGCCTGTTCAGAATTATCAAATTCACCTGTTTTGATCAGATTTATATTTTATGTTTTAAAACTTTACTACGTGCCTTAAGCCAGCAGACACGACACAACAAAGGTGGACTTGTCCTCTATGTCAGTAATACCAACAAGTTCAAGTCCTCCGCCTTTTTCTGGGATACATGAGAGTATAAATAGCCCACACACACACACACACACACACACACACACACACAGAATAATTTAACTGGGAAACTTATTCCTGAAAGTACACGAGAGAGCGGTCCAGAAGCCCCATGTGGATTACAGGCACAGCACGTGGCTTATGGTTTGAACACCGTGACCAAGACACTTACTGCCAGCTGGCACCAGTGTGGCCGGTTGCAAGACAATACCCAGGAGTGGAACAGTTACTTCCAGGGCTGTCAGCTCTACAAAACTAATCTTGCTAGGATGTAGCACACATCACTTGGATAGAAATTTTATACCTCTTTGGGAAGCAAGGAGAGTGACAGAAAGGGGAAGAAGCAGCAAAAAGGGTTAGGAGATACCACCCACCTCACCACTTCTCAGTGACAGCATCCTGCAGCCCCTTTTAAGGTGTGTGGCTACTTCAGAGTTACCCTACGAGGGAGCATGTGGACACTGCCTCCCTGTTAAAGATGTCTGCTTATTCCTCCAGCCGGATTCCCACAGTTCATCGATTGTCACTCTATTAAGGGCTGAAGAAATACACACCTCATGCCTACTATCAAAGCAACAAACAGTGTAGGAGAGACAGACGTGCAGAGAAAGACAATCAGTAAAGCATTAGCTGCTGCACTGGGTACAGCGGGGACGAAGGAGTGAAGCCACTGCTACCTAAACCGGGTGAAGAGCAGAGGAATGTGTGAGGAGACGGGGAAATGCACCAGCTGGAAGACAAGTGACCCCTGATCAGAGTAGGGAAAACAAAGGCAGAATCTTAAGAAGACTGAAAGGAAAGGGCTTTATGGAACGAGAAAGCAGGGGATGCAAAGCCACAGAGATCTGAATGAATGGGGCCCGTTGGAAACTGCAAGTAATGGTGTGTCTGGGGCTTAGGGTGGGACTCCTGACCACACACCCATCTTCTGTGGGGGATCTTGGAGACAAGGAGATGAAATTGAACTCTACTGTAATCGTTCAACAGAAGATGGAAGTCTGACTGGACTGCAGAGATGGCAGGTATGGTTAGATGGCTGTGACCAGAGCTGAGCCAAGGTTAGCCGCTGATGGTGCTGGCAGAGAGGGAAAAGGACACAGTGACAGTGACTCCCTGGATCCAGGTTAGGGGCGTACATTGGAAAAACCTGCAGTTCTCCTCCTGAGCACTTCTCTTCTGACACATCTGGCCACCAAATGTGTGGGAGGTTTTCTCCCACCAAGCAATTCTCTGGTGCAGCTGGACGTCCTGCAGTTTGACCCACTGATAACACGACCTGTCTGGAGATTGTGTCAGGTCCCATGGGTGAAGGGCTCAGTCTTGCGAGACTGCCCACCCACCCCCCACTTCAGATGCCAATCACTGGTCATAGGCCCCGGGGTTAGCCACAACTACGGTTCCACTTGGCTCCAAATTGGAGTTTCCCACAACTTCCTGCCCTTGGATTTGAATATTTGCTAGCGTGGCTCACAAAACTCAAGGAAACACTTATGTTTACCAGTTACTAGAGGATATAATAAAAGAGGAAGAGGAAGAGCCAAATAAAGAGGTATCTGGGTTGAGCGAGGTCTGGGAGGGGCTTGAACACAGGAGCTCCTGCCCCTGTGGAGGTGGGTGCCTCACCCTCCTGGTACATGGATGTGTTCACCCACCTGGAAGCTCCCCAAGCCCCACACCGTTGGGGTTTTATGGAGGCTTCTTCTCATAAGCATGATCCATTATTAACCCCATTTCCAGCCCTTGTCTAGAGAATAGGGTGGGGGTGGGAGGAGCTGAAAATTCCAAGCTTCTAAGCACGGCTTTGTCTGTGTGGTGACCAGCCTCCACCAGGAGCCCGCCCAGAACCTCCGCATTAGAACAAAGGATGCTCCGAGTGCTCGTACCACTTAGGAACGTACAAGGGTTCTGGAGAGAACTCTGTGCCAGAAACCTGGGACAAAGACCAATATTATCAATCTTTTGAAGCATTTCCTTCCAATTAAAGAAAAAGCGCAGATTAGGAAAGAATTCACGACGTCTCTTTACCTAGGGAAGTCCTGTGAGTGTTGTAATGACACCACATGGCCTTTGGGCTAAAACGAGACACTATATGCTGTTTGATTTTACCATGTTATTATAATATTCCTTTTCATTTGGGACACAGCAATCCCTTTGGAAACAGCCTGGAAAAGTGAATCACAAGCAGTTAAAAATGTGAGAAGCATCCAGTTATTAGGCAAGGCTTTGAAAAGAGAAACGGTTTGTGAAGGAAAATGTAATTAACAGGTTACACTGTATACATTTGCAAAATACCTATGATGCGTGAAAATATTTTTGTCTACTTAATTTTCCTAACGTTGTGTGTGTATATTTAAATTAATTAAAGGCAAACAGACTTGTGCTCTTAAATAACTTTGTAGTACTGATATTGATGGCATGTAATTAAAACTAGCTAACCCAAAGCTTGCCGGCCCAGAAGCCACACCCAGCGATGAGAGCCTGAGGGCCAGCTGTTCCACAGAGTAAGCAACCGTCCTTAAGGGGAAAGAATCTGAAAGGCTTGCGTGCAGCAGACAGAGACTTCGCCTCCAAAGGGAGATTTGCAGCTCCTCAAGGAAAAGCCAAGAACACAAGCATCTTGAGAGCTTGCATCGTCCGTTTTGGTCACCAATGCATCCCAAGTGTTTGGAACAGCCTAGGTGTTTAATAAGTGTGTTAGTTAGTGTGTTGCTGAATAAACTGACGCATGTCCACAGCAGCGTGGCTGCGTGCTGTGAGAGCAAAGATGCGGCACCGGAAGTCCCGGATTTCAACTCTCGCTGGTAGTGTGATCCTGAGTAATTCACTTAATTTTCAGCTTTTGTTTCCTCATCAGTAAAACGGAGACAATAGTTATGAGAATGAGGTAACTAGAGATAGCTTATGTGAAATCACGTCGTAAGCATTAAAGGACTGATGTGTTCATTTATCTCCTTGAAGGCAGAGATTCTGTTTTTGAATTACCAAGTAATCCAGTCCGCAGTGCTTATAGATTACTCATTTATTTTTCAATCCCCCGACACACAGTCTATAATAAATGGTTATTAAAATAACTTGAAGTCCCCATGGCTGGTATATGTATGTTGGGAAATGGGGGAGAAAGCGACTGTTAGGAATGACAAGAACTCACTGCCAAAAAGAGTCAAAAGCTGGCTCACTGGGGATTCTAAGATCTGGGTTTCCTCCTCAGCCTGGACGCTCTCTCTGAGGGCGAGTCCAGGGATCACTTTGATCATGACAATGACTCCCCCACCTCCATGCAGAATTGCCACCTTGTATGACAGAGTGAGAATATCTCCTGACTCTCTGCAGGAGAGGTCTATTCCTGACCAATGGCACCTCATTTGAAAACATCCAGGTCTAGAGATACCACACATGGGTATGTGAGTATGTATGGTGTGCACCCAGGAAAACTTTCTAAGAGTACGTGTATATTTACATAAGTCCTTATCTCATGGACAAATTCGTTTTCAAAATTTCACTGTAAGAACTTTATTGGAGGATTTTTTTCAACAAGCATGACATCCTTATTGTCCTGGCGTCAGTGTGAAGCGCTGGGAAACAAAGACGCCCGCTGTGTCATCCCGACCACCGCTGGTTACTCTTTCTCATTTTCTAGAGGCAAAGAAAACAGGGAGAAAGCTGGATGGCAATAAGAGCAAAAGCGGCCTTGGTGGTGATGCAGATTTGGAGGAAGGCTTCGCCGTGTGAGTGAGATATTTAGAAGGCAGGGTGGACAGGACTGGGGAATCGCTGGGATACAAGAACTGAGGGCACAGGTACCACCTAAGCTGGCTCTCTGGATATACGGCTTCGGTAAGTGGGAGAATGCCTCTACTGTCTGCCAAAGAGAGACACCCCAACAATAAGCAGTTTTAAGGCAGGAAATAATTATCCTAATTATGCACAGCACTTAGCATGACTCCGGAGCTCAACCGACAGCACCTCACCAGTGGCTTACACATCGCAGGCACTGGGTGTGTACTAAATGGTTTGATGAATCCCTGTGCTCACGTTTATTGGTTGTATGGTTTTGGGGAAGTCGTTTAACCTCAATAAGGTAATTCATTATTTAAAAAAATAAAATGAAAAGCTGTATATAAAGTAACCAGCACAAATACCAGGTACATATTAAGCTTTCAATAAATGGTGACCATTTGTATTCATCTCTGTTTCTCAGGGACTATGTCCCTCAGACAGGTCAGAGAGAGAAAACAGATGTGAATAATCATTGATTTTATGAATAGTAGGGGGCACGTTTTTTACAGTTGTTGACCGAGCCTCCCTTGCACACCCAACATGGTCTTGTGGGAACATGGCTCCTGATCGACTGGGTCCAGTGCTCCGCCTCTGAAGGTCTGGCTGAAACCCCTGTCAGTGCTCAGCCCTCCCCCGCCCAGTCACCCCTCCTTCTCCTCTCCCACAAGACGGCCAGATCAGTGACAGAGGATGAGTGAGAAGGAGGAAGGCAAGAAAAAGTAAGAACTGACTCCCTCCAGCCCATTAACTTCGAGTTGAATATTGTGTGTGAGGACAGATCTTACAGTCAACATAATTATATGCATAATATGTGTCTGGATATGCAAAAGCATGTAAATCATACTACTTTAAATGCAAATATACACATAGCCTTTTTGATTATCCATGCCACTTGGATGTGACCCTCAGGATAACCTTAGTGGAAACTACTACCCTAGGTACCATTTTTTTTAAACAGAATCATTGCTCTGAGCTGTTTTTTAAAAAGGAACCCAGGAATGAAAAAGAAATACGCTTTACAGTTCACATCTGCGTGGGTTAAACCAACTGCTGTGATTCTGTAGATTATATTCCTTTCGCTGCCTTGGACTATTAGTTAATTTTATGTGTACATGTTTTCTCTCCCACCGCCCCCACTCCCAGATTGCCAGTTCCTTGAAAGAAGGCTCTGTGTGTTAGAATCCATGATGTCCCACCGTAACCCGGGCAAGTCAGGTCTCTGGAGGGAGTGCTCTGTCTCAAGAGTTGATAGCATCCTCTCTGTTCCTCACTCCTCGCTCCATTCTCTTCACCCTCTAGCTTTCACAGGTTTACCCTTTGCTCTCCTCGCCAGTCCTTCTTGTCTCCTACCCTCCCTTCTCTCTGGACTGTGCTTTTGTCTCTCCTCCTTAACATAATCCTGCATCGTAGCAATTCCCCCACTTCACCTGGGTCCCTAAGAGTCCCCTTTCTGTTTCCTCCTCGTTAAAGCAGACTCCCACCACTCTCCTCCCATCTCATGTTCGAGCACACTCATCCTCGGGCTTTTTGTTTGTTTTTTGTTTTCATTCATGGTTTTTAACCCTCTTCTTCAGCTCCTACATGAAGATCTTTATATCTGGTTTGAAACCATCCAGACATCTAGAGTGTTTAGGGTTATTAAAAAACAAAATTCAACTGAGTAAATTTTAGAGATTATATTGGCTTTATTCAATGATTCCCAAACTGGCAGCATCTAATTTAGTGAATAGAAAGGAATTCTGAGGAACTGTACAAAATGAAGGACTTTTATAGACAGAAGGGAGTGGGAAGCAGGAAGTTATACTTGACAAAAAAGCAGCTGGCTACGGCAAGGCCATTTTCCTCTAGGGGACGGCAAGGGTGTCGGGTGGATTACCTAACTACTGCTGATTAGCTGATTCTTGATGGACGAGGGGCTGTTTTAAGGTTCCACTTTGGGGAGAGTGGAATTGGAATTAAGTCTCTATTTGGTGACAAGGTGCTTAGCATAAGTGACTCCATTCGGGGCCCATTGTCTTGTTTTTAACAGGGTGTGGATAATACAGAAATTCTCCACACTCAAGATCATGTTCATCGGCTGCTACTCTCATTCCCACGTGCCTGCCCAAGTCCCAGATCCGGCTGCTCTAGACTTGTCAATGGTTCTCCCCGGGTTTAGGCGTATGTTACCTGCTCAAAGAGCTTCTAAGCTCCACTAGGAAATGAGCAATTCGCTGTCACTCTGTCAGCACAGTCCCATGGAGGATAGCTCGCAATTACGTCTCTGCTTTTTAAGAAAATAGCTCTTTTAAAGAACACTTCTGTTACATATGCCAGGGAGGTCCAGTGGCTTTGAGACTTTTACTGCTGTGAAAAATACAAATCAAGGTGATTTGAAGCAATTAAAAACCCTCTGAAAGCCCATTCATTGCTGTTTTGGTAATCCTTTCCTATACAGCCGGCATCAGCAAAACTTTTTCTGGGCAAGGTCAGTTTGTCAGGATTTTAGACTTTGCTGGGCACGTGGCCCAGAGGCCCCAGTCTCTGCTGTTCAGCTCTGCCATTGTCATGCAAATTCAACTGTAGACAAGTGGGCGTGGCTGGGCTAAAAGGTAGGAGGGGAGAGAGTGAGGAAAAGGAGGAAAAAGGAGAGCTTAAGGGGGTAGGTAAGGGCCTTGCTTTGAGCTCTCATCTGGTGGAGAGTGTGTAGCAGAGCCAGGACTTTGACCCCCAAAGGTGGTCCATTCTCTCTGTCTGTACACGAGGGGCACAAAGTAGAAGAACGATGAGGGATAGGATTCAAGTGCCCACTTCCTGTATTATCATCAATTAATGATTTGGCCCCTTAAAAAGAGAAACCTGAATCTGTTTTCTGACCTAAGTGATGTGAATAACTGCATTAATGATGTTAAACTGATTAAATAAGGAGGACCTTAGGCGAGGCGGCTCTCATGCCAGGGCAACTTCCCTAAGCAAACCAAAATCGAAGCCTACAAAGGCATCAAGTTTACAAAATCGAAACTTAAAGACAGCCAGTCACAAACAGGCCACCAGGCTTTACGCTGTAACCAATCAAATAATTTTCTGTGTTTGGAGCCACACGTTTTCTTTTTAAGTCTTGGCCCTGGTATCTGAGGGCTGGAGTGCCCCAACCACTTCCAGCTTGGCACCACCTGAACTGAATCAATTTTTGCTCAAATAAATTCTTAAAATATGTAATATGCCTCAGTTTTTCCTTTAATACTGCTTGTTACAAAACACAGCACTTTGTGCTCTTTGGGGGAAAATGCTCTCCCTCTGGAATCTGTTCTCTGTATCTGTGGGCTTCTCTCTGAGCTCTTTTTGTTGTTGTTCTTATTCTTTTGTTTTGCTCTTTAGATTTCACATAAAAGAGAGGTCAGGAGGTGTGTGTCTTCCTCCGTCTGACTTATTTCACTTAGCATAAGGCTCGTGACGCCCATCCATACTGTCACAAATGGTAAGATTTCATTCTTTTTTACGTTTGAATAGTATTCTACTGTGAGTGTATATGTGTATATATAAAAAACAATTTCTTTGTTCATTCATCCAACAGTGAACATTTTATTTGTTTCCATATCTTGGCTATTGGAAATAATGCTGCAATGAACATAGGAACGCGGGTATCTTTCGGGGTTAATGCTTTCATTTTCTTTGGATAAATATCCAGAAGTGGAAATGCTGGATTGTATGGTGAATCTATTCATATTTTTTAAAGAAAACTCCATGCTGTTTTTTTCATAGAGGTTGTACCAATTTACATTCCCACCAGCAGTGCACAAGGGTTCCCCTTTATCCACATCCTCTCCAATACTTGCTATTTCTTGTCTTTTTGATGATGGCCATTTTTAAAAGTGTGAGATGGTATCTCACTGTGGTTTTGATTTGTATTTCTCATTGATTAGTGTTATTGAGCATCTTTTCATGTATATGTTGACCATCTGTATGTCTTCTCTGGAGAAACATCTATTCAGATTTTTAATCAGATTGTTTGTTTGCTTGCTGTTGAGTTGTATGAGTTTTTTATATATTTTGGGTATTAGCCCTTTATCAGCTATATAATTTTTAATTATTTTCTCCCATTCAGTAAGTTGCCTTTTCATTTTGTTGATGGTTTCTTTTGCTATGCAAAAGTCTTAGTTTTATAAAATTCCACTTGCTTATTTTTACTTTTGTTGTCTTTGCTTTTGGTGTCAGATTTACAAAATCATCACCAAAACCTATGTTATGGTGTTTACCGCCTGTGTTTTCTTCTAGAGGTTTTATAATTTCCAGTTTTACTTTCAAGTTTTTAATCCATTTTGAGTTAATTTTTGTGTATGGTGTAAGATGGTGATCTAGTTTAATTTTTTTTTTTTTGCATGTGGCTGTCCAGTTTTCCCTACACCATTTGTTGAAGAGACTGTCTTTTCCTCATTGTATTATTCTCGCTTCTTTCATTGTAAATTAATTGACCGTATATACATATGAGTTTATTTCTGGGCTCTCTATTCTGTTTCATTGACTTACAAGTCTGTTTTTATGCCAGTACCATACTGTAGCTTTGTAGTAGTTTGAAATCAGAAGTGTTTGAAATCAGAAGATTTTTTTCTCTCTCAAGATTTCTTTGGCTGTTCAGGGTCTTTTGTGGTTCCATACAAATTTTAGGATTGTTTGTTCTATTGCTGCGATAAATGCCATTGGAATTTTGATAGGGATTGCATTGCATATGTAGACTGCTTTTGGGGTAGTATGGACATTTTCACAATATTAATTCTTCCAATCCATGAGCACATAATATCTTCACATTTATTTATATATTCTTCAATTTCTTTCATCTGTGTCTTATAATTTTCCATGTACAGGCTTTTCATCTCCTTGGTTAAATTTATTACTGGGTATTTTATTTATTTTGATGCTATTGTAAGTGGGATTTTTTTTCTTAATTTCTCTTTCTGATAGTTTGGTAGTAATGTATAGAAACTTAACAGTTTTTTGTATATTGATTTTGCATCCTGCAATTTTACTTAGTTCATTTATTAATTCTAACAGTTTTTGCTGGAGTCTTTTGGGTTTTATATATATGATATTATGTCATCTGCAAATAGAGACTGTTCAACTTCCTCCTTTCCAATTTGGATTCTTTTTATTTCTTTTTCTTATCTAATTGTTCCCTCCTCTTCTATTTTTTGGAAGAATTTGAGAAAGATTGGTAACAAGTCTTCCTTGAATATTTGGTAGAATTGACTAGTGAAGCCATCTGGTCCTGGACTTTTGTTTGTTGTAGTAATTAATCTGTTCAGATTTTTTATTTCACCATGACTCAGCCTTGGTAGGTTACATGTTTCTAAGAAATTATCCATTTCTTATAAATTATCCAGTTTGTTGGCATATAATTGGTCATGATAGTTTCTTATGATCCTTCATATTTCTGTGGTATCAGTTGTAACATCTTCTCTTTCTCTGATTTTACTTACTTTAGTCTCCTTTTTTTCTCATTGAGCTTAGCTACACCCAATTTCGCTTATCTTCCCACAAAACAAGCTTTTAATTTCGTTGATCTTTTCTATTGTCTTTTCAGTCTCTATTTCATCTATTCCTGCTCTAATCTTTGTTATTTTTTTCCTTCTACTAACTTTGGGCTTTGTTTATTCTTCTTTTTCCAGCTCATTGAGGTGTGTGTGTGTGTATGAGTATGTGTGTGTGTGTGTGTGTGTGTGTGTGTGTGTGTATACATACAGTGAAATACTACTCAGTCTTTAAAAAAGAATGAAATATTGCCATTTGCAGCAACATGAATGAACCTAGAGATTATCATAAGCGAAGTCAGGCAAAGATAAATATATGATATCATTTATATGCAGAATCTGAAAAAAAAAATACAATGAACTGCTTTAGCTATTGCTTGTCTGGAAAACTCTCTCATCCGTCCCTCAACTCTGAATGATAACTTTGCCAAATAGAGTGTCATTGCTTGGGAGGTTTTTTCCCTTCAGCACTTTGAATATATTATGTTAGTCCCCGTTGGCTGCAAAGTTTGTGCTGAAGAATCTGCTGATAGTCTTATGGGGCTTCCCTTGTATGTAAGAAGCAAGTTGGTTTTCTTCTTTCTGCTTTTAATATTCTCTCCTATCTTTAACTTTTGATATTTTAGTTATGATGTGTCTTGGTGTGGACCTCTTTGGACTTTATTTGGAACTGTCTGGGCTTTCTGGATCTGGGTGTCTGTTTCTTTCTTCAAGTTGGGAAAGTTTTGAGCCATTATTTCTTCAAATAACATTTCTACCCCTTTCTCTCTGTTCTCCTTCTGGGAGCCCTGTACTGTAAACATTAGTCATTTAATGTTGTTTCATAAGCCCCTTAAGCTAGCTTCACATTTTTTTTTAATTCTTTTTTCTTTTTGCTGCTCTGATGATTGGGTTCCGCTGCTCTGATGGTTGGGTTCCGCTGCCTTGCCTTGGAGTTGAGTGATCCTTTTTTCCACTTCATCTAGTCTACTGTTGAATTCGTCCAGTGTGCTTTTCAGTCTGGTTATTGTATTCTTCAGCTCTGTGACCTCTGTTTGGTACTTTTTTTATTTTCTTCATCTCTTTGTTGAAGTTCTCTCTGTCTTCATCTATTCTTCTCCTCAGTTCAATGACATCTTTATGACCACTACTCTGAAGTCTTTATCAGGTAAATTACTTATCTCCATTTTATTAAGGTTTGTTTCTGAGGTTTTATCTTGTTCTTTCATTTGGAAGATACTCCTCTGTTTCTTCATTTTCCTTGACTCATTTTGGGTTCTATATGGTAGATGAAACAACCATCTCTCCTTGTCTTGAAAGAGTGATCTCATATAGGATATGAAACTTTTCATTCAGCCCTGCCCTAGCTCTTGGTCATGCCTAAAACCTCTGTGCTTGTCCAAGCAGCTTATTATCTTTTTAATAGTTTGCAAATATATTTTTATTTGACATTTACCTTTTAATTTTATTTCTATAATTTAACATATTGGCAGTTTATTTTTATACATTTATATACACAAATTCATCACTTTTTGTTTTTATAGTTTCTATCTTTATTTTTATGCTTAAATAAATTTTTCCAGCCAGATTTCAACAAAATTTTAGTCAATGTCCCCTTTTTCTTTCTTTCTTTCTTTTTAGATTTCCGTTTTTTCATCCACCTTGAATTTATCTCAGTGTGCTGTGAAATGGGAATTTCATTTTTTAGTTTCAGAAAAATTAACTACAGTTCCCTAACCTATTGAAATATTACCTTTATTCTTATTTATACATGCACAAATAAAAACACAAACACGTAGGCCTGTATCTCAGGGCTTTCTCATAGTTGGCCTAACCTTGTACTATAGTCACTTTGTTTTAACAACTGTAGCTTTGGATACACTTAAATTTATCTGATAGTATAAATCACTCCTTGTTAATCTTCCTCAAAATTTTCATGGTTGTTCATATGCAACTATGAATAGTGCATCATCTTGGGGTTAGTTACAGCCAAAAACTATTATCACCCTTAGGCATGAAGGTTCAGAGAGAGCTGTCGTGTCAAGATCTACTGACATCAGAGGGCTTGTCTGATTCGCAGTGATCTGGAGCAAGCAGGCATAGGTTAGAGTAAATACTGTTCCCCACCAATAACCCACGTCCTGCCCTTGATCTATTTGCCAGGCAACTCGACCTGAAACCAGAAGGTAAGAGAGCCCTATGATGCAGTGCGTCCAGGTCAGACTTGCAGGATAGGAGCAGGGTGGGAAAAGATCCAGGGAGCTGAAAGAGAAGGCATCCAGCACCTAATCTCCTCGGTTAGTCACACAAGCAGTGTCCCACTTTTAGTCAAATCTTCTTTTTAGTCCTTCAAAACTATTCTACTGTATCTTAAGTTTACTCTTTTGTTTTCTTTACTTCCTTCCCTTCTTCCTTTTTATTCCTCTACACTGCCTTGCAAGACTCCATTTACTTATTTATTTATTTATTTATTCCTTTTGACCACTGTTTCCCCATTCCTATTTCCTCCCTTGCCCTCAAATGTAACAATTTTCATTTGTCTTTGTATCTTTTCAGGTCTTCCTATCTGTTTCTCTAAAATGTGTGTGTGTTTGTGTGCATGAATTGCTAATTTACTCAAACGCCATTGTGTGCTGTCAATTTCATTGTTTCTTACTTTTTTTCCATTCCACCCACGGTTTTTAAAATTTAGCCATATTGCTCTAAGTATACATCTACATGTTCACTGGTCCTAACCAGCATGGGTTTCCATAGCATGCATGCACAATATTTACATATCCATTCTCAAGCAAAGGGTAACTGAATTGCCTCCAACTTCCAGTCACCACAAACAATGCTTCAGGGAGCATCTTCATTCATTTCCACGGATGGTTTTATAAGGAGAGGAATTGCTTGTCATACAGCATACTTTTATCTAATTTGGGTAAGTACTGACAGTTTACTACAGGTTGTCTGTGTTATTCTATACTCCAGCCAGCAGTGCCTGAGTGCTCCTGCAGTCCCTCCACACACCAACACTTAGCAGTGTCAGCTAATGTTTTATCTGACAGATCTTCAGGGATATATCACTGTTATTTTAATTTGCATTCATCTAATTACTAATGATTTTGAGCATCTCTTTGTAAGTTTATTAGTCCCTTAGGTTAACTTTTTGATGAACTGCCTCTACATATATTCCTGGACATTTTTCTATTGGGGTTCATATCTGCTTCTTATCTGTTTATGTGAGTCTCTTGCATATTCTAGATATTGGTCCCAATGGCGTCCAACATTGACTAAAAATCTTCAGTGTGATGTAATCAAGTTCAGCAATTTTCCACCTCATGATTCTAGAGTGTTGTTCTTTTTCACAATTAGGGTACTAAGATATTCTTCTGTGTTATTTTCTATCAGCTTCATGGTTTGCCTTCACATGTAGTTATTCTACCCATCTGGACTCCTTCTCTATATGTTTTATTTTCCCTTATATATATAGTAAGACATTTTTCGCAACACCATCTACCAAACAATCTCTCTCTTTTCTATTAATACCTTGGGATCCCTCTGTTGTATATTAATTTTCCGCTCAAACATGAGTCTGCTTCTGAGATGTCTAGACTGATTTGTCTAATTTTTTTGCAACAGATTTTATAACTATAGCTTTATAATAGACTATGTAACAATATCGAATAACACAAATCCCCTCTTTTTGTGCTTTTTTAAAAATAGATTTAACTCTACATAGACATGGATTCTTTCATACAAATTCTTTCTTGTTAAGTTATTCAAGAACCTATATAGGTTTTGTGTTTCTAAAGTGACTAGAGCTTCATTTATATTTCATTCTGATTACTGGTAATATGTAGATATATTATCAATTTTTATTTGCATTTCACCTTTTTTATTGAATTCTATTTTATTAGTTTTTATGTTGATTTTATTGGATTTCCCACATAGAAAATTTACATCATGTGTGTATCTCTTCTTTTATAATAGTTATTTATCTGAGTCATTTTTCTTCATATGTTGCATTGTCTAGAACTTCCTGAAGAATGCTGAATAATAGCAATGGTATCAGACATCCTTGCCTTATTTTATAGAAATTGTTCATGAATCTTCCATTAAGTGTGCTGGCTAAGCCCTACCATATTAAAAGAGTATTCTTCTATTATTAACTTACCAATAGATTGCATGATAACTAAAGTTTGAATATTCTCAAATGTTTATTTCTCACTTATGGATCAAATTTCTCATTTTATTTATTAATCTGATTGATAGTCTAATATAATGTCTTAAATAAATCATTAAAGTGTATTGATTTTGCCTGTAATTACAGCTTTGACTAGATCCCTTATGTTTCAGTATGTTTAGATACGTGTGGTTCTCATTATCCATGTATTCTTATCATTGAAAGTTTTGAGTCCTGCTTTAATCCAGCAATCACTTAGAAAAATTGTGGCAGTTGTTTAATTCCCAAACAGCTGGAACAAGGGAGTTTTTAAATATCTTTTCTTGTGCTGTGGTCAAACAATGATTCTTACACACTTTTGCTACTTTGCATTTGTTTAAGGAGTGTTTTAATCTAATATACTCGGATTTTTTTTTATATATTCCTTGTTTGTCTGAATAAAATGTATTATCTGTAATTTAGGAAACAGCGTATTAGTTAAATACATGAACTATGTTTTGAAACCATTTAAATCTTTTACATCCTCACTTGCTTTTGGCTGTTAAAATGTTTGAAAGATAGAAGGGTATTTCTGTCTCCCACAATGACTGACCAGCTTTTAGGCATAAATACCTATTTCAATATGAAATTAGCCTTTTTATTCCATTTAAAGTTCTTTTGCATTAAAGTCTACTTTAATAATAGTGTTTCTTTATTTCCATTTGTTTTCATTTGCTTTAAATATGTTTACCTATCCTGTTACTTTTAAATTTTCTTAGTTACTTGAGGTAGAGGGAACGTTGCTTTTGTAGACAGCATAGAATTGGGTTTGATTTTTAGTTCTACTTGTTTACCCAATGTGAGTTATTTTTAAAATACGGAAATTTAACTGAATTATATCTATTGTCACAATGAACATGGCTAGTCTTAACTAAGCCATCGTCTTATATTTTGTAAATCTTATGATTCATTGTTCTCTCCTTTGTATTCTTGTTTTCACATTTTCGCTGTCTTTCTTAGGTGTATTTAAAACATCATTCTGTACAATGAGGAGAATATAAATACTTAAGGCT
The DNA here is from genome assembly GCF_036321535.1 of Camelus dromedarius. Classification (NCBI taxonomy): domain Eukaryota; kingdom Metazoa; phylum Chordata; class Mammalia; order Artiodactyla; family Camelidae; genus Camelus; species Camelus dromedarius. Next base: position 5,361,087 of record NC_087444.1, read on the forward strand.
GCAACTGGTTGTGAGGCTTTAAATGCCTTCCGTGAAAGAGCTGATTGAACAACGTCTGATGTACTGAACTGCTCAGGATATCTTTTTTATTCCTTTTGTTACTCATCAGCGTCACCATTATCATTATTCTGGCTTGTACGATTATCAAAGAAAATTAAGTGTCTGTCAGGACGATTATGAGAATTATTTGTGAATCTCTGAGATTTGTAAATTTCCCGATAGTGTGTCTAGAAGCTGTTCTTTTCTAATTAATTTTGCTGGGTACACGGTGAGGTCTTTGCATCCACTAATTTCCTTCTGAAATCTCAAATAATTACTTCCATTTTGCAACTGAGAAATAACTTGACTGTTGCTTGGTTTGGTTTTGTTTTCTCTTTTTCCAGAATATAAAATATCTATGGGTTGGACTTCCGCATTGAGTCAAAAATCTGCTATTTTTTTTTTTTTCTGTCTCTTCTTGGTTTTGTAAACTTTCCTTGATTTCCTGCCATACCTGACTCGATTTTCTTCAGTTGTGATTTGCCTGCTTCCAGTGCAAGCTTTGGTTCTCCTATGATGGAACTATTTTACTATCTCCTCATCTTGTTACCTGTGCACGTAAGGCAGTTCTTATCCTCTTTCCCCTTTGTCTCTCTTTTCATCTTTCATCTCTTCCTAAAGTCCACATATTCTGGAATTTTATAGGGTGCACAAAGTAGATGTTATAAATTTACTTCTGCTTCAGTTCAAATCATTGTTTTTAAATGATGTTTCTCTACTCTGAAGTACTTTATTTTCTTTGTTCTTTTATGTCAAAAAGTCTTTTTTTTGTTGCCCCCTTGATATTATTTATCTTTGAGTGAACATTTGGATCTCCCAACCTCATATTTGCTTAGGAGTAGAAGAGTGTTATTACCATCTAACCTCCATGTTATCTTCCTGGTGAGGAACCGCTCTCCAGACCTCATGCTGGAGGGCAGACGGAAGCAGTGACACTAAGACCCAACCCACTGACGGATGGGGAGGAAGAGTCCAAGCCCTGAGAAGTTCCTGCCGTGGTCCCCAAGCAAATGGGGGGGGGGGAGCGGCAGCCACATTTGGCTAGCCCTAGCTTTCTGTTGTCCATTCTCCATACTGCTCACCTCGTGTGGCTGCCCAGGCCTCGTTCCTGGTGCTCCCCTCAGGTCAGGGGAAATAACCACTGGCACCCAGCTAGGATTCTGTTCTACTACTGCACTGTCCGTAGTGTGCCCTGTTGCACAAACTTACAACTTCCCGGGCCAGCCACAACTCAATGTGCCAGCCTTAAAAGAAAAAAACGTTTAAATTCTAAGGAAAAAGCTTCCATCTGTCCCACACTCCACTACATTAAGCAGGAGTTGTCTGGGTTCTACTAGGGACTTCACTCTTCTCCAGAACTCTTGACTGCTATATTGTAGAGGAGAGTGCGTACTACGCTGCAGGGAATTCTTTCCATTTTACTCCATGTGTATTACAGGTAGTTCAAAGCAGTCAGGGCCGTGGCAATACTCCCGAGTTTCCCGTTCTCATGCAGATTTTTCCTGTTTTTTATTTGTTTATTGTATTTTGGGGGGGGGGGTCATTTCAACACACTTCTTAGGTGGAGTTGTGAGGGCAGCTAGAGAAGAAAATTCCAGGCATGTCAAGTTGTTACAGAGCCTGAAAGCACAGAGAAGCAAAGGTGTTACTGTCCAGGAAGGAGGGTATGGCTCAGCGGTAGAGTGCATGCCTAGCGTGCGTGAGGTCCTGGGGTCAATCCCCAGCGCCTCCATTCTAAATAGATAAATAAATAAATAAACAAACAAACCTAACTACTTCCCCCAAAAAAACCAGAAGTGTATTACTATCCATATTGCACAAGTCTGTGACTTCTACCATTACTAGAACGCATGCCTGTGGGCCTACACTCACATTCATAATATCAACAGTGTTCAGAGTATGAAAGATGGCACTCTCTTAAAAGAATATTCAGAAAACTTCAAAATAAATGTCACAGAAGGGCATAGCAAGTCCCATTGCCTGGCACTGGAGAGTTTACCCTGCAATCGTGACAAGCAAGCCTGGGAATTCACAGGCAGTTTCGGGGGCTTTATGGGAAGATATCTGAGGACGCTGCGACGTTCTGCACAGAATTAGAAAATGACCCACGAGGGCCGCATGGCGGTCAGCACCAGCTCCGCGGTGTCCGTCCCTAAAGACATCAGCATGAGGCTTTCTGCCAGCATGTGGAGGCCACCATGCACTTCTCAAGATTGCGATCATCACACAGATGGTATCCCCAGAAGCCACAGGTTGAATATGCTACATCGTTCCTCTAGACAGAAGTCTTCCATCGACTCTGAAAGGGGCATTAGAAGCCTCTTTGTTAAGGAACTAGACTCGGCCACAAGAAGCTGTATTCAAGGCATTTACAACCACTGGAACAGACTAACTGTAGGAATTCGTCAGCAGATACCCTGAGATACTGTCTATGGGTTCTATCCTGAAACCATTCACTTTAAAGAATCTTTTTGCTCTAATGAAATTTTTTTAATTGTTTAAGTATGTAATCCAAAAAGAGGTTCTTAAGACAATTACAAACAGACCCTTTGAAGGGATAAAAGATACTTTTGAATAATATTAGGGTGAGAAACGAGGTAACATATTCAAGACTTAAGAAGATTAGCACCCCTTCCCAAGTTCTTAATCCATACCCAGGAAGCAATCTTCTCATCTGGTAGAAGCTGATCGAACCATTTAGGACAGAGAGAGCAGCTGGTCAAAATGCTGACTGGTCGGTACCCAGCAATTCTTTGACTCCCTCTTCCATAAAAGGCTTTAGAATTATGACGGGAACAAGCTAAATGATAGATGACCATCTCAGAAAAAGATCCATAACTCTCAAATATATCCAAGGCTGAATATCTCCAATGGCCCAGGTCCCATTAGTCAATTGCCTCAGCCCCTCAGGTGTGTTACAGCCTCACCATTCTTCCTGCACCATCTATTACTTTGCTTATCATTGACATGAAATTACCTTTGCAGAATTCAACACATGAACATTCTTGTTTATTTTCGAGTGGAATGTGTTTGCTGGCTGTGATACTCAACGTGGATCTGACTTTAAACACTTTCCTAATGTCTTGTGTTCAACACGTTGAATAAAGTGCTGAAATGATGTATGAAGACCTTGACCAATCCTACTGCTTGCCTGTCCAAAAAAAAATCAAAATAACACAAGTTCAAAGCCTTGGCTGGACTGTTGGCTCCCTCATGGGGAGAGGAGCGATTCCTTTGCATCTTGCCATGAACCAGCCACGTAAACCCCACTCCCCAGCTAAGGACAGGTGCAAACATGAGACTCTTCCAGTTACAGTCCCCATTAGCGTTGTTTTTGTTGGTTCATTTGTTTGAGGTTTAATGGACATATAACATTACTTAGTGTCAGGTGTACAACATAATCCCGCTTGTGTGCACTGCAGAATGAGCGCCACGGTAAGTGTAGTTGCCATCTGTCACCACACGTCGTTGTTAACCCTGTTAGTTTTCGCTGGGCTTCCTTCAGTCACCTGCTGACACATCCAAAGAGGACTAAAGGCAGGCAAACACACTCTCCTGTCTCCACTGGCGGCCTTTCTTACATTACTAGAGACCTTTAATAGGGCTAGGATCGTTATCTCATTTAATCCTCACAGGAATTCAGAGAAGTAGATTCTCCATTGTTGCTGTTTCACAGATGAAGAAACTAAGGTCTGTAAGAGGTTCAATAATGTGTCCAAGCTTGCAGAGCCCAGAAATGGTAAAGTCTGGGGTTCAAACCGAAGTCTTAGGACTCAAGCTCACTCTCCGGACCCCTCTGCTGGGCTCTGCTGCCACCCGTGGTAATTCACAGAGAGCAGATGCAAGTGTCCCGCTGCAGGAGGGACGCATGAGGCACAGATCTGTACATATTAAGGGCCAGTTACAAACAAGGGCTTCCACTTCTCGGTTCCTCTGGCATGAGTTTGGAGCCAGCAGTCTGTCCCTGGTGTGTGCTCTCATTGCTTCTCTCTCTCATCCATCAGCTCCTCCTAAGACCTCGTCTTGGCTTCCCCATAGGTCCTCCCTGGTATCTCTGCCAGGCACCTGTCAGGACCTCTCCTCCAGATCTCAAGGTCTGTGAATAAAGACATCTTTTCCTCTCTGGGCCCAGACCCCTTTGACTTTGGGAAGGCACACGCTAGTGATGGTCTGCTTCATGTACTTAACTGGAGACCCTCCTGGATCGGCCCGCTGAGTATTTCTTTGAACTCTGAAACCTCATCCGTTATGCACCCTCCTGAAACTGAACTCCAATAAAATCAGCTCTTCCTGGTTTCTGTTGTCTCTCTCCCCTTCCTGCACCCCACCCTCTTGCCCTCACTGCCACCAAATAATCTTATTTCCTTTCTAGTTTATCTCTCCTGTCCTTCCTCCTAATCCTTTTCAAATTGCTATTTCCTTGGGCCCTTAACCCAGGCTCAATTCCTCTCCACTCCCCAAGCCTCTCTCTCACTTCTTTCTGCCAAGACACAGGTTTGCGGAAAGTGCACTTTCCTTTCTGCCGCTGCTTCAGCAGTGGACCCCCCCCCCCCCAACACCTGACCAGCTAGGTATTCCGCCCTCCTCCCAGCCCCCAGCAGGAGCAATCACATCTCCCTTTCAAGGTTTCCTGTCAGTGAATAAAATATCCCTTGGCATGTGGAAAGACAGCCACCATCTGGCCCTGGTAAAGTCCATCAATGTACATCCTTAGAAATATTAAAATCATTTCTATGTGATAACACTTACTTCGCCTTTCCAGACCCTCAATCCACACTCGCTTTTTAGCTTTCGATGCTCTTTCATTCGTTCAAGGCTATAATCTCACAAGCTTGAACTTTTTACACACATATTCTCCGTGTTCCAATGTGTCACAAGCAATATATTTCATAGCCAGGGATTGGTAGAGACTAGAACAAATTAAACTTCTATCTTGGTTTTTGAAAGTTTTGCATATTCATTGTCAGCAAACTATGTTCTAATCATAGTTACAGACGCAGAGGGCAGGACACACTCCCAGCAGCAGGGAACAGACAGGAGAAAGTCCAGGCAGATGGCAAATGTGCATCAGGGGAGTGTCAGCAGTGAGCAACAGGTGTGCTGGCGGAGACGGCAAACGCAGCAGCAGGAGCCGGGTTGGCAGCAGCCAAAGCCGACATCGGGGAAATCTGGCAACAGGTAAAAGGAGCCAACCACAAGCACAAAAGTTCACATCCATAAAATGACTCAGGTGGCGGGACGGCATCCTACTAGTGGAGGATATAGGGTTCGAGGCAAAGGCAGGCGATAAACACGGGGGCACCAAGGATTTAACCCAGTTACCCGAATTGAGATTCATGGTAGAGTTTTATTCACAAGTAAAGTGATAGCTAGGGTGGAGAGTCAACAGGATGGACTGCGGCCTGAGCCACTGAGTCGCCACCTTCCTTCTACTCAATTCCACCTGCCCAAGGGTTGGAAATGGAATCCAGCTCCAGGTGGGAGCCAAGAAGCCCAGTTCCCCAGTTCAAGGCAAAGGAGCCCATCAGATGGCTACCAGGTGAATCACAGGCGGGTGGAAGGTTACAAAGGGGGTAATAGCAGAAGCACAGGCAGCTTCTGGGACTCCTGGATTGACAACAAATCCTTGTCCCCTAGAGGAGTTTGTCAGGCACAGATTCCAGCCTCCCAGCGGAGGCCGGCCTGCCTGCCCACAGGATGTGTCCCAGGGCCACCTGCCCTACAAATCCAGAAGTTCAAGGCACAGGACAACACCTGCATAGGCACCAGAAACAAACAGAATTTGCCCTGCAAGGATCATCTCCCACGCATTTGACAGACGATGTAAGGTTACGGAACCATTTAGACACTCAGGCCAAAAAGCAATGTGCATTCCCGAATGCCTTCTGGCCCAAGTGGGCACTCAGTAAGTATTTGGAGGTTGATTGATCTTGCCAGTATCTTTAAGTTTCCAGAGAAGTAGACACTTGATTCTAACCAGGCCCCTGGCCATTCTCATTTATCCAGGAGCAAAAGATGAGGAACCTTGGCTTCAGTATATTCTCTGGTAATATTCAAAAGTTGAGTATTACATAAAGCAGCAATTCCCTGAAGGGAGGGGGACCCACCCTAGAGGTTTTCCGACTGCGGTGCCTATAGCTCCTAATGCGAAATCTCTGCTGTCTGAGGTGTCCGGGTTTTCAGCACTGCCAAGTTGCTGGGTCACCCAGGTAAATACTTTATTAAATACAAAGAAAGATGTGTAGAAGTGTGTACCAGCTCTTTGAATGTTAATTGTTTCAGAATTAAATGCACTTTTAATGAGCATTATTTGTATGTTTCTCTGTGAAGTCATTTCTGCCAAATAAATTACGCCCTAACAGAGCGTGGCAGAAGGTGACACTTTACCATCATGACCAGGTTTGTAGATCCTTGTTCCCACTGCCACAGAGCAAAGAGTGATACCACTGTGGCATTTGGGCTTGCCCAAGGCGGCCAGTAAATGCCTGAAATGCCTCTATTTTGTCCAAGTGGGAGGTAAAAAGAAGTAACCCGTTTCCTTTAGAGTCATGAGTACATCTTGGCATCAAAATGACAAACGATCCTTCTCCGTGTGGGAAGCACGCCGGAGTCAGTGGGCCCTGTACCAGGGCCATAGCAAGTTGGAAATGTCAGCGGCATCGCCAAGCATCTGCTGTCTCTAGCCCCATGTTTCTGCGCAAAGGCAAACATTCTCCAGGATGACACATTCAAGCCCCCGTCTTCCAGCATAAACTGTCAGGAGAAATTTCAAATCGACATCAAAGAAATTAGGGGAATCATCCTACTCTCCCCTGTTACTGCTCCATGGGGGTCTCTGGGATGAAACGAAATCGTGGTTACATTTCCAAATGGGCTATAAACGCAACACAACTCTCTTTGGAGACTCACAACTTATCCTTCCCCATTTCCTGATATGCCACTGCCTCTCTAAAGCTAGTCCACACGCACTCAGTCTAGCAGTGAGCCTCGGGGAAAAGGCAAAAAGGGGAAGAGAATTCTGAAGATGGATAATTGAGAGCTTGGCGGACCTTATTAAAGATGTGTGCATGCATGTGCACACACACACGCGCGCGTACGCACACACGCAATCTCCATCCCTGCATCCCTGTTTCCTGAATACCTCTGTCCCATTACATGCTGATGCAACGGCAGACTAGTAAATAGCTAACTAACAGCTCTCCACCCCGACAGAGAATTCACACCCTGGGAAGCCGTGACTCTATTTTTGTGACTACTGAGCTTTCAACGGGGGCTTCTCTTCACGGCTCTCAGAGATGGGATATTTTTTTTTTCCCCGGAAGTGATGCGCTGAATCTAACTAGACTTTCCCTGACGTCTGTAAGTAGACATTTATGTTAGCTAGAGGAGGATCTCCAACTGGAGACAGAGTCATTTTATTTTGATAAGACCTACCCCTGGCCTCGTGCCAGAAACAAAGGTAAGAACCCCCAAATGACACTCACAGAGCCTTCTCATGCTCCGGTTCAACTGCCAGAGAATTACCAAAACACACACAGCCTCTCCTAGATGTTTTTAGAAAACAGACGATAACCACAAAATAAACTGCGTTGACTAAGCACGCGCATCACCGCAGCGATCGCTGATTTAGAGCTAAGCATCTGCAACTCAAGTTTCTCCTACTGTTTCCAGGCAGATTACCGGCAAGACATCAGCTGCCTAGGAGAAAGAGGGGGAAATGGAAGTCAAATAGAATCAGACTTCTGTCTAAAAAATTTACCAGCCCAGTTAACTGAGTCGTCAAGCCTCACTGTGGTCATCTAAGACCACAGTCAGTACACAAAACACATTTCCAGTCCGTGATGGGGGCACCTCTCTGGCAGTTTCTGTGATCTGTCCTCCTCATGAAGTTTTTGATTAATGTGCAATTAATCTTTCTTCTTGCAAATAGACCTAAATATTTCTCTTCAAGGAATAAATGATCAGACTCCTGATACACGTGGCTTTTAAGAAGTCTGTTTATAATGCAGCAACTTCAGCAAAAATTCTTGATTTAAAAACAAAAGAAGAAAAACTAAAACTGATATCTTTAGACTTTTCCAACTCTCTCCCACTCCTTCTCTCGTACAGGGGCCCTTGGGTGGCAAATGTGGAAGGAGAAAGGTGGGAAAGAAAGAGAAGTAGAATTTATTGGGGACTCAAAGTGTGCTAGGTTCCCTCTTAGGCACTGAATTAACTCACATCTCATTTAATGCCCATAGCAGCCTTTCAGAGCAGAAATCATAATCCCCATTTTACTGATGAGTAAACAGAGCTTTCCTGATGTTGAGTAGTCCAAGGTCATACAGCTAGCACGTGGTGACAGCTAGTTTCAAACTGTTACCCATCTGACCATAAATGCCATACTATTATTAACTCCCCAAACATGGTATTGAGCAGAACGAGAAAGCCTGTAATTCTGTCCTTAGAGATGTTAATTTTAGACAAATGCCTATAAAAATATACAATATCTCCTGATTGGACGCATAAAGGTGCTGAGCATTCACATAAGTATTAGAACAGAAAATGATGCTCAGGGCTTATCTTCCCGCGAGAGCATCAGTGCGCCAAAAGGGACACAAATCTTCAGTCAGAAGATCAGAGGAGTTTCACTCACAGGACCGAGGCTGGCACTTCAGGAAATGCCTTGGAAACCTGTTGCTTGTGTCCACTTTATCTGACAGTCAGCAGTAATCACTTATTCTTGGTCAGATAATCTAAGCAGCAATAGTTCTTGGCGAAAATTTGGGGCCAGTTCTGTGAGGACTGTGATTTGACGCAGATGCAGTGATCAACCTAGCCTGGAGAATGGCAGGAAGTCCTAAGAGGTTGACAGGTGGACTGAAATGACACAGGACTGAGAGTCAGGAGACAGGAATTCTGGTTCTAATCCTTATTTGTGGTACGATTCTAGACATGTCACTTAACTTCTCTGAGCTTAGCTTCCTCATCTCTTAAATAAGGGTCTTCCAGCCACTGCCTTTAAGGTTTCCTGCCAATCATTTTAAGCTTTGAAGTCTGTGCTCAACAAAGTGGACCAGAAGAGCGTTCAGAGTTGGAGCATAGAGAAGACTGTGCTGAAGTTCAGGCTCACATCACAGCGAAGAGCACAGACAAAACATCAAAGTCCGATTGTTCCAGGCCAAGGGATCAAAGCAAAGAAGCCAAAACCCAAGCAAAAGACAGCACAGCAGTGACAAGGTACCAGCAGTAAGGAGGATGCCAGGGACACGCCCTGAATTTTAATCCCAAGCTCCCTTCCCCAAGAAACTTAAAAAATCATCCTTTATGTGGACTAACGAGAAGGTGGCAGGTGGAGGTAATGGGGATGGCTGGATAGAATGAGAAGCTTTCTCAAAAAAAGTTTCTCACTAACTCCTGCATCCTGACACACTACTTCTATTGTCTCTAAATACAATTTTGACGGGCATTTCCAAGCCTTTGGAATCAGTCTCAGTCCTGTTAGCAATCTCCATATTCTTAAAGGAGCAGAACTAAAGAAATCAATAAGCCACAGAGACATTTTAATAACATCCTTCTAATAAAGGAACTTGGGTCCTCAGGTTTTTCCTTGAGAGAGATTGGTTTAATTGACTTTGAGTAATAGCAGCTTAAGTTATGAAGAATTTTTTTTAACCTGCACTACATTTTAAATCAATTTTGCCAAGAGCCACCACCTCGCTTACCCAGCTTTAAATAACATAGCCCAGCCAAGTGATACAGAATGTGGTTTTATTTATTTTACAATTGCATGATTTGTTGATAAAGATGCATAAATAATTTGGGGGTTTCTTTGGGTTTGCTAACTACCTACAAAGTCAAGCCGGATAGTTCTTTGACTATGGAAAGAAGTACATGCATGCATACATATAATATATATTAATGTATTGATTACATTGAATTGTTACTAAATTATATGTACTAACATATATTAATTACATTAATATGTTAATTATATTAATATAATAAATTTTATTTGTATGTGTGTGTGTGTATATCAGACCATGTGCTTTGAAAGCAGAACAGGGAATTCTGCATTCATGAGTATAGTTCACAAATCAATGTCTACAACAATGAACTTTGTAGCATTCATTTTGATAGGGAGTAACTGTTGATAACTCAAGCATTAATTAAGCATAGATGGGCTAAATAAAATATTGTTCAGCCTTACAACAAATAGTATATATATATATATATATATATATATATATATTCAAATTTTCAATTCAAATATTTTATATATATATATAAATCCGTATATATACTTGCACAGACAATCAAAATACAACGTTAAGTGACTGAAACATTGTGGCACATACATGTGTTCCCATCTGAGTATACATATAAGAAATTGGGAGCAGCAATGCATCATACTGTTGTTAATAGTTCTCTCTGAGGATGGAGCTTTAATTTGCTTTTTACTGTATTTTCTGTTATGTGAACCACTGGCGTTTTATTTGCAGTAGTGAATGAGTGAAGGACTGTAATCATAATATGCTCACTACTTGCTACTGTTTTTGTCTTAATATTCAACTATAGCAGTGTTTTAAAAGTTAAATGAAGAATAAACTCGAACATAAAAGCTCTGAAAAAAATACAGCTTTGTTTTCGACACAACGGTGTATCACTATCGTAATCAGAAAAAATTCAGAGGAAGAATAAGATGCAAGAAGCCTACTTGCAGATACGTACGCAAGCTTCTTGGCACACTAGAGCAGAGTTTGGTGGTGTGCCACTTAAGTCTCATTTGAAGGCACTAATTACTTTTTTTACGTTTCTATACAAAGTATCTAACACACGTATCACTCAGTAATTTTTTTGATGATGATGATGGTGATTGATGATGAGAGTGATCCTGGCTTTTAAAAACCTGCTTGAACACATTCCTTCAGACGGGAGTTAAGAGAGGGAACTGTGAATAACAAAATCTCATATGTGTTTAAACTTCAGCAGCGCCAAGAATTTCAGGACCCGTAACCCAAACCAACCCCCAGTTTTTCAATTTATTAATGAACACAAACAGATAAAGAGATAGAGGCACTGGTAGAAACACATACGGCTATGCAAAATGAGATTGGACTTGAACAACTACTTCCCATAGTGTTTCAAGGTCCGTTGACACGGTTACTTAGAACCGTGCGAGGTGCTGCAACACGGAAGGCGATGCTGGCTTTGTTGTTTTTGACGTATTCCACAGATGGCGAAGGGGAAGAGTGCATTAAGAAGTGTCTGGCCTGGGAGTCAGGAGACTTGAACTCTAGGCTCAGCTCCACCAATGATAGACCAGCTGTGTGACGCCGACCAACCCACTTACCCTCTCTGGACTCAGTCACCTTATAAGCGTTACACTGACTCTTGTCGACATTTTCTCCCACTGAATCTATTTGACGTCACAAGGAATGGGTCTGAACTGCCTGCATCGTCGACTGCTGTATCTCTGGCATCTACAATGGTGTTGGTGACATAGAAGATGTTCAACAAATTATGCTGAAAGGCCGAATTCTATGGTGGTGGACTCTGAAGCTTTTTAGGTATGGCTTTTCTTTCAGCATCACTCAGAGTAAACTGGGGGAGCAGTGACTACAGATCAGGCGCTGTTTCTTAGACTAGAGAACTTCTTTGCCTAAAAACCAAAGCCAAACAAACTAAACCAAAAAACCTACGGCCAAGCCATCACGGAGGCTCATTACGCATCAGAAAGCTCAGCGCAAGCCCTGCAAAGTGGCCGCTGAGAAGGTTACACAAACAAAGTCGAGCCCACTCAGAGTCTGACTCAGAGCTCCAATAACTGGGCCCCCTCCCCTTTGCATGTCTTTTCTCCCCCTTTCACTGTCGCTGAAACCTGCCCTATAACTCAGATTTAATTATCTATAAAATTTGGTGTAGAAAAGGATTTGCTCATTAAACATGTTCATCAACTTGCTGCCCACGTTCCAGACTAATAGAAGCGGAAAAGGAGCACCATGGAAACACCAGACGGGCTGGAGAGATAAGCAAGCTCTGGAATACCTGAACCTCGATTAAATAGCAAGTTCCAGTGTCTGTATTTGCCTTTTAAAATATCATGTCGGGAAGAAGTAAATGTCACCAAATAATCAGTCTCTTTTCCCCCGTTTTCTTTTTCAGTTATTCGCTTCAACAGGTTTTTTTAAAAAAAAATGGGTTTCCTTAGTTAACCTCCTTTGCCTGTGTATTATCCAAGATATCCTCCCCCCTCGTGTGCGTGTGTTTGCAAAATGTCATAATCCTTCCTACAGCCAAACACAGGGGCTCACATTTAGTCACAGAGCGAGGAGCAGTTAATTAACGAGAGCCAAGGGAGGCAGTGAGGAAACATTGGAGAAAAACGTTGCCAGTGGAAGATCAGAGGGGAACTGTCTGAAGTCGGTCCAAGATAAATCGACAGTCCTCAGAGGTAGCCCTGGGGTAGCCGATGCTGGCTGCCAACTGAGTTGGATCGCGCGCCAGTGCGCATGCGTGGGGGATGGAGGGGTGGGGGTGGGTTGGGCCCGGGGGAGGGGGGGAGGGCGGAGGGGCGGCGCTGGTTTTGTTTGTTAAGGTGGTCGAAGCTGGGGGTGTGGGAACCTGGGGAGGACGGTGGAGCAACTTCACCAAGGCAGAGCTCCCGTATAAAATGGCACCTCGGTTTCCAAGAAACCCTTCATGTGCGAGAAGGCAGAGGTCTAAAACATTGTGTCCTTTCCCAGCACGTGACAGGATTTTTGTCGTGACTTTTCCTGCTCGCGCTGAGCCAAGGAGGAGAGCGCCCACGGGGGTGGGAGGGAAAAGACACACGGCGGCGGCGGCGAGGGGGCCCGCCCGGGGTGGGGGGGCCGGCCCTCCCTGCTGGCCCTCCCTGCCTTCCGGCGACAGCGTCTCTGCGCGACAGCGCCGGCCTGCGGCCGTTCCTCCGCAGCGCCCTGCCCAGCCCTGGGAGTCTGGATTTTCCTTTTAAAGAAAGTATGTCTAGAGAGAACAATAGACCCTGCGCAGCTCGTTGACACGCTGCTGTCAGATGTGTCAAGTGCTAGTGGGGGGCTCGCTTTTTATTTCCGGGGACTTGTTGTTTCCTTTCATTTCACTCTACATGTTCTTTGCATGCGCCCCTAGTGGACAGCGTCTTTTGTTGTTTGTCCCTACCACCTCTAGCCGAGTCTTCTCTGCTGTGATTTCTCCGATCTCACGAATTCACCAAAACTGACCCAGATTAAGTTTGGGGATGTTTTCACTCGATTTGGGGAAAGCAGGTTTGCTCCAGTTGCTGGCTACTCACTAATAGGACGGGTCCCTGTTCTCAACTCACAGACAGTGCTTGAAAACTCACGTTCTTGGCCGCACAACTGTAAGATGACTCCACAGCCACCCCACCCAAACCGATGGTCTGACTGAGTAAAGAGGCTTGGTCTCGGCTCAGTGTTTGCCCCATGAGACTATGAAGTCAAAAAATAAATAACATCATAATGATGCCTTTTCCCCAGGCCGTTGTTTTCTTAATGCACTGCCTTTCCGACCCCCCGGGATGGTGAGCAACACATACACAGGAACCCTGTTTTATTCAGTTCATGTGATGGTATGTCTAAGATGGTACCTATGGTTTAGAAAGAGTTCAATACTCTGAAACAAATGGGTGAATGAACAGATCACTTTTTTGATGTTAGAGCTATGGAACCATCTTATTCAGACCCCAAAACCAAAACTTTGAAACCCGTAGCGTTTGCACCTTCTGCGTGCAATCTGCTACTCAGAGTGCAAGACACTATACATGATGGCCCTGGTGTTTTCCACGAGCCCTGTGTTCTCTCTTCCTTGGTCCTCTTTTGTCATTATCCTTGCTCCTGTCCCAATTAGCCATCAGAAGGCAGCTACTCAAATCACCGTGCTGTCAGTAAAGAGAATTTTGGGATTTCATTCATTCATGAGAATCTGCTAAATCTGAAAGTCTGTGCCACTCAAGTTTGCTGGCACTTAGTGAGTGCGTGCATTGGGAGTGGGGACAGAGCAAGAAGTTCCAAATGAAAGGAAGGAAGAGGGTGAAATTAGGAAAATCAAAGAGAGTGAAAAAGCCTTGTTATTCATTCATTGCTATCATTTCCTTCCTCCAGGCCCATTACTGATAGCAAGTTTCTTGCAACGCAGTGGTAAACAGAACATAGTCCCTGTTCTCAGAGAGTTAAAAATCTAGTGAGGGCAGTTGTATGTGACCCTGGTAGCCTTACTGATTTCATTGCCCTGAAAAATCATATCATATAAGTGGATGTTAGGCCCCAAGCTGTTCTCTCAGCGTCGAGGGGAACCGATAATGGATGAGACCTCCCGGAACTGGAGCCGTGAGCTTGACTGTTAGTTATGCATTGCTGAGCTCCGTGGTCATCCTTCCGTGCCAGCAGGCTTGCTGCTCCTGCCCAAGTCCACCCTGAACACACGCCTTAGGCAGCGGCAGAGTCTGATGCGCTCCAACACGGTGTTGCCAGAGAACAGGTTCTTGCCTCGCGCAAGAAAGAATTCAAGAGGAAGGCAGAGTAAAGTGAAAGCAAGCTTATTTAGAAGACACCCACTCCACAGACAGAGTGCAGCCCGTCTCAGAAGGCAAGAGAGGCGTGACCACGAGGCACGGGGTGGTTAGTGTTTATGGGTTCAGTAATTTCATATGCTAGTAAGTAGGAGGGTTATTCCAACTGTGCTGGGGAAGTGAGGGAATTTCCAGGATTGGCCCCCACCCACTTTTTGACCTTTTGTGGTCAGCCCAGTAACTGTCCTGGCACCTGTGGGTGTGCCAAGATGCTCAAGGTCTAATGGAAGTCAAATCTTCCGCCATCTTGGTTCTAACCAGTTTCTCCTGACGTCAATTGCGTCATTCCTTCAATGTCATTCCTTCAATGGTTGTGCCCTGCCCCCTTCCCTCCTGTCTCAGTGGGATCAGTCAAAAGCAGCTGGCAGCCATCATTGTCTTTCCAAATTATGCAAGTATGGCAGCTGGCATTCATAGGCAGAGAAGATGGACATGTCCATAGAATGACTGAAGGAGCCTCAAAGCCCATCCTGACCTAAAAATATCCCCTTGAAACTATTAAGTAGAAGATAAGTCACAAGGATGTTTTGTACAGCATGGGGAATGTTGCCAAGGTTTTATAATAGCTGTAGATGGAGTATAACCTTTAAACATTGCAGATTACTGTACTGTATACCTGTAATTTTATAATATTGTACAGCAACTATATTTCAATAAAATTTTTTTCCAAAAACTAACCCCTTCAAACCAACCATGAAATTCTTAATGTCCCTCCAGGAAACGCATTTTCACCATATTAAGTCATCAGATGCCTGGAAAGAAAACTCATGATCAGATCTTACCCATCATTAGGACTTAGCTTTTTTAATTACTCCATTACCATCTTTCCTCCTAACTCGCTACCTTCATCCCCACCCAATCCCACCTCCATTTCTACTCAGGGAGCTCTAAGTCCAAAACTGAGAAGCAGAGCTTCATGGCAGTGATTAATCCTTGAGGAGAGAAGGACATTTGTTTTTTTCAGAGTGCATACGTATCTCAGTGGAGAGTCTTGTTCTAGTTGTGGGGACATGGAAGGAAAATGCCAAGAAAGGGAAAGAATTGCTGAAAACAAAATTGCCCCACCTCACAATTTCATGAGCTACCTGATCTGCAAGCGGCAGCTCTTCTCCTGCTCAAATCTCAACCTTGGCTCAGAGCTCTCGAGAGTGTCTGCTACAGGCACAAAAGCCCATTAAGATGCTTGACAATCTAACCCATGCAGTTCCTCTCTCAGTAGCAGCTACACTAAGTGACATCCAAACGTCGGTAATGAGGAGACATCTGCATACACACTGGTTTCGGAACGTAAAGCGCTGGAGGAGTTATGAGCTGTCAATCACGTCAGCTGTTCTCGGCCCGGTGTTTATTCAGAAATAATTTTCAAGGCTGCAGGAAGTGTTGTTACTAACTGATGAGCAAGTTTGAACACTAAGAATGAAGAATGATTGATGTTCTTTTAGGTAAGCCGGGAAACTCTTCATCCACCAGAGGCAGCCACAACCCAGGATGCTGATAAGGTTCTGACACGGAGAGTGAGTGATGAGTGGTGTGTGATGCCTGCTGAAAATGAGAAGCTATGACAACAGTGTGAGGAGGAATCCTCCGAACACAAGTCCTAGGGCTCCTCACCAGCAAGTTAATAGCTCTCATATCTTGACTTGATCTGTGGTAGATACTCCAGTCAGAATCACTGCTCCTTTGCTGTTGGAAGAGACTATGAAAGCAAAGCCTCATTCATTGGTAATAAAATCCTCCTTGATTTACTGATTGGTTGGCAACTGGGGAATTTGCCAGATTTGGAATGCTGAATTCAGAATATTTTCCAACTTGTCAGATGTGACACTGTTACTAGAGAAAAGGACAAGAACTTTTAAGAACATTGAAACTGCAAGAGTCTAGGGAATGTGGCTCGTATCTTAGGATTCAAGCTAAGAAAAAAAAACCCCTGAAATACGGCCCTGCCAGCTTTCCTGAGCCCTGTTCTCAGGATTCAGACTGTGACTCAATACAAACCCATGCTTTCTGACAACTGCAGAAAATTCTTTTAATCATTGTCTATTGACTGGCTGGCTCACAAGCTGTGGAAACGCCCCATTATTTATCTCCTCCAACTTCCCACCCTTACCTGCAGCAGTTACGTGGACGTACACATTCCATAACACTTAGTTGGGGCATCTTCTGTGACACACGTGGTACTGGCTCCCAAGATACAGTGGTGGACAAAACAAAACTGCTCCCCAACTCCACAAAGTCTGCAGTCCCGCAGAGGTCAGAGACATTGAAGGTAAAACACACATATCCATACGTGCTCTGAAAGATTAGTCGCACAAAAGAGAATCATGATGGAACCCTAAGGGAGTCATGGGAGGCCTCTGCGAGGAAGTTATATTTCAGTTGAAATGTGAAGCTTGACGGAGAGAAGGCCAGGCAACAGACAGCGGCGGGGGAGTGGCCGGGAAGCACTCTATGCGGAGGGCGTTGCATATGCTAAGGCCCTGTGGTAGATTAAAGGGACCAGCACATTGATGTCACCTGTTTTCCTCAGCCACTGAGGTTATTCAAATTCAGTGAATGAATTCTTTATCATAAAATCGAAAACATCTACATTTATTAGAAATAGAGATTTATTCAAAATCTTGTCCCCGCTCACTTATTTTGGATTCTCAATACTTATTAACCAGCATCTTTGGGCTCCTTCCTCTGGACTCATCCTCATTTCTTCAAAAATGTATATCTTTTTCAGTAATAGTCATAACAAGACAGGATAATCTGCTGGGTACTAATATGGGACTTGGACTCACTGCTATAGAAGATGAGAAGGACTGGAAAGGGGGCAGCGGCGGGGAACTCGGGGTGGGGGTGGGTCCCCAGGGCGTTAACGTTAGAGTAACGTTAACAAGACAAAGCTTCTCTCTCCCTCTCTCCCCTTCATGGGAAGGATAGCAAGCCTTTGTCTTCTAAGATCTCTCTCTCTGTTTTTTTTTCCATTAATAGGCAAGGTACAGCTTCCTTTTGTTATCAGAGGCCCCCCAAAAGTCCACTGTTGTGCAAAATGTCAATTAACCAAAATGCCCATCAAGAGGAAAAAGATACTGAGACAAAACTGTGGGTTGAGCATGATTTGCCGTGTTGGCAACTTACTAAGACATCGTTGCCATTCTCCCGCTCAGGAGCCTATCACCAGGCACCATGGCTTATAAAAGTCAGTCAGAACTGCAGCTCAACACGTGTCTTCTGCTAGATTGAACTTTCAGTCTCCCCCCGACCATTCCCTTTCACGGCCAAATTCATTGCCAACACCAAGTCTTACACCATCCATTCGACCTCTCCTCGAGTTCACCCAAGTCTCTTTCCCTTCTGCTTTCTTCCATATCCACTTGTTCACTCACCTGTGCGTCACTCCCCCAGGTTCCCGGTGTGGCACGGGACTCACCGCCCCTACCAGGCTGCAGCTGTTCAGTGCATCCTCTTGGGTATAAAACAGTCAGAGAACAGCGTATGTACTTTTCCTCCCCAGCTAATTTGTAGAATCCTTGGTTATAGGAGATGAAGCCTTGCACTCCCTTGAATCTCTTCCAATGCCTAGTGCAAAACGGGATCTATGGGAAGCTCTCAAAAACTAAAAAAACAAAATAAAATAAAATAAAATCATTTGTCATCCGGTCTATGAATAATGCCATGCTGGGTGTGTAAGGATTCATAAAGGATGTCTCAGCCTGGCCCGCGCCTTCTCACCCCTCCAGCCTCGGTTTACATACACTACACTTCTCTTGGCAGCTTCCCCAAGTCTAAGTACAGATTAGATGCTCCCTCGATGTGTCACTGAAGCCACCCGTCCCCCACGCTGCACACCACTTTACATAGGGAGCCACTTTATGCAAGAGCTCATTCACTTGCGTTTCCTCCAGGCTGAAGGCAGCGCGAGGAAGGGGGCGACGTTTGACTTAAGCATTATTTAGCCCCAGTGCTTAGTGGTCCCGTGGTAGATGCTCAGTAAATATTTGTTGAATAAATAAATGCCAAATTTACTGACTCCAAGGCACAAATGATCTAGTTATGGAAACAGAAGAAGTGCTTAAATACACATATGATATACTGTTTACTAATTATAGGTGTTCGGATGCACTAACGCACCTGTTTTCTCGTCTGCCTCTAAGGCCATTTCTGTGGTCTGAACGCGCTTTTGGTGGGGTAAGAGCTCCTCGTGACGGCAGCTGATAAACTGTTAAGTCTGAAAACAGTCATTCTTAACGCAATGTACACGTTTGTGCATTTCCCACAGGTAATAGCAGATCATAAAACTTTGCTAGGTGCTCACCTCACGCTCCCACACAAACGTTCATCCTTCATTCTTCCTGCCTTCCTGACTCTTTATTCCTCATCAAGGCCACCTCTGAAATGAAATATCTTTACTCTTGAGTTAAGTAAAAACACACATGAGAGTAATTTTCATCTCTATGTTTCTGCAAGTCCAGAGGGTTTTGTAATGACTGAATTAAGATTGGAGGAGACTTTCATGAGCTGCCATAACATTTCATCTACTTCAAAGCCAGACCGCGTCAGACGCTGCACTCCCAAAGCACAAACACTGAGTGTAGTTCATAATTTTGTAGCAACTTTCATTCCTGAATAAACTCTTCTCACCATTTAACTTTAGTTCTAAGACACTTCCTTCTACATACTTGGATTAAAGTTGCTAATCATTACTGAATACCACCTAACACTTCCGGGCTGTGTATCAAAGTGGATATCATTTGAAATTTACTAACTCCCACCTGGGGGTTGTGAGGACGGATAACAGATTTTGGTACCATAGCATTTCATTCATTTATTTTATCATTGACCAAATATTGAAGGAGCATCTACTATGTACCAGGCACTGTTTTAGTTGACAGAGATTAAGCAGCGGGCAAAAAAGAAGTACATTTTCCTCCTGAGATCTCTCCTCCGAAACAGAGACAAGTCCAGGAGTCCAGTTTCCCTTTGCTTAGCATCACTGGCACGGCTGCCTGAGTTCTTTGGTGAACATGAAGTTTCAGGTACCAACTGAAACAGAATCACCATGTTTGAATTCCTCTAACTTATTTTCTGCATCATTCATTTGGAATATCTTGTGCATTACCCGGACTTTTAGTCATAATTTATATAGCTGTTTTATCTGCCTGAAGAGATTATAAACTCCTAGAGGACAGGGACCTTGACCAAGACCTCGTTGTGTCACAGAAGCAGCATGCTTTGCACGCAGGAGGCAAATGCTCCTAATTATCTAGATTTTTTTATTTTGGGCTTCCTTTCAGGAACCACTCTGAGGACACCTGCTGCAACCATGATACATCAGCAGGAGTTCACCCTGATTGGATGAATTATTTTTTATGAACCATGAAAGTTAAAATGAAGGCAACTGATTTCCGACTGATCCTGTTCCATCCCACTCCTGGAATTTCAGCACATTTCAACATGAAATGGAAACCAAAACGCAAGATGTTTCACAGTACCAATGAGGATCACCCAAAAGAAGAGCGAAAATGAGGAATATTCACAATCCAATGGAAAAACTACAGGAGCATGACTGGGGAGAGTTATAAGCCAGAGATCAGACCCCAGAAAATGCATTTTTTCATTCGACAGGGCGTTATGACTGGTGCCAGGCTGCAAGGGAGACCAAGATAAGATCCCCACCCTTACAGGGCAGAGTTTAGTGAGTTGCAGTTAGGGCTACAGGACCCTAATTGGTGCCCATCGACAGCAGCAACAATGACATAGAACAAGTGCCCCCGACCCTCCACACTCAGGACCCCTCTTGGCCAGCCTGCTGAGGAAGGAGTGTCCTCTACTGTCAGTCACATTGTAGAGGGCAGTCCCACCCACAGCTTGATTGGGAAATGAGACTTCTTGGCTGTAAAGGAAGGACTGAATTGATGATTTATTATTAATGCTAGTATCTCCAAAAGGTCAATTTTACTGGCTATTCTTTCTTTTATTGTGGAAGAATTGTTAAAATGCTACTTCAACATGTGGATGTTTTAATTTTGGTTTTTGAACTCTGCTCCTGGAAGCCCTACGACTCCAGGAATATGCCTCTGGGGACCCTGTCTGGTAGTAGGCAGCCTTAGAGAGGCGGCTAACGATGCTCTCATCTTTCCACTCCCACTTCTACTTTCTGTTCCCATTTCTTCCATTAAGCTCCGCTTAATGTTTTATGCCTTTTTTTTTTAATTTTATTAGGAAGTAGTTTCTTGAGGAAAAGAGGGAGAGAGAATCCTGTAGCTTTATACAGTATATCAACCAAAGGCTTAAAAATGAGAAACTACAGTACATACACATGATTTTTATTTATTTGTGTTCGAAAAGCATATTGAATTTCAATAATGTACAGCACAGGATGCCAGGGAAAGTTCTTTGTGGGGTTTTTTTGGCCTTTACTTATGCAAGTTAGTGTCATGAAGATTACTGCTCTAGTAGGTCAGAGTGCTAAGTGATAGGGCGGAATAAACATTGAGGAAATGCAAAGTTACTTGTCAAAACAACTTAATGTCATTACTTAGTTTTCTCCAAGAAGATCCAACGGAGCTGGGCATCACTGTCAAATACTGTTTCCCAGCACTGGAAGTCAAGCCCACATTGAAGTACAATATATATACCAATTTTGACAGGAAGCCTAAATATATAGCGTGTTTATGTAAGATAAAGATGTGTTCATTTCCAAGGTAGTTTAAAATTCGACCAAACTAAAATACCATACTATTCATTATTTAAATTCTCTCATGCATTTTTACATCCTCCTGGTGCCCACTGTGAACTACCACCACCAGGAAACTTAGATGCTTAGCTCCCATTAACAACAGGACAGAAACAGCAACTGCGAAACCAATTCCCTGCATTGTGAGTGTCTTCTGCTCACGCTACGTTCAACGCACTCCCTCGTGAGTCTAAAGGGAAACACACAGCACACTACCCCTTTGAAAAGTGGAACGAATTCAGAAATTCCTGTGATTGTTTTGGGCACAAGGAACAGACTCAAGCCTTGGACGTGAAGTGTGCTGTGCGCTGGAGCCATTATCTCCGTGTACACGCGGGACACTAATGCTGACATCTCATTAGCATTACGAAACTGATTACCTCTCAGTAAGGCCAGCACAAAGCAGAGAAATATGGTTTGATGCAATCTATTAAGTCATTGATTTAATAAATTAAAATACTTAAGGAAGCAAAGTCAGTCCGGCATTTTCTCCAGTCTATTCTCCTTGGTGGATGACTGAATTGCAGAGAAAATTCAAAGAGTGGATGCAACACTATATTAAAAGCTCCCTAATCAAAACAGAGAGCATAAAAACACTTGAGCATTGTCTAATGGACAATTTATCATCCAAACAGATGCATTCATTAAGGGAAAAATTACCTTCAAATATCAGTAAAATAAATTGGGTCTATTCTGATTCCTTGTTTCTGCAGCAAGAGTACTCCAACTTATGGAAACAAGTATATAAAAGATGCTTCAGTGCGCGAGCAGGGCATTTCAGGCATTTAAGTTTATTGTGCAAAGCTGTTGGAACTGTTTGAAGATGGTAAATCAAGCAAATACGGAACATTCCAAATGATAATGTCTTTCTGGGCCAGTTACTTCTCTCCTATATTTCAAAGATAGAGACCGTTTCGTTACTCTGGGGCTCTTGTTATTATTAATGGGACAACTACTACTACTAAGAAATCATTTTCTGCTTTGCGTTAGCAACGTGGACTCCAATCGCTCACGACAGTGTCCCCTTCGATGGCGGGGAAGCACGTCCCCCAGGCACGGAGCAGAAGGCAGGCCCCCTCACCGGCTCCCGCCTTCCGGGAGCTCTGGGCGCTGAGCGCGCGGTCGGACGGCAGAGGGGACCGCGTCGTACCGCTGGTGGCCGGAGCCGCCGCTCCCTCAGTCTGCTGCGTGGCTCTGAAATTAACGCTGAGTGGCAGCCCTGCGGCTGCCCTGAGGCCACCGTTCAGCCACGAAGTGGGATAAAGGACTTTCATAAATAAAGCGGCTAAGCAGTAGCTCACTGAGCTGTGGCCCTCAGGCATGCACAAGCTCCTCTTCCCCCTCTGAGTGAACTTAGAACTGCTCGAGGCTGGGGCTAATGATGGTAATGATGATGACGGCTGTAGCTTATAAGGCACCTACTGTGTGCAAGCACTGTGCTAGTGTTTCCCTTGCGTTATTCCTAACGCTCACAACAGTCCTGCCTGGGGTGTGGTTACTGTCTGAGGATCAGCTCAGGTACTGCCTCTGGGCTTGCTGACCCCTGACTGCAGAGCCTGTGCAAATGCTGCTAATAGTCTAATCAGTGTTTGGGTCATTTTAGCTTTTGCATATGACAGAACAGAGGCAGCAGAAGACAAACGTACGCACCCTCAGATGGGGTCCAATCAGGTTTGAATAAACCACCTGTCTGGAGCCAGTCTGCCTTTATCGAGAGAGAGTCATGGCGGGGACAAGGACAAGGACTTTGCTGTCCTTCCGACCTGAGGTCGTCCCTGGCTGTGTGATCTTTGGGAGGATAGTTAGCTCTTCTGATCTTCATTTGTTCCTCTGTGAAATAATACTAGTAGCCAAAATGACCATGAATGAAAGCACGCGCTATGGGCTTACTATGAATGAAATGGTTTTCTAAGCCCTTTATAATATATACACTCACTTAATCCTCAGAACAACTGTGTTATTAACTCCAAAGGATAAACTTGAGTCTCAGAAAGGTGGTGTGATTTGTCCAGGGCGATGTGGCTAAGAAGTACCACGACAGACGCTCTACCTCGCGCATGCCGACTCTAACCCTTGGGGTTGTTGTGTAATTACGCTTCCCTGCCTCACACAGCTGTTTAAAGGATCAGAGATTATACACAGCATATGAACTGCGTGTTTGTATTGAGGCTGTGGCCACATTTTAAAGAGTATTAAATGCTAACATACCACCCCAAATAATAGCTATGTTGTTTAGGGCATAAATGTTGAGGGCAAACCAACTTCGTAAATGCGGCCTGGTATAAGCAATAGAAATTTGCCACATTATTAAAGAAACAAGTTCCCTAGAAGAAGTCATATTTTAAATGTCCATGTAAATGAATAAAATGGCAAGTTCTGAGGAAAAAAACAGTATCTTAGGCATCTCATTAGCCTGGAATGTAATACTTTGCATTTAGAAAACACTCTACAAAGTGACTCAAATTGTATTGCAATAGGAAAAAAAAAAATAAACATAACCATTGCGTTTCTGTTTTAGTTATCCGTTCATTCAACTAGGCGCTGTGCCCTGACCAAGCCCCTGGGGCTGCAAGGATGCGCTGGGCATGGGTTCATCATCTGGTATCTCTACAATGTGTCCTAACTCAAATATTCTCCGAGTTACGCTACGACGGTGAACCATTTCAAAATCTCAGTGCCTGCATGAACACGAGAAAGTTTCTTTCTCCCACTCAGCTGTGTGTCCCTCATGGGTCATCTTCAACATGGTCTAGAACCCAGGCTAACGGAGGCTCTGTGGTTTATGGCTGCACCACGTGGAACACGTGGCCTCTCATCGCCAAAGTGGAGGAAAAGGGCAACAGGACGGTTTTGCAACATGAACTGTCTGAGCCTGGAAGTGGCATCTGTCATTTCGTCTCACAGCCCCTGACCCAAACCAGGCACACAGCTCTCTTCCCTGCAAGGAGGCACAGAGCTGCGGTGCCTCGCTCCCTGCGCGCGGAAGGAGAGAAGAGCAGGAAGTGGACTGGCACGGCCCTCCTCCAGCATCTGGGGCAAGCAGGAGAACTGCACCCAGGGCATCTGGGAGAACATTCTGTGCTCCCAGCCTCCCTGGCGGAGAGATCACAGGGCAGGTAAACAGTGCTAGCCAGCAGGGCAAAGTGCAGAGAATCTGTTTTGTTTTGTTTTGTTTTGTTTCCCTCCCTCCATCTCTCCACAGTCCTCTTAAGGGAAAAAAATCCAAACCATCTGAAATAATTACAGCACTAGTTCTTGGCATGAACAAGCAGATGATCAGCCCCGTGTCTGGTTTGTTTCAGAGGGTTCATTCTTTGCAACAAGAAGGTAATTTCCAACCCACAGTCTTCTGTTTTGGTTCCTTATACCTAATGTCCATTTATAAACTTGAAACTTTTATTCAATCAGAGAGCCAAATCACCTGTTAGCAAGAGCCACATTGCATAACATGTAAAGCTTTGATTTCTCCCATCTTAGTTGAAAAAGTTGTCACAAAACACCAACAAATTCAAAACAGCTCTCAAAATGACTTTTGTTAAAGGCAGATTCCTGAACTATTCATCTGTGTTAAAATGCATTTTGCCTTGAATCATATGTCATGTTGCCAGCAAAGAGTTGTTTCCATGCCAACTCGTTTGCAACACGGGGGAAAAAAATCAAAGCTACGAACATCTGGAAGATGTCAGCACTGATGTAAGCCACTTGCAATGAAAAACACGGGATGGTGAGCGTCTGCCAAAGAGACCCTGTATATGGCTTAACAACGTATAATATAATTACCTAACAATGCCTTACCATTCCTTTTTTGGCTGTTTTCTTGATCTAAATTCTATTCCAGAAAAGATCTGCAGGAAAAAAATTAATATGCTTTATTCGCAGTGTTTTAGTGTTTTTCTCATAAACCCAGCCCATTTTTCTGACATGAACCTTTTAACAAGACACTCAATTCCAGGCGTAGTCTTACAAGTGGGACCAGAGACACGTGTTTCACTTTCTGCACCTTTCTCTTTCCGTCTCTTGTCCTGAAAAGTCTCTTTTTAAATAAAGACTATTAGCAAGAGAAATGTGAACTGGTGCCTCAAACAGTGAATTTCATGACCAACGGTCTGCACACTTACTTCTCTTTCTATATATTTGTCTGGTTTTCTGTATCTGTGTGTGTGTGTGTGCAACCACGGGTATCTGTCTGTCCAAGTCTTTAAATAAAACAGATTTGTGTATTTATTTCCCAGGTAATAAAGATTGTCACAGTTCAGAGCGGCTTTTTGGAAACAGTATTCTGGTCAAAGAACCCCAAGACACTAAATTTTGAAGTGGTGCCTCATGCTGTCAGAACAGCTCAGGTCTTTTCAAGGGTAATGAGGATCCACTGGCTCCAGGTCACGGATAGCAGAAAAGCACAAGCAATCCATGTTCTGACTTAAAAACAGAACACGAGTTTGTGCTAACGCCTTAGCAGACTGTAAGCACACACGGAGGCGTCATGTCCATAGACACAGGTTATTCTTCTTACTCAAGCAGGACCTCAGATTCTCCTCCAAGTCCTCCTCATCTCCTGAATATTTCTCTGTGTCTACAGAGGATGCCTCAACCTTGCACTCAGGGAAGGTCCACTCGGCTGAGCTGTCAGCAGTGTCCTCTGATGCTCCGCGTGCCTTCACCCCCAGCCCCCAGGGCTGCCACCAGGCGCTGCTGCCGACAGGTGAGGGCTTCCATGAGGGAAAGCCTCCCCTGTGTCTCCCACAAGATGGGAACAAATCTGCTTGTTAGCCTCTTCCTCCACTGGGAGCATGTTTAACAGTGTATGTGTGGCCGGAATATTTGGTGAAACTATGGTTAAGAGTTTAAAAAAAATTGACTCTTCTGCTTCCCATGGGGCTCATACACGATTCCAGTGGGACCCGGGCCAGTGCTAATCCGCGGGACAAACGCCCCGTGACAGTCACTATTCGGCGTCTGCCCCTCTCTGGCACTCGGGTTCTCGCACTGAGTCAGCCTCATCTTGTCTGGCCTCTCCACTTGGAATGAGTTCTTTCTCAAGAAGCTCATGGGTCCTTCCAACAGAAGGATCTCTGGCAGGTCCTTGCCGTCAGCTCACCAGAGCCGCCCAGGCAAGTCTACCCGCCAGTTTTAATGTTGGGTGGGAATCAGCTTCCAAGTGGTCGGGAGCTCTGTCGCCTTTCAAAGGCCCGAGGTCTTCTGAGTCATTGTCAGAGAGGACTCCTCCCCAGGAACAGCCCCCGGGCTGGTCCCGCCAGGCCCTTCCCCCGGGCCCTCACCATCACAGCAGTGGGCTGCGGGCACAGTTCCACGTCTTCTCAAGGTGACTGTTCTTCTCTCTCTGAAAAGACACATCAGTGGCCTCTCGAGCCACCCTGCGCTCCTGACATGTTGGCCTTCCTGCTCCCTTCCTCACAGCTGAATTCCAGGCAGGGTTCTAGCCAGTTCTAGGGCTTTCCCGAACTTGCAGGCTCACCCCTGCTTCAGGCTTTGAGGTTCAGCCTCCTCTTATTGTTCAGGGAGAAGAGAACCCCCTTCAGCGACCCAGTGGCTCTGCCTCATGCCGTCCGCTCTCAAAGCTCGTCCATTCCACACCTGAGACAAGTCCCCCGTGGGCGCTTCTAGGCCACATCTGTCCCGCTCCTCTCAGTCCCCTTTTCCTTTCAGGAAGCCTGCTGCTAAACAAGTGAGAACAGGCCTTAGAGACATCGTCTCCCTTCTCTGACTGCAAGGCTCTCTGCCCACGGCCCGAGCCCCACGCCCACCTTGCCCATCTGTTATGTCTTGCCAAACTCTGGCATGCCCCGAATGACTCTCTAGAACTTCGGCCCCACCCATTGCTCGCTTCACACTGACCCAAGGTCTCCCCCGCAGGACAGTGCCTGGCTCCTAGTGATTAGCCCCAATATCTAGTCTGGCCCCCTGCCAGCTGAGCTCAGAATGCAGTTTCCAACAGTGGAGCCCCTCGGATTCCAACGTGGCTGTTGGAGAGTTAATCTCAGCTGATGGAGGCAGCGGAGGACTTCAGAGACACCAGACCTAGAAGTGAGGTCACTCAAGCCCCTGGGCCACACTCACCTGGCAAACAGGCTTCATTTCATACACATAGTGTCCTCATAGTACTGGTGTCAGTCTTGAAGTCTGGTAAATCTCACACAAAACCTGTTTCTAGAATGTATAATTATCAATATTTCTTACCACTGCCCATGTTACCCAGCTGCAGTTTTCCTGATTCAGCCCCTCACCTAAAAGACTGACAGGGCACGGGCCAGCCAGTCTGGCTCTAGAAATACTTCAAATAAAGAGCTACCTGTACATTATGATTTAAGAACCAGTGAGAGTTGGCCTTATTCATCAAGAATCTCCTGAACAGCTGAGTCATACCTCACCCCACGCCCTCAGCACCAACGGCACAGATGCAATCACCGCCGTCAGCACGGTGACTCTTGTGCAGCCAGGATGCCCTCAGCTCCCTGTGTGCCGGCGCAGAGCCGCGTGCTCCGCATAACCGTATTCACCAGCACTCAGGATGGCCCACTGTGTACATCCCCGGTCCCCTTGCAGGCACTGTGTTACTTACAACCTCCAAGGCACTTCGTATCCTCATCTTACAGTCAGGAAGCTGGTGCTCAGGAAGCCAGGCAAGTAGCCTACAGACACGCCTTGGAAGTGTGGTGTCAAGGCTCAGACCCCGGTGGGTCGAAGCTTAAATGTCACTGTCTTTCAGGAGAACAGCGGACTGTTGGCTCAGATTGCTAAGCCTCTGTACATTGCTCAAAGATGAGTATTTCACATCTTTGCACAGAAGAGATGTCTTAGAATGAATCTGTGAGCCACACCCCGCTGCGTCACCCAGAAGAGACTTACAGACAGGAGCAGTTGACAAACCCAACAGGACCCCTCTAGGTTGTTTAAGAGAAAAAAAAAAGGCTTTATTCTTGATTTCTAAAATCAACTCAGTCTGTGACAATACTGGAGAGAAGCTGGGATTTTTTTATAACCTGACTTCAAACAGCACTCCCCACTGCAGGGTGGCGCTTAGCCTCCCGTAATATTATGATCAGCATTTCACGCAAACTTTAACCCCTGCATGTTGATCAACAGCAGCAGAACCTGTATGTAGTAGCAAAATGAAAGCAAAGTAATAAAGCTATTCATTACCCTTGACTCTTCTGCTCCCTCGCCCTGGTGTTCCCTCGGCACGTGGTCAGAAATTGAATTGATATTGAATTTGCTTCACTTGTGTAATACTATTCATACACGCTTTTGTAATTCATTCACTTCATTCACATTTCACCTTTTGTCATTTCAATCACTTTAAATCTGCTTTGGCCTTTTTCACATTCAGCCTACTAAGTTCTTGGGCATGAGTAGAAGATTTATTAACTTTACTTTCTGGGCTCTTGGTTCCAGTAGGAATAATCAGGAGACGGGTTTGAGAATTGACAATGCTGGCAGGCCTGAGGGAGGCCGGGGGAGAAGGTGGTGCCAGCGTCCACGCCGGGCACACAGTCAGGAAGGGGGCCCTGTGGGCCACAGCGACAGGGTCACTCAGTGGTGACCTGGCGGGCAGAGTTCCCATCCCAGAGTGCCATTTCTCTGCAGTTTACTTAGCCTCTGCCTGCCTCAGTTTCCACATCTGCACAATGCATAGAATAATAGTATCAACCACATAAGGCTTTTATGAGGATTAAATGAGAAAGTCTCCACCAAGCACTCAGCTCATGATACATATTCAATAAATATGAATTATCATTATTACGGGAAAGCCGTGAAGATGTAGAGTTAATCTCTTTTCTTTTGGAATGGGCTGATGAAAACATTAGAAAGACCTAAAAAAACACACTGCTTCCACAATGCAATGAACATAAAGACAACAACAGCAAAAATGTCTCATTTAAAGCAATTATTTAATTCAGCCTGATGTCATCAGTTACATTTAGTGAACAAGTCTGGTTTGGCCCTCAGTATCATCTTCTGATGTTATAAACATGACGTATTGATGAATTTCCTTTAGTGAAAATCCTTCAGATTTCTGCTCTGTCAACTCTGGGATAATACTATTCCTTGGGCCTGCTACCTGCTATGAAAGGGGCATAATTTTCCTACCCTGGTTCTTAAATTTTAGAAACTTGGTGAATGAATCACAGTTTCATAGATTCACCCACAACCTACTTCCCCTTTCTCTTTGCAGAGAAAAGAGTGCTCATGTCTCTGCCTTGAATGTAGAGACAACATTGACTCACCAAAGACACCGATGGACCAAAGCAGAACCAGGCCAGGGCAATGTTATAGGCAAGACGTGGCTGACATCCTGGGACCAAAAATGACAGTGACATTGACATGGGTGTGGCTGACCCAGATAACGCTTACAGTAGGAATAACAGACGAGGACACATTGAGTCTAGACGCAAGTACCTTTCAGAATTAAGCCTGGTTTAGCAAGCTGGGTAGATTAAAAGAAAGACTCTGGCTGGAAAACTCTGAAGTCATCTGGTTGCTCTAATAAAGGCCGAAAGCAAATTGACCTGATTATTTGGAGGCAACCCAAGTCTTTTTCATCTTAAGAAACCAGAGTCTGTTACTTCAAGCCTACGTCTTTAAAGGCAGAAGTGATCTCATTCATTCAGGACTGCTGATGGCTGTATCTGTGGGGAAAGCTGTCTGAGCCAGCCAGACCCAAGGATCTCTCAGGTGCCCAGTGTAACACTCCAAGGGGGTGGCCTCATTGAACAGTATCTTCTTTCTCTATACCTATTATAGGTGTTTCTCTGGTAGCAGAGGCTTCCAATGAACCATGATTCTGATCATTTTAGCTTGTTCTCGTTGAAGCTATTCCAGCACCTTTATCAACCAAACACTGCCCATGTCTGTCCCCTTTCCAGGTCAGTTATAGCTTTCTGCAAGTGTAATGACCAGAACATGTTCTTCCTCGAGGGTAACACTATACTTCCTATTTCCATTCTAATACACTTCTTGGTGATGCCAAGAACACTCTGGTCTTTTTTTTTTTTTTTCCTACAGCTACATACAGAGACTTCAAGACCTGAGACTCCATCGTCCCTTAGAAGCAGTTCAATCCAGCCACTATAGAGGACACAAATGAAGCAAAAATCTCAGTTTTGTCCTCAAGTAGCTACGATCTTCCTGAAGACATCAACTCATGAATACCTTAAATAATAAGCAATGCAATATATTACTAAGTAGCATAGATTAGATTGCAAATATAGCAATTCAGAAAAATCCCAGGACTTGGAAAGGGGCAGGGAGGGATAGATTAGGAGTTTGGGATTAATGGGTACACATTATTATATATAAAATAGATAAACAACAAGGACCTACTGTATAGCACAGAAAACTATATTCAGTTTCTTGTAACGAGCTGTAATGGAAAAGAATATGAAAAAATATATGTATGTGTATACTGAATTGCTTTGCTATACACATGAAACTAACATTGTAAATTGACTAAACTTCAATAAAAAATAAGAATCAAAAAAGCAAATATGTTGATGGGTTATAGTAATGGCAATGTAATTATTCAATAAATAGACATAACAAAATAAAGTAGGTGATTCTCTCTTCTCCTGGTTCAGATTCAATGGCAAAATGTTTGACCAAGACATTATTGTTATTGCACATCCTCAAGGGCCGTTTGGACGAAGACAGACTGATTAATATTCACTAGGAGTTTTGCACTCCTGGCCTTAGAGAGGTGAGACTATCTCACACATAAGCCAGAAGAATTTCTTTCCTATCACTAGCCTAAGCCCCAGCCAGGGATGGCAAATGCAGAGCATGTGTGTTCCTCTGCCTCCTAAAATAAATATCACTACTAGATTACAGTCTTTGTCTCGCTGCATTTTTCTCACTTCAGCCCTCCTGGTGGCTATCACCACCAACCAGAAATTAGCAGCGAAAGCTGATACCTGTTTGTCCACCTGACCTCAGGTCCAAGCATGTGTTAACTCATGTCACAGCCTGGATACAGGGCAAAGCCTCCATCGTCCTAATAAATTCTTGGGATGCCTTCCATCCTCATGACTCTAACGAGCTCCAATCAGTAATAATTACAGACACTTAATTATGGAAGATCTTCATTTCCAAGTAGAAGTGGAAGGCGTGAGTAGAGTGTCAGTCCAACGTGCCAGCTGCGACGAGAAATCCTTGACGGGCTCTGATAATGGGAAAGATGTCAACTTAAGCAACCATATGTTAACGGCCACTCTATTAGGGTTCTCCAGAGAAATGGGAAAAATAGGATATGTGTGTACAGAGAGAAAGATTTACTTTACAGCATTGGGCCCTGGGATGATGGAGGCTGACAAGCCCAGTATCAGCAAGGTAGACCAGTAGGCTGGAGCCCGAGGGACGAGCCAGGGGTGCAGCTCAAGTCCTCAGGTCGCCTGCTGCTGGAATTGCTCCTGCTCAGGGAAGGACAGCCTCTGTTCGGTTAAGGTTTTCAACTGGGTGAGCATCATCTTTGGAGGGCAATCTACTTCACTCAAATTTTACCGATTTAGATGTTAATCTTGTCCAAGAACCCATCGCAGAGCCCACCTAGAATAACTGACCAAACACCTGGACACCGTGGCCCAGTCCATTTGACACGTAAAATTAACCATCATGGGCACCTAAGCTTATTTCCAATTCTTAACCCACGATATCAGAAGTCCCTTCGTAGTAAAGGACCTGAACGGCGCAGAGGGTGATTTGGCGAAGGGTCCTCCTCTCTGGCATTTCCATTTGCCAAAGATTTTCTTTCCATCTGGTGAGAGGATGATCCATACGAAAGAGTGTAAAAAATTTAAAATTAAATTGTAACAAATTCCTATTATCTGAAATTTTACGGTCTACTCTCTGTATCAAAAGATATGCTTTAGGAAATGCCATTTAAAAGATCCCATCCTCAAAGTGAGGATTCCGTCCTCATGTGGTCTTATTGTCAAATGAGGGTTAAAAAAAAAAAAAAAAAACCTCCTAAACAGCACGGATGTCAATTTTTTGGCATACTGACTTTTTTGTAAAGGTTTTCCTTTCAAGATTAACAGATAAAAATATTTTGTTAGAATAGGATCCAGATTATAAAGACAGTTCCTCCAAATCAACAAGAAAAGGGAAACAATACCTAATAGGAAAAAAAAAATGAGTCAAAGATATAAAAAGGCAAATTCACATAAAATGGTTGATAAACTTACACTGAGACAATCTATCAGTGTTCGGGGAAATGCAAATCAAAACCACAATGAGATTCCATTTCACATTGGAGACAGCGTCAGAATT
Source organism: Camelus dromedarius (assembly GCF_036321535.1). Taxonomy (NCBI): domain Eukaryota; kingdom Metazoa; phylum Chordata; class Mammalia; order Artiodactyla; family Camelidae; genus Camelus; species Camelus dromedarius. The sequence continues at coordinate 5,393,717 of NC_087444.1, forward strand.
TGAAAATTCTGAAAACATTGAATGTTGGAAAGAATATGGAAGAGCAGGAAACCCCGTTCAGAGTAAAAGCATATTGCGGAATAATTCAGTCGTATTGACCAAGGTCAAAGCTGCCCTTACTTTCTGGCCAAGCAATTCTACTTCTAAAAACCTCTCTAAAAACCACATGCACAAAAGTTATGCTGAAATATTCACAACAGCATTCCTTTTTCATAATAGCCAAAATATTCCTCCTCCTGGTCCTGGGAGTAGAATGCTAAATAAACCATGACACATCTACACGATGGAACACTACACAATAACTCACTCAACAGACTAGATTCATGTGTCAATATTTTTTAACCTCAAAAATCTTATGCTAAATTAAAAAGACAACTGCAGAAGAAAGATTTTTAACACCTACTTCACTATAGTATTAATGTATGCGTTAACACTATGTAAGTAGGGAAAGAATAAAGGTTTACTGGGGAGAGAAGGGAAAAATAAGATTAGATTAGGGCTTGAAGGGGCTTCAACTAAAACCGGAGCTTTTTTTATTTTAGAAAGAGAAGTAAATGTGGCAAAATGTTAACAGACACTGAGTCTGGGAGATGGGTACACCTGTGGTTATTCAAATATTCGCTATATTTTTCTAATATTTGAAATATGTTATAATTGTTTTCCAAATAATTTTTAAGGTATCAGAAAATTTTTCCTCGGGATTCATGTGTCGGTCTGTTTTGAACTGCCAAGGCAACTTTAAGCAAATAGGAGTAAATACAGAAATTATACTTTCTTGGGAATTTCACAAATCAAGCCATAGGTCCAGACAGGTGAGGCCATTTCTGTCCTTTCATGGCTGGACAACAGTCATTTTCTCCTCTTCAGCGCTCCCTTCCCTCCAGAACCAAGGACTTTTTGTTTGTTTGTTTTAGTTGTCCCAAATATCTCTCTCTAAATTCACTTTTTTTTTTAACTGAACCAGCAGTGAGTATATTTTCCTTACACCCCTGCCACGGCTTCCTGTGGTTCTCTGCATTACATTAAGTCCATTAGTGCTGGGTGGATACCAAGGTCCAAGATCTGACTAGGTAGGCAGCAAGAACACTTGGATCCCAGCCTCAGATCTTACCACTTTGTGGATTATTTACTTAGTTATTCATATTCTTGGGTTCTGTTTAGGTGCTTCAGTTTCGACAAGCATAATATGTCCATAATATGACCAAATAATGCCATTTCTAACTGTACAGGGTTGCTGGGAGCATTAAAACAATTGAAAAAAAATTGTTGTCAAAGCACCAAACAATCTCCATCTTTTCATTATTCCCGGACTTTGTTCAGCCTGTCCCTTTGATTCATTCATTCATTCATTCCTTCATTCCTTCAATAAACAAATCTTCCTTTTGTACCTATGACGTGAAAAAACCGGTAAGAACTCAGGAGCTCTCAAACATGCCAAGTCATTCTTTTTCACACAGTATATAAGCTAAGGGAAAAAACTAAATTCTTCAGTAGGAATGAAAGGTGTTTAATCCAAGAGGACATTTCAAACAGCAGATACTAAAACCACAAGGGGTTATAGGAGCTTAAAAAAATTAAAAGCTAATAGCAAGTGCTCTCCAAAGAACTGACAGGTCAAGAAAAATGCTGTCTGGTAACAGAGGGCAGCACGTTGTATCCTTTGCTCAACAGCTTCACGGTCAGACTCTGTCACTTGATACACCAATGAAATTTCCCTCCCGACTTATACATGATGGTCAAACTTCATTTTCCAAATAAAGTTATTAAACTAACAAAAAATAAATCCTACTGCAGTCTATCACCAAATTTAGTTAGAAGAAAGAATGTAACTTATGCCTTTGTCCATCTGGGCTGCTGTAACTACCGTAGACTGGGTGGCTTATAAGCAACAGAACTTTTCTTCTCTTAGTTCTGGAGGCTGGAAGTCTGAGATCAGAGTGCCGACCTGGAGAGAAGAGGACTCCTTTCCAGGTTGCAGACTTTCCTTCGTATCCTCACTTGGTGGGAGGGGACAAGGCAACTCTGTGCGGCCTCTTTTATAAAGGCACTAATCTCAATCAGGAGGGCCCCACCCTCATGACCTAATCACCTCCCAAGGGCCCCACTTCCCAACACCATCACCTTTAGAGAAGGATTTCAACATATGAACCTGGACACTTGCAGGGGACACAAACCTTTAGGCAAAAGCAGTTCTCACCCTGAAACCTGTTTTCAGCAGGTGAACTGTCTTCTCCTTGTGCTGTGATTTGGGAAACCCTCCTGCAGAGTCACGGGGATGATGCAGTTTCACTTATCCAATAAATAAGCCTCTTGTGCTTCAGGAACTGCTCCAGATTGCTCACACGTCTGTGAACTGAAGAAAGGTTATTGCCCTCATTCTAAAGTATGAAAAATAAATAAAGTTTATGATGATTAATTTAGCCTGAAATACAAAATTTTGCTTTTCACATTGAATCATAGAATTTTCTTTTAAACGTAAATCCAGGTCTTAAATGAGACAAACCAACATGCTCCATATTTATAAAATGCCAAGAGTCTACTAAAATTAAAAGGAAACTCTGATGTTTTATTCCAAGTTAAGTAGCAAATTTAAAGCTGAAGACAGCAAACTACATTCAATTGGCTGCATATATAAATTGAAGCTTATTTTTATCGTTAAAATCTGGATTATTTCCATTTCTTTTTATAGTTAATGTGCATCTATTTCTGGCTGAGCAGTTTTAATGACTCAATTATTAGTAGTGTTTCTGCTGAACCTGGGAGAGGCCACTTTCTGATGTACCTCCATGATCAAAATAAAACTTTACATAATTATTATTATTACTTCATCTTTTGGTCAAGTTGGTCAAGTTGATTTTTTTTAGTCATGTCAGTTTTCTGCAGTTAATTATATCTGACTATCTTCATATAGATTTCATTTTTACAGGTAATCCTGAGTTAACTTATACATTGTCTAAAAATGATCAGATCAAACTTATGCTAAAGTATCTCTACCAGAATTTCCCTAGTTTCCCTAAAATTTATGGATTTTCAGTTAAGTAATGTGCGTATAAGTCAAGAATACATCTAGATGCTTGGCAACCCTTAGGTTCCCACCTTACTTGTCATCAATAGAGCTTTTCTCCACCTGTGCTTTATATTCAAAGGTGACATTTCTATTTCTCTAGTGCAACTCTTCATACTTTTACTTTAGGCTTAAATCAGAGATACATACTTAAATTCCTATGGCAGCCTGAAAGGTGAGAGAAATGAACTGTCCTTGAACTTAGCCTACAAGAGTGGTAGCAAGTTATGAGGGGCTACAGTAGAGCCAGAGTAATAATGTCCTCCTAAAGACATTGAAACATGTGCCATTTTTCTGTGCACGACCAAGTCAAACACATCTGCAGGTACACATGGCCTGCAGGTGTGCAGTTTGCAGCTCGTGTCTCAAGAACTGCTTGCCTCGATTACTATCACATACTTGGTATACATTAACCTGACATCAGTCGCTGGGTTGTAATGACTGTTTCGGAAAATAACCCATAAAGGTAGATTTTATTGTTCTGGCACTATGCTAGCTAGTATGACTATTCAAAAGAAGTGTTAGGTGTGGCTTCTTTCCCTAAGAAATGAGACAAAGAAGGAACAATTATTTGGCACCCGCTATGTGCAAACCATTATGTAAATAAAAAAGAAATAGTGTTTCTTTGAATTGTCACAACTTTGCAATTAACTATTATTCATTCTAGTTATTCACTCGTTCAACAAATACTTATGAAGTACAACTACATACCTAGTATTTTGCCAAAGAGTAAACTTTTTAAAGCAAAGGAAACGAAAGGCAGAAAAATTAGAAAATGCGTTCAAGGCCCAGGATTCAAGCACACACCTTTCTTTTCCCCAGAGGAAGAGCATGAGCTCCGAGTAAATCTGCCATGACTTTGAATTCTACCCTAGCACTTTATGGCTGCATCTTTCTTCCTGTGTTGCTTCTCTTACTGTCTCTCTTAGAGTATTGTGGCAACAGAAAGGGCTTTATAACCAGTCCTGGCTTTTTGATGGATAGAGAAAACCTTCCAAGCTGAATTCTAACTGAAATGGTTTTCCCACTGTGCAAAGTCATTGAGTCTGTGAAACTTCCTGTGCAGCCGTATCAAAGAACTCCCTGCCCTCAGAGACTAAGGCTTTGCTATTTAACTGTTCCCAGCATACATGGGGTTATGCTGATTAATAATCATAATTATGCTGATTAATCTGTAACCTCACCATTCCTCTCATATTTGCATATATATGTATGTTATTATTAGCAATGAGCTGGCTGTTATTCAACAAGAACAAATAGTTTGGGTTTTGAGATTCTTATTTCATGACTAACCTAATAGATTCAGCTATTTTTATCTGAGCTGTTGGTACATTTTGGAGGACACTAACTATTAACCATCAATCAAACTGTTCATTTCTACCTTATCCTGGTAGGATGTTCACTAAAGACCAAAAGTTCTTTGAGGACAGAAGCTAGAACTCCTCTCATTTATTCACTTATTTTTTTAATCCCTCACAGCACAGGGAGAGGAGGTGATGAATGAGTGAGTGGGGGTGTAGATAAAGAGGCTAGCCCTTCTCCAGATGGTCTCTAAATTTGAACAAGTCATTTTTTAAGGGAAGCCCATATCTCAGGGACTCATTTTCTCTCCTGTTTGACAAATTTCAAACGTTTCAGGACATGATGCAGTGCCCTGGCATTCAATCAAGGTTTGATGGATGGAGAGAGGTGAATATATGTCTGGAATAGAAACACTCGTAATTGAATGTTGTGTTACTGTTAGCAAAGTTCTGTGGCTTAGGCATTAAAGAAACTCAATAAAAATAAAAATCTAAACCCCAAAGTGTCACTTTAGGAAATTATCTAAAAACTTTTTTTCTGGGAGAAAGGAGGATACATTGCTATTTTACCCACCAGGGGAATTTAGTAACACACTTCAATTTTTATCAGTCATTACTTTCTTGATCATACTTACATTTCTTAATGTAGCATCCAGTTTATATCCTCCAGGGCACACTTCATCTGGTTTATATTGAGCTAATTGGTAATTTTCCTCTGTGTTGACCTTATTTCTCATCTGCAGCCACTGTTCGCAACTACCTCTCTTTGAACTCTAAGCTGTTTGGATAGTGACCCCGATTTTGTCTATTAGCCTTTCACACAGAGGAGAACTGACATCATTGCACTGGGGAAAGGACAACTCTCCTCTGCCCCTTGTCATTCCTGTGGGCCTCATGCAATGTACTTGATTCATTTTTTTGTTCTGACTTAGCCTCTCCAGAGTGAACCCATAAAAGCTGATTTGCCCTGAGCTAATTGAGCACTAGCGCTGCTGGAACTTTCACATCTTCGATTTCATTTAGCTCTGGCCCCAAACTAGGCTTTATGTCTTTTCTTCTTATGTGTATACTGCAGCTGATACTGACGAACATCACTTCTTCCTAAACACACCAAGCAATTCCCCAATATAATAACTGACATTATTAGCAGCTTATCATGAGTCTAACGCTATTCCTGGATTACTTCATTGAATCTTTACAACAACCCACGGAGGTAGGTATTGTTGTTATTCCTGTCTTACAGATAAAGAACCATGTTCTTAACCTCTACTATGCCGGCGGGGCTGTTGTTTCAAGCCACTCTGTCTTTACGCAGTTTTCTTCTGTTTTTCGGTGAATTATTGCCTTTATTCCCCCACTCCACAGCCTTGCAAGCTTCTATTTAACCTCCAAGACCCATTTCATATGCTTTGTGAACTCTTTCTGAATCTACCCCCAAAGACTTGATCATTACCCTTTTTTGGGTTGAAACTATACTACCAGCCTCAAAACTTTAGTATTGTTCATCTCATACTTCACATTTTTTTTTTAACATATATGCTTCCCTTACCAAATTATAATGACTCCGAGAGCAGGAACTTGAGTTGTTTACCTTTAAGTCCTCGTCTCACGTGCCCAATAACTGGCCCATCTCAGGGTTACTTTCCATCCACTGCATTGCCTCTCAAACATGAGTCATAATTCCCTATTTCTTTGTGTGTGTCTAGCCATCTTTTAACTGAATACTGGACGTTGTTGCTAACACACTGCAGACAATCTGGTCTGTCTTCTTCTGAAGAGTAGATTCCTGTGTCAACAGACTATTCAGTAGCTGACTGGTCACTGTGTCCTGGAGCGACTTGTTTTGTTATGTTCTGTTGTGGAGATCCAGGCAAAGTTTAATGCGTTTCCTAAGGGCTTCACTACGCAAACTCTGTCGGCTGTGGAGACCTGTTGGGCTTTGTCTTTAGGCTTTTGCCAAAGAGGGTCTAGGGCAGGCCTTCCTCTGGAAGGTCTGGCCTTTCCGGCATCTCAGCTGCATCTGAGGTTGCTATCAAGATGTTAAGATGATTTCTCCACTCCGGCAGGGACAGAATTCCAATGTTCCCTGGCACCGTCCTTCCCGCAGACTCATCCTCGAGTGTCCCTGCTCTGCTCTCTAAATGAGTCTTGAGTAGTTCCACCCTGCACACATATAGCCCAATCCTCAGCCACAAATTCAAGGGGACACCACACAGGGACTTCTGAAGCTCCCACTCTGCACAGATCCCTGACCCTGATGCCTCATCCTGCAGAAGCCGGCCGTCTCAGCTGAGCCAAACTTCGATCTCAGTCTCCTTAGCTCAGTGATCACCACCATGCTCTTCTCAGATACTAGCTTTCTGCACCATTATCAGAAAATAGTCCCCAGGCAGAGCTGGGCAATCATGAGTCTCATCTCTTACTTCCCTTGTCCTCAGGATTACAGTTGTGCCAGCTGTTGTCCAGTGCCTGGAAATAGTTGCCTCCTATGTTCTGTCCAGTTTTAGAGTTGATTATGGCAGAATAAGTAGCTGATGCAGAAGTCTACTCTCTTACTTGCCTTTATATCCCCGGCGCTTCCCACAGTCAACCCTTGAAGCACACGGGAGTTAGCAGCGCTACACTCTCCGCATTTGGAGGTCCCCGTATAACTTTATAGCTGGCCTCCTGTGTCTGTGATTCCACCTCTGGGATTCAACCAGCCATAGATTGTATGGTATTTACCTAATTGTTAAAAAAAAATCCATGTGTAAGTGGACCTGCAACATTCAAATCTGTGCTCAAGGCTCAACTATACTGAGCAAATAGTCTACAATAACCAATAAATCTTTATTTAACAAAAGGTTGACAGAATGATACTTTTCAGTGAGTTGAACTAATCCAGCTAAGTAATACTTTTATTATCCTATGAGATCACCAGAACGGATTTTATTCTGACATAAAATTAATTTACTAAAGTTAACAGAGGGTGAGGAGAGAATTTTCTCTGCGAGTTTTGAATTACTTCCATTTATTTATAACTAACACAATTTTCTAGTCTTTTGATAATAGATAAATACTTGGGCAAATTAAAGTGAAAATCTAGGTTAACAGGAGTGCTTCAGAGAATGGAATTTTCTGTTAATGTAATTTTCCAACCCAATGATGGTTAACAGAAAATCCTTCTGTTTTGTTACTTATTATTGCAAATGTCTATAATATAAACCCCTTTACTTTCCTTTAGGTGATATAGCCGTTTAACATACAGCAAATTTGAGATAGACCTTCCTTCAATGCCTCTGAATATAATCTGCAATGTCAGTCCAGATCTTAAACACGTTCTCAGAAGGAAGAAAATATCCAGGCAACCCCTCTAAATTTTGACTTCACCAGATTCTGATCATACACAATATGAGAGCTTAAGGAAATGAGCATGAATCTACTACCAAGTTCAAGAGCGATTCCAGAGATAAACGAATATTCTCTCACAACATCTTTTACAAACAGGACATAGTCTCCAATCCCAGAGTTTGTAGAAAAAATTAAAGGAACACACCCCCTTTCCCTGTTTCTGGCCAAGATCAGAGGAAAAGCAATACCCAGGTCTCTGAGATCCCCAAACTCTCTCAAGGAGCAAGGCAGCAACTCAAGAAACCCTGGACCGGCTCCTGAGGAGGGGCACCCCCACACTGCTGCACTGTGCCTCTGCTCAGGGACAGCCCTCAAAAACAAGGGGACCAGCCAGTCACCTTGCTGCCTGAGGGACACAGCTTGTTCCCGTTCCTTTGTTACTTATTTTTGATTTATCTTACTTGAGGTTTATTTGACTCCTTGAATTTGTGAAGTGTATCTTTCCTCATGTCTTCAAAAATCTTTAATCATTATTCCCTTCAAATATGGTCTCTGATACCTTTCATTTTTCTTCTCATATCCTATTCTCCATGATTCTTTATCTTTCTTTTATATTTTCCGTCTGTGTATATTTCCTGGATGCAGCCTGGATATTTCTTGTGATCTAACTTCCAACGTAGTAATTCTCCCTTTAGCTGATTTAAACTGCTGTGAAATGCATCCACTGGGCATTTGTATTCATTCACTGTCACTCAGAGTGTAGTTTCCAGGAAGCAGAACTGGTACTGCCTGCGAGCTTATTAGAAATGACAGCTGTTGGGCCTGACCTCAGACTGGCTAAGTCGCTAAGTCAGAATCCATGAGGGGAGGGTCCGGGAAACTGTGACAAGCTACCTAGCGATTTTTTATGCATGTTCAACTCTAATAAGCAGTCATTTACAGCACCATATTTTTCAATTTTATAAACTCTATTTGATTGTTTTAAAAATATGACTGTTAATTCCTTGTTTTCTGTTTCCTGGAACATATTTTTAAGTCTGTCTTTTACTTCTTTAAACAAAATAAACATATTAGTTTTCTATTCTAATATTTGAAGTCTTTGGGGACCTGTTTCTGCTTAATGTTGTTTCTGCTGGTCTCATGCACGGTGTCATGTTTCCTGCTGAACGCATTGTTGTTTCTTTTTAATTGTAAAATGCTCATTTTTCTTTCAAAATTGCTTGTGGGTATACTTTGAGGCCTGGGATGAAGCTGTGCTCCCCGAGAGATAATTTGCATCTTTTGTGCCACATTTGTAGGGGTACTTTAGATGTACAGAGTGTTTAGATTCATGGAACCACTCGTGTAGACTCCCAGTACATCTGAGAGCTAGCTAGTGGTTAAAACTTCTCAGAAACAATTTTTCTCTCCTGATCCAATTAGCTGGATCACTGTTCTTTTCAGTCCCCAGAGGCTGGAGGAGGAGGTGGAATTACTTCTGACTCCACTGAAGCTCTAGCGGTTAGGGCCTCTCTCACGAGGATGTGCTCTCCAGTTAGACTCCCTACCTTGTACGAGTCTGCGACGTAGTCTGCCTCAGTTCAGGAGGCCACGTAACTCAAAGCTCAGCGTCACCACCTTCAGCAGATGACCTCAAAGCAGCATCATTTCCTAAGTTTACTGAGATATTAGTCTGATAATGTATACCATTTTTTCAGCATTATCATATGTTTAAGGTCACCCCCCCCACACACACACACACACACACACTGTAGTAGCTGGAACTGACTTAGGCTGGCTCTCAAGACTGAATTTTTAACATCTCTTAACATCTGTTCCCAAGTATGCATTCAGTGACATCACATTGGTACTTTGCAATCAGCTATAGTGGAAATGTTTGCACCATGAAATTTGACAAATGCAACAAATTAGGGTGCTTTTTTCCCTAGAAAGCCAATTGTTAAATATTGAACAGCACAGAGCAATATGCATCCGTAGTCCAACAGTTTTCTTGTGTTTTTCAGGAGGATCAGTCTGACTGTCTAACAAGTGGAACCGCCTTTGCTCCCTCCTTCCCACTACTGCAGACCTTGCTTCACTGCAGACCCACTGTGTATCCCCAAGACACATGCTGGTCTGCCTTGGCTTCTCCTAGATCCTCATACAGCCATTAATAAACATTCCAAATAATGCAACTCCAAATCAAGACTCTCCTATTTTGGTTTTCCGGTAACTTTAGTTCTCAAAAATAACCTATAAGATTGTTGTTGTCATTTCTCTGTTTTGTAAGTGAAGAAACTGAGGCCCAGAAAAATGATGGAGCTTGATAAAGTTTATGCACGTAGGAAAGGATAGATGTGTCAGATCTGTCTAACTCTAAAGCCATCCTGCTCCAACTAACTGTATCTTTTCTATTTCTTAAAACCGACTAGTCTTTCAAAATCAATTCCTTCCTCCTTTACTAATCTTTTCCTCCTCCACAGCCTTTTATAGCATCTATACTTCTTTCTTCAGTTTTAAACAATAATTTGCAAAGTGTTTTCATGAAAGAGAAGTGAGGGCATATTCTGGAGTCAATTTAGTTTTGGGAATGATTATAGCCTCCCTTTTGGAGAGCCATATGTAAAATAAAGTTTCAAGAACTCTGAAGAGGAGTTCAATTTAAAAAAAGTAGGGGAAGGAAGGATATAGCTCAGTGGTAGACTGCGTGCTTAGCATGCATGAGGTCCTGGGTTCAAACCCCAGCATCTCCATTAAAATAAATAAATAAACCTAATTCCCTCCTCCTCGCCAAAAATAAAATAAAATAAAATAAAATAAAATAAAATAAAATAAAATAAAATAAAATAAAAGGATCATTTTAATCCCTTTTAAAAAAAAAAACAACAACCTCTTTGACTATACTGACAACTTCCTGGTCAACTGTCTCTTTAAACTCCAAAGTAACTTCATGGAACTTCCTTTTTATTTTATTTGCCATGATGCATTTCTGGAAACTGAGTCATAGAGAAGTTTGGGAAGACATTATGATTTCAATGCTGTATTCTAAATGAAGGACTTACCATCAAACAAAATATAAATATGAACAGTAATCTTTCTATAAAGCAAAAGTACCAAAATAAGATTTTACAGCATTTTAAAATACTAAAATGGTACAAATAGAATATATTATATATATGATTATTAAATAGACATCATTGTACTGTAAAAAGAATTCACATCTCATGAAATATGCAATCCTGCTGTCTCATAAATTTGATCTGAAATTAATATTCTGCCATAATATAACTAAACTTTCAAAGAGTTATTGACATCTAGGACGTTAGAAGGACTTTGGACATTGGTAGAAACCCCCAAAGGGGTTGAGTGTGTTAATACGGCAGCTCTTAGATGGTGAACACTGCCTTTAGTTAATTAATATTTTGACTATTGGTATTGCAACTCTATAATTTTCTTTTTACCTCAAATGTGTAGCATATAAAATCTGTCCTGGTCTTTTGTAAGCTTGATATGCAAAACATCATTTATTATACTGGTGCTATTGAAAAACATACTCTAAATTTCAAACAATCAACTGAGTGACGAACATTGGAACACGGCACTTTGGGGCTGCCTATCCCAAGATAAAGTAGAACAAGCTGATGGTCCCAATGCATACTGAAGTCAGGGGCTGTGTATAATTATGTATATAATCTTGTAGGAATTTATTTGCTTGAACGTTATTCCTTTCTATTAAAAGTTGATGGATGACTCTTATTAACTAAAAGTATTGCTCATTTAAGATTTTACCATACTTTGAAATATTGCAAATGTATCCAACATTTTGAGAAACTGGACCAAGATCATCTACCTTTCGTCTCAGACTCTCTTAGGACATCTTTTCCCTACTCATGTTTCAATTATTTGACCTTTGCCATTTGACAAGTTAACCTAAGCATCGGAGGATTGTGTGTCTGAGAAAGACTTCATTGCTCCTTCACTTTCGTAGGATAATTTTTCAAGGTACAGAATCCTAGGTTGGTGGTTTCTTTTCTTAATACTTTAAATATTTCACTCCACTCGCTCTTTGCTTGCCTGGTTTCTGAGATGTTAGATGTAATTCTTATATTTCCTCCCCTTCGGGTAAGGTGCTTTCCCCCACCCCTTCTGCCTTCTTTCAGGACTTTTTCTTTACCTTTGATTTTCTGCAGTTTGAAAATGACGTGCCTAGGTGTAGTACTTCTGGTAATTTCCCTGCTTGGTGTTCTCTGAGCTTCCTGGATCTGTAATTTGGTGTCTGACATTAATCAGGAGAAAATCTCAGTTATTATTGTTTCAAATGTTTCTTCTGTTTTTTTCCCTTTCTTCTCCTTTTGGGGTTCCCATTACGCCTATGTTGCACCTTCTGTAGCTGTCCCAGAGTTCTTAGATATTCTGTTCTGAATTTTTTTTTAGTCTTCTTTTATTTTTGTTTTTCAGTTCTGGAAGTTTCTACCAAGATATCCTCAAGCTCAAAGAGTCTTTCTTCAGCCATGTCCAGCCTACTAATAAGCCTAACAAAGCAATTCTTTATTTCTGTTACATTATTTTTAATCTCCAGCAGTTATTTTTGGTTTTTTCTTAGACTTTCCACCTCTCCACTTGTGTGCTCTTCAGTTCTCCTCCTCCCACCTCCTAGGTGGGCAGGATGGTTAGAGTAAGCTAGAGTTGGGTGCTTTCCTTCTCCCAATCAATTAGGCACTAATAAAACCTCTGCTAAATCACTTTTCTTAAGGACAGACCTTGCTGAGAAGAACAGAGTGCCCTGATGTATCTCAAGATGGTTCCTTTTCCCCTCCCCTTGCCAGAAGCAAAGGGAGACTTTTTCTCCAATATTCACTGTGAGAACCAGGTCAATCTCCTAAAGGTAAAACTCACAAAAGTGTAGGGATTCCTTTATGACTGGATCCTCCTGGAGTTTTTAACTCTCAGAGTTGTCCACACTGAGTCTTCAGCAATTCATCAGTTACGTTTTAGGTTTCCCTACCCTGGTGGTACTAGCTCCCATGAGGTTGCTACTCATGAGTTCTGTTGGTATAAGTCGTGATTCTCTGTGTTTGCCTGTCAGTCTCTCCGATTTGAGGTGCAGAAGTTTGCCCTGTGACCTCATTTCTCTTATGGATCTAAGAAGAGCTGATTTTTCAGTATGTTCAGCTTTTACTTGTTGTTAGGATGAAGTGGCGACTTCCCAGCTTCCTGCATGCCAGACTGGAAATCGTCTTTTGGGATCTGGGGATTATTGACAGTCTAGACTTGTGTTGACTTGAGTACTCTTCAAATCTCTTTTTAGTTTATAAGCATCTTTGTAAAGGAGAAACATTCTGTTGGTTCCTTTATTGATGCTTTTAGCTATACTCACAACACTTTTTCAAAATTTTGTTAAACTTGAATCATCTTTGGAATTCAAGAGTTTTTTGGGTGTTTTTTGTTTTTGTTTTTGTTTTTTTATCTCTACCAGTCTATTTGCCTGGTGAATTTTTTACACTGGAAAAGATAAACTGATGGGACTCAAGATTTCTCCTGTTACAATTCCAAAATCACATTTCTGGTTCCTTGTCTTTTTCATCTTTTTCATTTGTTCTTTTCCTGCGCTTTTGAGGATGTCTTTGCTCTTTGAGGTCAGACAGACTTTTTTTTTTCAATTTTTTAAAAAATTTTTATTGAAGTGTAGTTGATTTATGATGTTAGTTTCAGGTGTATAGCAAAGTGATTCAGATATGCATATACATATGTACATATTTTTTTCAGATTTTTTTCCACTATATGTTATTACAAGAAATTGAATATAGTTCCCTATGCTATATATTAGGCCCTTGTTGTTTATTTATTTTATGTATAGTAGTGTGTAGCTGTTAATCCCAAACTCCCAATTTATCCCTCCCCCAACCCCAACCTCTTTCCTCTTTGGTAACCATAATTTGTTTTCTTTGTCTGTGAGTCTATTTCTGATTTGTAAATAAAATTTTTATCGTTTTTAGGTTCCACATATAAGTGATATTGAATTATATTCACATATCACAGATGTACAGACTTCTTGTCTCTCTGATCTTTTCCCTTTTGATTTTCTTCATAGTCTTTTTTCTCTTTCCTTTCTTATCTTATAGCAAATAATATTGCATATCTCCTGATATCTTAAAATTTTCCATGTAATTTAAATTATCCATTGGTCACCTCTATTATATGAAAAGAAAAAAGTTAATGAGGAATCTAGCAAGGGAAGGTCTGCTATTGGCCCAGCCAGTCTTTACCTACTAGATTCAAACTGTGGAGCCTGATGTCCCTCTGATCACAGACTCACAACTAAGTGGACACAATTGAACCCAATATAGTGTAACTCATCAGAAGTTATACCATTTAAAAAAAAATCTAGTGAAAATAGAGTCACAAAATTGGACAATTTATCATTAGTTGCTGTTTCAATTATTCTCATGAGGAAACTAAAACTTTCATCATAGTTGGATGCTTTGTTATCAACTAGCCATCACTGAACTTCAAAATTAAATATATACAAATAGAGCATCTCTTATGGTCTAATAGCTGTTTTTCTGTTCTGTGCCTATTTAAATTCTCTCATCCTATGATCTTATGTTAGGTTGGCACTATTTAGATATTTGGGTACCTACTGAGGTTTGTTAATTTTTTTAATTTTATTTATCATTGATATGCAGATAATGTCAAATATAAACTGACTTCCCCAGTTTTCCAGAGATAAAATCCATCACATTTTTTTGTACTCAAATGTTATGAAATGTTGTAATTCTCTGGCACTGACCGTATTTTATTCTTGACCTTTAAATTCTTAATAATTTTCCTTCTCTTTTAAGTAAAATTTTAGATATGAATCATAAATGTTTACTCATACTACCTAGAAAACAGCATGGCTAATATCCAATATTCACATTTAGCAAATTGACACTACTGGTTTCATTCTCTATTTAAATCTTAAAATTATGTCCCCTGGAATTTCCTAGTTGGAGTAAATGTGGTACTTAGATGTGCTGTCTAGATTGTATTTATAGTAATGATAACTCTTATTGAGTGCTCATTATGAGACAGTAATCCTATGTATTTTTAATCCTTTAAGAAAATTGTTTTACAGATAAGGAGGCTAAAGCTTATAGAGATTAATTAATTTGCTCAGATTGTGCTCGTATATGAAAAACTCATGATCTGAATCTAGATTTTTGCAACTCTGAAGCCAGTGTCCTTTTCTCTATAGTGCATTACCTCTCCATTATACGGGTGAGCCATCTCTTCAGTCATCATGATGCCCTATTAATATCTCAACTCTCTACTTCATTTTTCCTGTATAGATTATTAATATGTGGCCGAACTAATGAACTTGGCACAGTAAATCCATTTATTTACTCTCTAAGTGACTGATATAGATCACTGGATGGTCATTCACACCATGGCCAATAATACACATTGTAAAGATGGCTGAAATGAATGAACACCTTGGGGATGGTGGCATAGCACACGGCACTTCCCAGACTTCCACAGCGACGAATAGAGCATAAGGCCTGGGGTCACAAGCTTGAATTGAGACTCTGCTCCACTACTCACCAGACGTGTAATACTGCACAACCCACTTAACCTCCCCGAGCTTCATTTTTCACATCTGTTAAATAGAGGTATAGGGGTACTGACTCATGGGGTGTCAAGAAGATTAAATGAGATATAATGTGCAGGAAAGGTTATTACCTTCTGAAGAGCACTCTATAAATTTAAGCTATGATAATTATTTTATTACAGCAGCAGTCACTGATAAATTCTAATGATACTGAGATCACTTGGAAAAGAGAGAAAATGTGTTGCGTGTTACTGTTCTATTATTTAAATCTTTTCGCACTTGCACTCCTACATTGCTTTACAGTCTGGATCATGCTTAACTTTCTGTTTGCAACTTAACATCCTGCAAATGATTTATCACTTGCTTTACCATCTGTGCCTTCTACAAAATCTAGGTTACATTATTGGATTTTTGTGTATTCAGGGTCCTATGAAGATTTGAGTAAATATTTTGGGGATGTTCTAATGCACGTTTAAGTTTTCCTTCTTCCTTCTATAATATTCCGCAGTATTTTGGTATGAGTGAAAAAGAGGATATGAATTAATCAATAATAATTAATAAGCTTTTGGCTGTGACATATGCTGAGTACAGTCAAGTCCCAGAGGGCAACACATACAGCATGTTACAAATCCGTCACAATATGTATGATTTATGTATGTAAATACTAGGTCATAATCAATCTTCATTTGAAGAAATCACATATTTATAAAACAGAATAAGTCAGCATTTAACATTACTTCTGTCATCAGCAATGTTGTTTGAAGCTACCCTACTCTACTGTATCACTAGAATAATCTATTATGGTATTTACAAAGAAAACACTTCATACAGGAATTTCAAAGTCAGATGGAAATAAAACAGGATGTTTCTTTTTTAATGACATATTTTGCCTTTATTCCAAGTAAAACACACAACGAGCAATAAGTGGGCAGTTTGATGGTCCACTGACAAAATTTAGTGGTTACATTTCCCGTGGAAAGTATACATAGTTGAAATACAAAAAACTCTCCGTGTGCTTTAATTAGGGAGATTTGGTAGTGTTTATTATGGTAAATTATTTCAGATATAATGTTAAAGCAAAGACATAGCAAGCAAGCAAAATTGAACAAAGGTCCAAATGGGATATTATTAAAATGTCAAAGTGAGGAAGCAGATGGGGTTTGTATGGCTCAGTGGATTAGTCACCAGGCCCCATTACCTTGGGGACTCTGGTGAAATCCAGTCTCAGTAGAATGATCAGAAAGTAAAAATAAAGGGTATATGCAGGAGCAAATAAATCATTTCATTTTTTGTTCCCAACTAAAACCCTGCGGGTTTTTTTTTTTCTTTCTTTAATCACAAGACTACATGATGATTACAATACTGTTACCTTTGTTTTTATCAGAGGGTTTCTTCCCCCCACTAAGATTGCGGAAATGAAAATAGAAGGAGAGGTTGGAAACTGCAGATTTGTCACGCTCTTCACCTAACAGAGCATGAGCAGCTCAGAGGCGGGGTGCAAGCAGGCGCCCTCTCTAGCGGAGTTTCAGCAAGAAGCCCGGACGAGCGCGTGGGGAGGCGCCACTCAGAGCAGTGACTCTGTCACAATCCCATGAAGAAGAAATTAAGATTTTTTTTTTTTTACTGTCTTTCATCCTAGTCACCTCACTAAAGCAATTACCACTACCTACTCTTTTTCAGACACAAATTGAAATGCTGCCATTTGCATTTCCTCTGAATTTTGACAAATCACTTTGACTTTTATTATGGCTCTACAGTTTAACACACATCAAACCTCACAATCTGTACTGGGACGTTAAGATTTCGAACATGAACGTATATCCTGCGGGAAAAATTAGAATTGGTAGAAAGGCCTTTCCCTGGATCAAATAAAAGCATTGCTCGGATATTTCATGATAAAAAGGAAGTAATTGCATGTTACACAGTAGAGTTTGTGATGTGTGCTTTCTGGATGACTTTTTGGTAAGAGCTCAGAACAGTTTGGGTGACACTCCACTGCATGAAATAAACACTTGCTGAATGCAGATTCCCCCACATAAGTAGCTCTCGACACAGCTGCTGTGGAGTGATTGTGAACCCATTATTGCCTTGGAGATGGAAGTCAAGGGAAACTAAAAGAGTGAGATGACACAACCCAACCTACTCAGAATACTAGGTTTATTTTGGGGGGAGGTAACATAGATAAGCACAGGCTTCTAATAAAATAAAGTCTGCTCTTCGAGAATTCAGTAAGCCCATTGATGCTAAATGTGCATGTGTGCGTGTATGTGCACAGTGTTTTCCAAAGAATCAGAAGCAATAGAATTTTATATATATATGTAATTCTAAACATATACGACCAAGATTTTGCAATAAAAAGACTAAATTGAAAGTAGAGTAGGAGTCTCCTGTTGCTACACTGAGCCAATTACATCACCATGTTGTTTCCTCACTGCAAGACTGGTAAGAATCTACAAGTACCCAGAGTCCAAGGGACTTGAACATGCCTGGTGAAAACTGGAAATCAATAAGTCTATAATCACAAGCAGTGGCATCATCTCCACTGGGGTGAAGGATGACAGGCTGCTGCGCACGGGACCAGGCAATGCCCTATCTCCTCCGCCTGCCTAGGTGTCCCCAGTTGGACACAACTGATTATTTAACATCGCTCTTGTTTATAAAAGAAAAGCAAATTATTCTTTAATTTTAGGCAATATAGGAAGAGAGAGTTCTTTGCATTGAGCTCATGAGAATTAAATAATGAATATTTTTCTGGATTTAATGGAATGGGAGCTACTTCATCTGAATTTGGCTGCTCTGCTTAACTGTATTCCTGGTACCAAGTGGGCAAATGTTTCCAGGCTTTCTGACAACGCGCCACAAATTCATCTCAGTTCTGGCTTGAGGTGAACTCCATTTCCAAAGCTAAGAGGTAATTTAGTCTCCGGGGTCATCCGGTTCTGCCCTTCATTTAAGCAAAATCTATCAATTCAACATGAAAATGAACATTACTGTCCACCAGGGGCCAAGCTAAATCAAACATTTAATTTCCTTGCAAAGGCCTATTTTTTTCTGAGCTGAAATTACAAAAGTCTTTTTTTGTTGTTGTTCTTGATTTTTAGTCTATTACATGATGCATCCAATTCAAAGCTGTCCTTGAGCTCTCTGGCTGAGACAGAATCATTCAGCAATATAAATGTGCAGTCCTTGTGAAAACCACGAACGCATCTACCTCCAGAAAGGCAGGTAGTGCCCTCAGTGACAGCCTCTCCAACACAAACACGGAGGACATGTCGCTTTTCAGACAACAGCGCCTTCAAAAGACTTTCAAAGTGTAAACCAAAGTTAGCTTCGCGATATTCATGGCTATCCTGTCCACTTTTTGAGCAAAGGAAGATGTGCTGAATTTGACGGGTATCTATGTCAGTTCTTAAAAGACAATGCCTACCCAAACGCCAGCTTATTTCTAACAGTTTTGAAAACATAAAATGTGCTAGAATGCTGCCTTATTAGTGGAGAATGAGTAAAGGTTACAAATGTTGCTATGTGGCATGACGAACACATGCCTGGATTTAAGGGCATTTTTGAGTTTGGGGTGGTTCTGTCTTGAAGGTTCTATAAATCAGCATTAATCGTTTCCAGAGAAGCTGGGACTTGCTGCATGAGATACAGGCTACTAGTTACCGATGTTCTGCAGTGCACAAAATTCAGATTTAAGAGAAAATGACTTTTCCTCCACATTAACTTTTTCTGCCTTTCTACGCTGCTTAGGTTCAATTAATTTAGTTTGTTAAAAGGAAATACTGGCTCCAAATAGAGATAAACAACAAAGAAAAATACCCAGTATAATGTTTTACATAGATAACACAGTAAATAAATATTTTTGAAAGGAATATGGGATTTTCCATTTTCCATATGCCCTATCTTTCAGCATCTTGGATTTATGCAACATGATTTTTCTTTTAGAGAAAGCTGCCTCTTCCTGCCATGAATTCAGATATATTTTCTCCAGCACAAAAATTCCATAAGCACAGGTTAGTTTCGGGCAGAAACAGAATGGACATCAGCTTACAGACTCTGATTTGGGAAGAACCCAAGAACTTCTCTCCTGAGGCTTCCAGAACTGACTTGAGTTCTTCCTCTGGGCTTATAATCTCTCACAGGAATTCTTGTCTCCATTCATTCCAGCAGAGCTGTCTTCCTCAACACAGCTCTGATCCTGTTTGTCTTTGACTCACGTTTGCCAGTGGTTCCTCCGTTGTGGGGTTGGGGGAGGGCGAGTCTGAACATTCCAGGCATTTTAGAATGTCCCTGACAAGTGTTCATCGTATCTTCCTAATATTATTTCTCCTTCATCTCAGCAGCATCATAGGAAACAGTCATCTTACATGTGTATCAATCTGAGTTATTCGCCACTCTCCACCACGTATCTTAGCAAATTCCTACCCTATAAACCAGGCACCTCACAGAGTCGGCGCGCAGGAGATGCACAGTAAACGACGTGACTGATGAAGAGACCACGTGGATGAGATGAGAGTCACCTTCATGGAGCCACTTCAAACTGTTGCCCAGAGGGCACCTCCTTGGAACTTGGATTCTTACTAGATCCCTTCCCCTCTGGCTCTTGAGAACACTTCTGAGAAAGTTGACAAGATATATCCATTTTACAGCCATGAGATTTATAATTTTAAAAAAGTTTAGATCCCTTCCCTTTTTCGAAGAAAAATGGGTGCATTTTATTATATGAAGCAACATCTAATGTATTTTTTATTTAAGAATCGTTGATTTACAACATTTCAGGTGTACGGCAAAGTGACTCAGTTATACATGCATACATATATATTCTTTTTCAAATCATTTTTCATTATAGGCTATTATAAGATATTGAATATAGTTCCCTGTGCTATACAGTAGGTTCTTGTTGTTTATTTATTTTATATATAGTAGTGTGTGTATCTCTTAATCTCAAATTCCCAATTTATCCCCTTTGATCCCTTTCCCCTTTGGTAACCATAAGTTTGTTTTCTACATCTATCAGTCTACTTCTGCTTTGAAAATAAGTTCATTCATATCATTCTTTTAGATTCCCCATATAAGTGATATCATAGGATATTTATCTTTCTCTGTCTGACTTTTTTCACTTAGTTTGATAATCTCTATCTAGGTCCATCCACATTGTTGCAAATGGCATTATTTCATTCCTTTTTATGGTTGCATAATATTCCATTGTATAAATATACCACAGCCTCTTTATCCAGTCATCTGTCAATGGACATTTAGATTGCTTCCATGTTTTGGCTATTGTAAATAGTGCTGCTATGAACATTGGAGTACATGTATCTTTTTTAATTAGGGTTCTTGTTTTTTCTGAATATATCCCCAGGAGTAGGATTGCTGGATCATATGGTAAGTCTATTATTAGTTTTTAAGGAACCTCCATACTGTTCTCCATTGTAGCTGCACCAAACTACATTCCCACCAACAGTGTACAAGGGTTTCCTTTCTTCCAGCCTTTATTTGTAGACTTCTGGATGATAGGCATTCTGACCAATGTGAAGTGGTATCTCATTGTAGTTTGGATTTGTATTTCTCTAATAATTAGTGATGCTGAGCACCTTTTAATGTGCTTGTTGGTCATCTGTATGTCTTCTTTGGAAAAATGTCCATTTATGTCTTCTAAGGGCTTAATTTCCAAAATGTGCAAACTGCTTATACAGCTCAATATGAAAAAAACAGAAACAAACAACCCAATTAATAATGTATTTTGGCATACCATTGTTTGAACTTCCATCTTTACCAGATAAATTCTCAAATATCCTTGATTTTGGATGTTCAGTATGTTTGTGAAAGAGATTTCTGAAAAGAATCTACATTTGCCCTAGGAGAAAGGCAAAATATCAACATTTGGTTGATTGTGTAAAATTCAACATATAAGAACATCTTTTTTTTTTGGTCTAGTTCTATTTCTGCTTTCTATTGAGGACAAACATTCATACAGACAAACCCTAAAAAAAGTTTTGAGAGAAATAAAATTTCTTTCACAGGGTATTAGTTAATATTTTGGCCTTTTAAAATTTCCTTGGTACTAGGACTCCACATACTAATTGTTCAATTTACGTATTATTATATCTATACACTGTTTATTCAGCACCAAACTGATCACAAAAATACTACGTTAAAAATAAACCTGTTACTTGGTGACTGGTTTTCTTCATAAAGGTCTGTGTTTGACATCTTCACATTTTCCAAAATATATGTTTATATCAGAAATGTCATTATTCTAAGGGTCTTTTTAGTGTGGCTTCCTTTTAATATTATACATACATAACATCTGTTTTATAATAAGAAGTAATTTTTAAAACAGGCCTCAGAAAATTTAATAATAACACAGGGTTTCCTAACAGAAAGTCAAGGGTTTGGGGCAAGAGGCTGCCTCACCTTTCAGTTCATTAGTCTTTGGCAGATTCACCTAGGATGCCCAACATCTGTGAGCATCTTCACAGAGTCAAACAAGCAAACCCGTATAAACATGTTGGGTTTTTTTTTTTTAACATTGCAAGAGGTGTTTATTTCATAGGGACTGATGCAAGATGCGGAATCACCTTAAAACATACCCACTGGAAAATAATAATTTATTTTAATTTCATTTTCATTGATGTTTATAACCAATCATGATTTCATGAACTTGCTTGTAAAAGTCTGTTCCTTCAAATTTGTAAAACAAAGGTTTGTTACAATGAGACATAAACTGTCTCTCTTCAAACTCTCCTGGACACACAAATTCTTCCAACAGACAGCAATAATTGCAAATATGCTTAAAACTTCCATAGAGATGCAGAATATTTTGCTTTCTGTTAAAACTTTTACACTCTCTTAGGAAGCTTAACCATAAAAAGTCTTCTATGTTTAGCCCAGCTCTGAACACTGCTGGCTTGGTTTTAGTGCTAAATTTTTAACCAAAGAATTTGGTAGATTTGAGTTGAAATCTTGACCTAAATAATATATTAATGATCACGCATATAAAATACACTCAGCAAGCTGACATTATAAAATAGGATTCCTTTAAAAATATGTATTAGTAGTTGCATTTGTATTTTAGGCAGAAAAAAAGGCATGTTTACCTTTTTTGTATGCATGGAGTTTAAGCAAATTATTCTGGGACAGTATGCTTAATTAAAAAAAAGTTTTTAATTTAAACACTCTTGTAAAAAGTAACCAAGAAAAGGCAATACAGTTTTGCTATTTGAAAAATGGTGTTTGTGAATATTGCCTTCCAAGAGAAGAGGATAGTTTTCTCAAGTTAAAATAGAGCTATGACACCAGAGTTGTGGAGTTCACAAATTTTGACTATAAACATGACGGCTACATTTATATCTAAAAACGTGCTGCCGTGAACAATGCAGGATTTTCTCCTTCCGTGGTGGTGTTCTTTTCACTGCAGGTAATGCAGAAATGCAGATTATATAGTAGTCACTGGTAAGAATGAACTGGACAGACCGGAGCTGTTTGGTTGGCGGGTTGTTTCTTGGGTTAAGAGCTCCTGGACTGTCATTCAGTTCCCATCTTCTTGTGGCTCGGGTCAGTGCCGTTCACCTCCTTGTCATCAGCGCCCGGCCACTCTTTCCGGAAACCTAACCCGCTCTGTAGCACACGCTTGTGCCTCCGCTTCCGCTCCTTGTCCCTGGGGCTGCTCCCTCCTCTCTTTGCGCCAGCACCACCGTATCTTCATCTCGATGGAGGCATAAAAAGGAAGAAGGCCCTGCTGGGCCTTAAAGGCAGAAGCTGGACCGGAGCTGAGTGGCCCAAGGAGGTGGGGGATCCCAGAAGCTGAACCGCTATTCTCCCCACTCCAGCCCTGCCTCCCTCTCCCTGCTGCAAGAGTCTTGCTGAAGACCACGACTGTCCCTTTCTCTAGTTTTTATTAGTCCCCCAGCCCCTGCTTTCTCCAGGGGGTGGCAGTGGGCAGTCCAGATGGACCACGGAGAGGCCTGAAGGCGCCTGGGAGAAAGGCAGCAAGCAGGGCAGGCCTTGAACGACCTGCACTGCGGCCTTCGGGCTGTGCCTGTGTAGAGGGCAGGGAGCTCGTGTGTGCTTAAACGACACGGCCAGGCCGGGGCTGCAGCCGGAGCTCTTTTCCTGGGAACTGGATAGGCTGTTTGCTATATGCCCCCACTGAGAAAAAAAGATGGGGGCCGGGGTTCCAAGAGACGGGCTGTGTGTGTGTGTGTGTGTGTGTGTGTGTGTGTGCACACGCGCAACTCTTGGGTCCACGGCTTTGGGGCATTTGGATGAAGCTCTGTTCCTCCAGCAGCCACGTCCCCCACCCTCTGCCCCAGAGCCACCCCTCCCCGCCTGCCCTGCTAGTCTCTGAGCCTCAGAGGACACAGCCCATGAGCGAGCAGGGCTCCCAGGGCTTCTGAGCTCCCTCCTCTCTCCCGGGCCCCTCTTCCAGCACCCTGCTCCTGCCCTGCCTCTGAGCTGGGCTCCTCAGCCCGCAGGCCCCACTGCAGGGGTCCTCCTCACTCCCTCGCCCCCACCCAATTTCTTTCTATAAGACTCCAGGACGAGTGCACCCCGCTCTTCACAGACACTGACCCTCAAGGCCCTGCTCTGGTGCCCTGACTTTGCGTCCTCAGCCTACAGTCACCCCCTTGTAGCCCCTCACGCTACCCTCAGCCTCTCACTGCTGCCTCTGCCTTCGAGCCCTCTTCCCCCTCTGCCCTCTGCTCCCACCCAGATGCTGGCAGGAGCTTGAGTCTTTCCCCTCCATGATGGGGGACTTTGCAGCCAGAGCTCTGAATTGCAGGGAATGCAGGGACCCAGGCTAGGTTCCTGTCTCTGTGTATTAACTGTATAAACTGTAAAAAAAAAAAAAAAAATTCACTTAGACTGAATTTTCTACTAGGCCAGTAACATATATAGAGGTTTGAATTTGAAATTAAATGGATTTTTTTTTTATTTAGTATAATATTGCTTGCCCACATGAATTTGAGGATGGAGAGTCAGGCTCACTGCATGCAGGAGTCAGGAAGGATTCCTTTCACATGAGCAGATAAGTTCCAGGCGGGAGGGGGGGACGGTGTTTGTCTTGGGTACTGTTTCCGCAGGGGTATAAAGTAAGCAGTCAGTTAACAGAGGTGAAATAAATGCCTGGCTTAACACATTAGCACAAACGTCATTGTTAAATTAGCCAGTTATCCAGCAGAAGGCGCAGAGTAAGAACAAGTAAGTTTTGAGGCCAGAAAAGAAAATTTCCTGAGCTCTGGAGGACAGGAGATGAGTGGGCAACATATTGCAACCTGAGGCTGCAAACGTGCTGTGCTACACAGAGGCCGACGGACAGACAAACGGGCACTGGTTTGAACTTGGCGTTGGATACGGAGGTGACAGGGGAGGAGGCAGCGGGTCTGACTGCCACAGACGAATTTGTCCTGACTCTCATCAAAGTGATGCAAGGGAGGGTGGGAAACATACTGTTACAAAAGGAGACCGTGGAATTTTAGCCTTAAAAAAACGAAAAGAAGAACTTGGAAAACCTTTGCAGGCACACACCAGGCTCTCTCTGCAGCTGCTAGCATTTCCTTCTCAGCCCCTCTTTCCATCTTTCATTTCCTGTTTTTCTTGTCAGCAAACGTGAGCTCAGAAGCTCTCCATCACGCACCTGGAATGGCCAGTAAAGCTTCTAGGAAAAGCCCAGAAAGAGGGTGAAGACAAGAGACTCTTCAGTCTTCCCACCCCTCCCCGGCCCGACTGGGCCTGCTGTGAAACCTGCTCGCCCGGCCCTCTCAGCATTCTTGCAACTGCTTGGCCAGCGGAAACCAGACCTTTCCAGAACTTACACTACAAGGGCATCTGCAGGCCTTGAAATGACGATCAGAGCACCCAGCACAGTGTTGCTTTCCTCCCTCCTTTCCATGCACCCAGACACGCCTCCATTCGTGCCCCACCCCCTTCCCACGGAAACTCATCACTAGCTTCTCTTTCTTGAGAGCAGCAAATGCTCAGATAATTCTCAGACAAGCTGCAGCCTGCAAGGAGGCATAATTAAAAGGTGTCACATATTTACCAACTGGCTCACCTGTAGCTCAGCTTATGGGACTAGAAAAATCCTCCCCTCTGCTAGAAGCATCCAGCCTCCTGCTGAGAAAAGCGTGTCAGCCTGACAGTGCCTGGCTTAATTACTTCAAACTTAAAATAATTAATAAGTTCCTCATTTTCCAACAGGAAAGTACTTAACACTGTTCAATAAAATAATTCATAGCCTACCTAGCTTGCTGCTATGAAAGAAGGCGTTGGGTTTTTTGAGTTTGGGGGTTTTTGTTTTCCTTAACTTTGAATAAGGTGGATGCTGCACTTTTGAAAGGCTGTTTTCTTGCTAAGCCTCCCACAGGAGGAACATTACATCTCTTCTAGCAAACCCAGTCTCCCTCAAACGCACCTAGGAGAGGAAACTTTCAGCCCCAAAACCTAAATATTTGCTTGAAATAAATGTAGGAAGAGAATGTGGGAAGGTGATTGAAAGAAAGAAAAAAAACTCTACTGAGAAAGGAAACCTGATAACAGGAACCCAAGTAATGAAACAGCAACGAAAGTTGAGTGAAATGGGCCCCAGTTTCACTTTCCTCGGCTGGGCTGTCCGGTTTTCCGCACAGGTGCAAGCAGGAGATAATACGGAGGCACAAGGCAGCGAATCTTATTTTTTTTTAATTGTTTAAAGGGGGCTTTTTTAGCGTGTGAGTGACACTTCTTTCAAGGAGAGAGACTTTATTTGGAAATGCATTATGCCGAGCAATAGAGGAAACCGGTTTCTCCAAGGTGGTATTTTTATAATCTGCCCTAAAAAGAAAGTATTCCATCCTGGGTGGGTCATTTTTGTTTTAATTTTTAAATTTTCTTTATTGAAGTATTGCTGAGTGGGTCCTTTTTAGTACAGAAGGTATTGCTGGGAGTTCTGTAAGGCTATTAAAAATGGTGGGGGAGGGGACGGGACTAACCATCAGCAAGGCCTGCACCCGGGACCAGCGGGAGAGGGAGCCTGCAGGAGAGCTCAGTGCTCCAGCCCCCGTCCCGGGCCTCGGATGCAGTGGGTCTGCAGTGGGACTGCCAACCTGCCCCTCTAACAATGACTCAGGGTGTTTCCAAAATGCGTCATCAACAGCCCCAACTTGGAGAAATTCCCACACTGCACTCTGCCTCCACACGGCAGCTCTTGGCAACTGGGGCGTGGTGGGTACCAGAGAGGGGCCTGACCACCTCTGATGCTGCTGCTCAGGAGACGCAAATGAGGTTAACCCAGACAGTTCTTTGTATCAAGTGTTCTTAAGCAGGAAGCCAAAGTTTTCTGTGCCTCTTCCAACAAGATAAGCTATCTGTCAGCAGGGAGGCAGAGGCAGTGACCCTGAAAATCTTTACTTAAACTTGATTTGTTTCAAAATCCTGCTGGCTCCTTTGGGAAAACAAAACAATAAATAAATTGGAGGAAAGCTCTCTCTTTCATTCCAAATAAAATGCCTTTACAGTTGTGATTGGGTGTTGTCAGGCGTCCCCAGCTCTTCCCCAGGAAAGGGGATTTTTACTGCTCCTTCCTTTGCTGGAAATATTGCCCACTTGTCCCCACAGGGGCCCGACTGGACTGTGAGAGAACCCTGTTTGTGTCCACACGCATCACCGCGCCAGCCGCAGCAGCAGTGGGTCCTGATGCTGTCCACTGGGGTGAGGAGTCCTGCCTTCAGCAGGGGGATGAAAGCACTGAGGGCAGGATGGGACTCTGACCTGATGTCGTTCAGACAGCCCGCGGGGAGGGGCGAAACTCTGACTGGTCTCAGTCTCTTGACACCCTTTTCATTGTGATCAAAACATCAAAGCACCTACTCATGCCCAAAGAGGGGAGAAAGCTCTATTTCTGACAGATCTATGTATTAATAATACTGAGTGTGCATCGAATTCCCCAGAGAAGCCGCAGTCGTCCCCTGCGACAGCCCAGGGTTTGAGGCTTCGGCAACAAGCAGCTCATGGTGCAGCCCAGTTCCTCCCTTCACGGTCTGTGTGACGCGGGGCCTGCCACTGGTTTCTCTGCAGGTCAGTCTCTCTATTAGGGGTAGTCATAGGACCTAGCCTGTAGCACGGTTTTAGGATTAAATGAGACTGTTTGGTGGAGTGCCTGGGGCAGGGTAATGGAATAAAATTTTTTTAAATGCTAGTTATCCCTAATTCCCCTAGGCAGGATCTGTGCCTCAATTATTCATCATCGTAATTCCAGTACCGACCCTGACATGTGGTTCCTGTTCTATAAACAGTTTTGGAATGAAGGAAAGAAGAAAGGAAATAAAGAAGAAAGAAGGAAGATCAGACTTTGGAAGATTAAAAAAAAAAATCTAATTCCAAGGCAAAGAACGAGAAGTGTTCTGAAAACATATGTTGGCCCAGCGTAGGCTATGATAACAAATGAAATATATAACCTTATTTCTTGCTCACAAAAATTCCCTTGCAGGTCCAAGCAGTGAGTCAAGGATCTGTTCAGATGCCATCTGGTGGCACCAGCCTCTCAGCATGTGTCTCCCAGGATGACTGTGTCAGGAGGAGAGAGCTCCGGGAACCAGGCCTCAGCCTGTGAGCCAGGTCTCGGCCAGCTCTCACTTCTGTTTAGGTCCAGGGGCTGGGAACAATCCCCTGAGCCTTGCGGCTGCAGAGGGGCAGGAATGGAGAACCCAACACGGGGCAGCACATTGATGCCCACTACATCACATGTCCTGGCACCAAAGTCTAAGGAAAGGCAGTTGGCAAAGGACTTGTAGGAAAATATATGCTGAAAAGAGTCAACAAAAATAAAGCTGCTCAATGATCTTGGCTTTTTAGTTCTTTTCTTCTTATTATCATGGGATTTCCAGTTGGTATCTGGTAGATGCAGGGGCACAGGCGAGAGCTCAAAAAGAACCATACAGTGTGAACTCAGATAAACCCTTAGTTCTCTCTCTCTCTCTCTCTCTCTCTGTCACCCTTGCTCTCTTGCTGTCACACAAACACACACCTTCTTTCATTGTAGGGTACATAAGAATTCTCTCTACCCACATTAACCTAGATCCTAGGAGGAGAAAGTTACAAATGTTTGTTGATCTCTAAACATGCTGAGAGGCAACAGCGTATCAGGGGTGGAGAACCTTGGCATGTTAACTGCCCTGAAAAAGCCTTTGTTCTCATTCCACTGGATAAACAGAATACGGAAGCCGTGATCTTGAACTACCAGTTGACTTGGACCGGGTCAGCACCTCTAGGACAATTAAATGACGACGGAGTTCTTTCTTTTGGTGACCTAAACTCAATGAGGACGGCTGCACAATCCATGCACTGAAATGTATCAGTATCCAAATTTGGCCAGAAGAACCCAGATGGAATCTGCTCACAGTCCATCTCAAGACAGTTACACACAACTTCAGTTTGCAAGATTCTCAGACTAGGATTAGTCTCTTTGTTTGGGTCCTAGATTGCTGAGCAGACAATGAGAACTTTTAATGCCTTAGAATTAACGTACTGTAGTTTAACTCCATGTACCATGTTTTAGCTGGCTTCACTGTGGTAAATTAACGACTTCCAAAATCTCAGTGACTTACAACAGCAAGCATGTCACATGTGGGCAGCTGCAGGTCAGCTGTCGTGGCTTTGTTCAATCTTCTGA
The DNA here is from genome assembly GCF_036321535.1 of Camelus dromedarius. Taxonomy (NCBI): domain Eukaryota; kingdom Metazoa; phylum Chordata; class Mammalia; order Artiodactyla; family Camelidae; genus Camelus; species Camelus dromedarius. Next base: position 5,422,633 of record NC_087444.1, read on the forward strand.
CTCCAGGACTGATGTTAGGGCTAGGGTTACGTTACAAGTTAGGAGCAGCTCTTTGTTGAGACATGCCGAGAGAAGAGCAAGGGTGATGATGGAAACACACGATGCTTCTTAAATCTTCTCAGATGTAGCGTGCATGGTGTCCGCTCACATGCCATTGGCTAAAGACAGTCTCAGGGCCCAAGGATAGAGAATTGTATTCCCCTCCCACAGGACAGGCTGTGAGGTACCTGTCTCCCCACCTGGGGAGGTACAATCCTCTTACAGGAAGGGGACTGAATATTTGAGAACAACAGTACCATCTACCTTGGTAAGTAACCAATACTGAATCTTTCTCATCTTAATATCTCTAGGGCCTAGCACAGGTGTCCAATGAATATTTATTAAATCACATTGAATATTCATTGTATTGAATGAATATATCATATCTGTGGAAGTCAGTCACCTGAAAGAATATTTTATCATTATATCTATCACCTCTATTATCATCAACTGGAATTTTTTAATTAGCATGTATACCTAGTACTTATCTGCGTATTCTACAGGCAAAACAATAGATCTTATCGATTACCTTTAGGAGTCTCACAATCTGAAAGAGAAAAATGATAGAAAATAATTCTAAAAGAGACCTTAGCGTACGCACTCGCCTGCTAATGTGCAAACGCACAGTTTCCTTTGTGAAAATACTATTGATGTTGCCAATCAAGCCCTGAAAAGGGGAGAACCTGTCTGTCTGAGAATTGCCTGTGAGATTTAACATTGTATTTTTTTCTACTACAAACATTTTGGGGGGAAACACCTGAAATAACAGAGAAAATCTGAATGATTCTCTTTTCAAAATAAGCGCAGGAATCAGAAGCTGTCTCAAATCTGTTGATTTTGAAGGGAGTCACTGAAATAGTTACAAGGTTGAAGCACAAAATAAAGATTGCATGTTCAGCCTGAATTAACTCAAAATATCATAAAAGTTTGAGATACATTTGGAGAAGCGTTCATTATGCTGCTTTTGGATAAAAGTTCAGGCAAAATGAAATTCGGAGACTCTGCCAGCCCCCTCTTAGGGATCTGGGTACAGAAGCTACGCTACAGCACACTTGGCTATCACAGAAATCACTCATTTTAATTTGCATCCATTTCAGGAGTTGGTCACGGGCAAATTCACACATCCAGAACCTGGCTTTTCCTCAAAGATACCAGTAGGCTACACATTACATTACAAGAATCAAGAGTAATACCTTTATCCCGTAAAACAATGCAGTCCCCTCCTAATTGTAACTAGAAATTGTACCAAAGTTATCATTAGTGCTCAGTGAGTTTGTGAATTAATTCATTATGCTGTTAAAATCCCAGCGTCTCTTATCACCTGCCGCTGTGAAGACTCCGGTTGCATTAGCAGCGCTGCCCCCGTCAGCTGCCAACTGCAGGAGCTAGAGGCAGCTAAGAAGGGAATCCATGAACTGAGAAATTCCACCTAGGGGAGGAGACGCAGCTTTGACTTGCAAACATGGCCCAGGAACCCAGTAGAGCTATCTGGAGAACCACCTGAATCATCGATCCGTAAAACCATCATGAAAGTCAATGTCTCCTCCAGCACAGATCAGAGTCGGGCTTAGAGAGAATGCTGTCGGTAATGACAACCCTGCTCTCTGAGTGTGGACAAGACCCAGAGATCCGCTGTACCCTACTCGGAGGAAACCTTGTGCAAACAGCAACCTAAAAATAATACTCAGAAAAGCCAAGCGGGCCCTTTGTTTTGAAGTCCTTTTTTAAAAATACGTGACTTAATGCATTTAAAGTTGGATGTTACCTTTGAGGAAATAAGCCAGCATCGCTGATTAAAAGAGTATTTATTTTCTGCAATGCCACCATAAGCCACATGCATTTGCCTGGCTGCCAAGCAATAATTAATTTCCTAGTGTGCACTGCCTGTCTCTTGACTTCCACGGAGCCACCTAGTTTTTCTCATTAAAATGAATCCTGAAGGCACTTTGTTATTGTTTAGTCTCAGAAAAATATTGACAGGGGCTTTCTTTTTCCCTCCATCAACATCATTGTTTTATAAATGTTAAGTGTAAAAGAATTTTTTGCACACCTTTGAAGTCTTCCTCATCAATAATTCATTCAAAATCACAAAGGAGAGGAAAAGCTGGGTGGTCAAAACCGGAGCCACGTTAGGAAAATCACATCTGCTTTTAAACCACCATGTTCCTGAGCTAAAGCTTCACTGAAGGCACGGGTTTCTCTTTGTGTTTAATTCAGCTGTGATTTTTAACTGAGCTTTAAGGGGGTTCTTTGCCGGCCCTGTGGATGACAGCAGCGGGTGTGGGCTCTCTCCTATCCAGTTCTGTTTATTAAGACGCCTTCTGAAAAAGCAGCGCATTTGTGTAGCGTTCTACCTTTGCCTCTTGTCACAGATAATTATCTCTTAATACTGGGGTTTGTTTACCTTGTGTTCACACTATGCCCCCCGGGGAGGGATCATTCCTCCTCTGTGATAGTCAACGCAAAGCTGAGTCTATCACCAGCGCTAAATAAATGTGAAAGAATAAGGGTCCTACACTCCTGCCATGAAGAACGACTGTTTAAGAAAAGAATAAAATTGAAATCTATTACACATTTGCCAAAGAGATCCTCTACGGAGCTCAGATATAAAAGTCAGACTCTCCATTTCGCTTTTAGTGCCATATAAAAAGGCCATGCTATTTAATTATTCTAACCATAGGTTAAAGAAAATAGCCATTAGCTCTTTTGTTAAAACATTCTTCTACTCTCTTCATTGATTTGAAAATTAATAGTGCCAGTGGTTTTCTATGTCACGGTACTGAGTTTTAAAATTACTGAACCTTACTCTCAAAGTCAGAAGTGTCTAAAATGGTAATATAGAGTCTCTACACAGAACAAAATAGGGTATATTTTCTTGAGGTTGTTAGATATCTTAGAGCTAAGGTTATTTTAGAAAATACAAAAAGAAATAAAAAATGTTGAGCAAGGACTCCTGCTTATAAACTGATGTCTGAAAAGTTATCTCTTGGCACACTCAGAAACACATTCAATGTGTAACTGAATCGCTTTGCTGTACACATGAAACTAACATTGTAAATCAACTACATTTCAATCAAAAATAAGAATTAAAAAAATTTTGTTAAAGAAAATGTTCAGACTTCCTCTGGGGATCACATGGACCCATTCACTATGTCTATTCTTCAGTCTAAAGCAACAAGATCTGATTTAATCTTAAATAAATTTCTAATCTCACTCTAACCTGTTATCCACAACCAAACGTAACTTTGTGCCAAATTAGCTATCAAATGAAAAATACCAATCATATCTCATAATTCGCTTTCTTACCCTCCACAAATGCTTTCAGTTCATTCCTTTTCCCCTCGTATCAGCATTTAAAACTTTCTAGCTCATTTTATTTCACTCCATCGGGAAACAAACTTTGAGAACTTTTACAAAGTGACTGCTAAAGATAACTGCCGAAGAGATCCTCCGCAGAACTCAGACATAGAAAGTCAGACTCTCCACTTTGCTTTTAGTGCCATATGAAAAGGCCATGCTATTTAATTATTCTAACCACAGATAAAAGCCAGGTTGACTTTTCACACATACAGGCGCGCATGAAAGCTTACCTCCTCAACTACTTATTTAGTTCTGGGATCTCAGCAATAGAAAGCAGTCCTCAGGGTGTGCCTCACGCTAGGGCAGAGAAAAGCAAGGCTTCCTTCAATGTCACTCTGTACAGAAACATAAGAAACTCAGTTAAAGGGTTTACAAACTTGGAAACATAAATAGATTAAAACTGAATGTTAGATTCATTCAGTAATAAGAGGCATAAGTGTTAACAGCTCAGCAGTGGTCCACCAAGTAAACTGAGCCAAATACATCTCAGTAGCTTTTGATGAGATCTTTGTCTGGTACAAGAAGACATAGATTGATCAAATTCTTTCACAATATTCTCATATATAGTAATATCAATAATAACAGCTCTTATTGGTTGAATAATTAGTGTATGTTAGGTGCTCAATCATTCAACAGTCTTTTGAGATTAGTATTGTAACCCACATTTTTCAGTGGGGGAAACCAAGTTCCAAAAAATACTGTATAACTTGTCCATAGCCATAACCTATGTCCATCTGACTCAAAACCTGTGTGCTTATACATTACTAGGTGATAGGATGGTCAGAAATCTTAATATGGATTGAACAACCCAGTTTATAGACTGTGAATAGATGTTATTAGTCAGCATTCTCCCAGAGAGCGGTCTCTTGTCCACAGATTTTCACATCTGACCCTACTTGGTTCAATTTTTTTTTAATCACCAGTTTATTAAGATCAACTTTTCAAATTTACATATAAAACAAATAAAGGGACTAGTTAATACCTTGATTACTAAATCCATGTTGAAAAAGAGCTCAACACACAGAAATAATGAACCCAAACCAGAGGTATCTTAATAGAAGTGTAAAGGAGAAGGCCTATCTTAATATAGCTCATAGTCAGGAAAAAGAAAAACCCTACACATTTTATGTGACCACAGACAGCATGATAACGCTGCCCACAAATTAAAGGTAACGTGCACTGTCCAGAGAGGAAAATGGTTCCAACATTGTCCTTTGTAATTGTCAGATAATATCTACAATATGAAAATGTGTCCCAAAAAGATATGACACAGCTTGTGAAGGTGTGGAGAGGAGACCTCTTGCAGTTTTCAACCAGATTAGAGACAATATCATGTTCAAGTAGGAACCCTTTCTATAATCACCTAGGCCTAAGCATCTTCCTACTGAAACCCGCCACCCGTCCCACTCTGATACAGTAGATCTGCTCAGAGGCTTCAGCAGACATTGCGTTTTGAAAATGCTTCTCCTGTGACGCTGGTACATTTCTATACGCCCTGCAGCTTATATTTCTCCAACCATGCCCATAGCATCCTCAATCTTTTTAAAATATCCCAAGTAGGAGCTATTTATTTGCATATATTATGACTGCAAAATAGAAACAGACATTTAAATCATGTGGTAGGAGAAAGAAGCCAATATCTCTTTGGTATATAGTGGCCAGAATTAAGACACACATTAGCTTCGATATCCCAGCATCAAAGCAAGAAGTGAGAAACCAGGGTTTAAAGTAAGTATTGTAATAAAGTGGTTAAAAGCTAAGATTTTAGAGTCAAACGGATATGGTTTGAATTTCTGCACTGTCATTTATCAGGTTTTTTACTTTGGAGAATTTTTTAGCCTCCTTAAGCCTCAGGTTTCTCATCTGCAAAATAGGATAAAAATCGTTCCTCAATTTGAATCCTGCCTCCACCACTGCTGGCTTTGCATTCTCGGGTAAGATGCTCAACCTTTCTGGATATTAGCTTCTTCATCTGCAAAACGCATAGTACTATCTACTTCGTAGGCATCAGGGAGCAAGAAATTAGTTAATATGTGCAAAATATGTAAACAACATGCGGCTTATGATTGATCTTCAGTAAATCTCAGCTATTGTTAACCCTTTCTTCGCAGTGGAGATTATGTAACCTGCCTTAACCATTTCACAGGACTCTGATAGGAATCACATCATGTGGTGAATTAAGACTCCTTCTGCAAGTTGAAACTACAATTGAATAGTGTCTTGTATTTCTGTTTTCACCCGTCAGGAGTACACAAAGCATTTGTATAAATTTTAGTTTTGATTATATTTCTAGCTGTGTATAGTTAGACCATTGCAACAAATCTCAAAATATGTTGCCCAGAATTTTGCACACACCTTGTAAGTATATCCTTAGACACCCATATTTGCAGGAGGCTTTGGGAAGAATCCAGACTTTGTGAATCTCAAAACAACTTTTTAATGAACTTCATTTTCAGGCTTCCAGTGGAGAAAGCAGAAGGTTGTTTTTGGTTTTGACTTTGTTTCTCTCAGTCAGACCCAGGATTGTTTTGAATTGACTTTATCTGCTAACCTGAGAAGAAAGAAATCATGTGTCCCCAGAAAGGCAGAGTCTGAAGGGATCTCCAACCACCACCACAGAGACCCTGCGCGGGCTGAGTTATCTTCTAGAAACATGGCTTCAAGTTGCACTTTTAAAGTCAATTTCAGTCTTTTTTACACTCATAATTGAATTTCTCTGTATCTGCTGCTTAATAAACAGCATTTTGAATTCGTATTAGAATTCCCTTTAGCCTTTCAGTAACAACCCAACTGCATTCGTTTGCTGTCTGTTTTACTTCCTCTTATTCTGTTTCACATACAAAGCGCAAAAGCTGAAATTACAGTAACTACACATAATGCTTGGGGGCTAACTTTATCAAATTAAAGTATGTATAGAATAGGTTTCCTAAACTTAGCAAAAGAAAATCTTGTACCCAAACAGTCTTAAAAAAAAAAAAAGATTTTGTTTTCCATATTTTATTGTAGTGCCCAATCAATGGAAAGTCATGCTGCCTCAAAATGTATTGGATTTACTGAACTGTGTCTTCAAAGAAAAGGTTGTTTTATGGAGGAGAGGAACTAGCTTGCTTTTTTTTTTTTTTTTTGATCAGAAGATTATCTAGTTTGAAGTGAACTGTTATCTCAAAATAAATGAGAAGCAGCAGTGGAAGCTAAGTGAAAACCCAAGAGACAACGCTTGCTTTGAACTGAAAGTGGAGGCAGCATTACACCACGTGTAAGCGTCCAGCAAGACCATCAGACACGGGTCCCCTTCAGCTCTGCCAAGCGTGCTAAATCCGAAGCCTATTTGATAGCCATCAAAGCCTCCGAAAAGGAAATTTGTTTTCAAACGCCCTGGAGTGTTGATGATGCCCTTAATTTCACAGTGACCAAAGAAGGGATAAAACAACCCTTCTTTTTGGTTTCTGTTGTCTGTCCAAACGCAGTTTCTTCTCACAATCACCTCCTAGTAGATTTTTTAAAAACAATTATTTATTGGGAAAGGAAGTAAGTATAGAAAGAATATTCCTTTAAAAAATGTCTCTCAAATGGGCCATTTTAAACAAACAGCACTATTGAACCAAAGGTTCATCAAGATTATTTCGCACCACGAGAAGATGGATACTGGGATGTTTAGTCTACTTTTTAAACAGTATTCACATAGGTACCTTGGGGTCATCTACCTGCAAGACGATGAAGTTTCAGACTGTCTTAGATTGAAGATAGATTGCACCCTTTAGATTTGCCAATCCCATACTAGCACAGGAACGAGACCTGTTATTAAAGAAAAGGAAGGAAAACAGAGGAAAAGTCACAGCTACTCCAACTGGGTGCATTCCACTTCTTAACAACCCGTCTAAGAGCTCCCTTCTGCAACGCCGAGGTTACTCTCAGGAGTTAGCTCTCGGGCCTTTCTCACAACACAAAGAAGTCTTTAAAATTATCTTTTTCTTTTATAAAGGCAAAAATACCCACTAAAAAAAGAATCCTATGGCTCTGCTTCCCCTCATAAGGAGATAGTATCTTGATTGCAGGAAATAACCACTCCAGGGCTTGAAAGAGAATGATTTTGAAATTTTCCCCAAATAACTTTTGGAAGAAGGAACACTAGGACTGTCATATCCATCCCCAGTAAACAAGAGAATAATCCTTCCACTCAAAGTAAAAATACTCTGTGATTGGACCTAACTTAAACTTGGACTTCCAACAACGTTTTTGTTCCAGGAAATAATATGTTAAAAAATGGAAAGGATGCCAAATTAAGACATCAACATTCAGTTCTCATTACCAAAAATACAATCATAGAAGGAAGGGCTTCTGAAATTAGAACCCAAAGTAACTATTGAGCTGACCTCACCTTCAAAGCCAGTACTAAGCATTTAATTAGGCTATTTCTGCCAGGAAAGAGCTGGTAAATCAATATAATCTAATAAGCTTTTCGCCAGGGCAGGAAGAGCGATCACAATTCTTTGCCATGTGTTTACTCTTGAGGCCTTTTGCGGGGTAACTTCCACTAAAGAACAATACAATCAAAGGGGAGGGAATTGAAAGAATTTTTTTTTTTAATGGAAGAATTCTGGCTTCAGGATACTATTTTATGTATTAAAGATACATAAACCTTCTTTGGAAATTCTCTCTAACCTTATAGTTTGAGCTTCGTAAGTTTGATAAATGGCTGTTTTTTCTTTTTTTCTCCAGCCTATTAAATAGAGAGAACAAGATGACCGGAACATTCCTGGGTTTAAAGTACAGGACATGAATCTGTGAAAGTTAGCAGCTTTTCTGATTTGATTCACTGTTGTACAAAAAAGAATTGCCTTACGTGGCAAGAAGAGGACTTTAAATAATTCACTTAGCTTTTCTGGGTCTCATTTCTATTGTTTGCGGAACAAAAGGGTGGGATTAAATGTTTCCTAACTTTCTTCATAGGACTTTGGTTCCTATATGTTTATGTTGTTAAGAAGAAAACTATTCTGACACTTGTAAAACTGTTAAGGAAAATGGTTACGACATTGTGGTGATCATTTTGAAAAACATAGAAATATTAATCACCATGCTGTGTAATAAGAACATAGTGTTGTAGGTCAATTATACCTCAAAAACCAACAAACAAACTCAGAAAAAGAGATCAGATATGCAGTAACCAGAGACAGAAGATGGGCTGAGGTAGCATTGGGTAAAGAGTTAGAATATACAAACTTCCAGTTATAAGATAAGTAAGTTCTTGGGATGTAATGGACAACATGATTAATACAATTAACACTGCTGTGTGGTATATGTAAAAGCTGTTAAGAGAGTAAATCCTAAGAGTTCTTATCATAAGGAAAAACTTTTTTTCTTTCTTTAATTCCGATGATGGACATTCACAAAACTTCTTGTGATAATCATTTCATGATGTACGTAAGTCAAATCATTATGCTGTACACCTTAAACATATACAGTGCTGGATGTCAATTTTATCCCAATAAAACTGGAAGAAAAATGGTAAGGAAGATTTTATTGAGAGCTGTGACCAGAGGTGTCAAGGCTGTCACGACAGGGGAGAGATTCGGTGCTCAATTCCACTCCCCCTACAACAAAGCCAGCTGGGAGTTTACAGCCAACAAACAGAATGAAGGGGTCAGTAGATGGAAAATTACTAAGAAGAGACATCAAACGTGGAGGAGATTCTTGCTAAACAGACTTAACGGGATTCTTGCTAATGGCAGATTAGGGCAATCAGATCTTAGGAGTGAAGAATTTTATCAGCTATTGAGGTAGGAGGATTCTGCCTAAAATGACTTCTCAGAAACCTAGCTACAACTGCAGGCCTCGCAGTGACCAAACCAAAGTCAAGGCATAGTGAAGAAGGGTCCGAGGAACCTGACTAAGGTTTAATCGAGGAGAGTCTTTGTCGGTATGTAGGTCGAAGCTCTCCAGCAGACAGAATACTAGAGTTGGAGGAAGCAATGAAGTGCACTTCAGAGTTAGGGACAGATTAGGATGGCCCCCAAAGAGATGCTGTCTGTAAACGGACCATTATTCAGGCCCCTGAACAGGGGACAAAAATTCGAGAGTCAAATCACAGGATTCAGAAATGAACCCTTTCAAGTCTCACCTCACAACTTGAATAGCCAACAGCACAGCAGAGCCAGGGAACAGAAGAGTGTTTTTGGTTCTGACGGTTTATGGGTTCTAGAAGACGTCTGAGGGGACTGAGGAAACTTTTGCCGTCTTTTCTATATTCTGTGAAAACAAATGACCAGAAGTCCTGAAGATTATCTCTGGGCAGAGGCTCCGGATGGGGAGGGGCGGTGGAACAACTTCACCTCTGCCCCTGGGGTTAGACCTCCCCCTTTCCCAGTCAAGTTCTCCCGTTCTAACATGCCGTCCTCACCAGGGCTGCCCCACGGGCCACTGTCACTGAGAAATAGGCCAGACTTGTACTTCTTCCGTTACTTCACTAGAGGTACCATTATATGAGGACCAATGGAGAAGAAAGCCTCACTGAGTTACAAGCACAACACCTTGAGCCAGACTCTCCCTGAACAACTCAAGCCCCGGCTTCATGTCACACTTGATCTGAAACATAAATTCCAACGTTAGCAACCTTGACCTTGCACATGGACCTGAAGGGACTGTCTAGTTCAAAGAGTCTCAGGTTCCGTTGAACATAAGAATGACTGTGCTGTCTTTAAATGCAAACTCATAGGCCCCACTCCTAGAATTTCCGATTAGGTCAGTCTTGGTTGGGACTCGGGAATATGCCTGTTTAATAAGGCTTCCAGGAATATCCATTTAAAAAAAAACAAAAACAATTCTATTCATTTCCCCCACCTCTGCCATCCCTTATCTCTGGCAACCACCAATCTGTTCTTTGTATCTTTGGTATTTACACTCCACATATAAATAAGATCATATGATATTTGTCTTTCTCTATCTGACTTACTCACTTAGCCTAATGCCCTCAAGGCCCATCCACGTTGTGGCAAATGGCAAGATTTCATTCTTTTTTATGGCTGGGTAATATTCCTTTATAGATGGATAGATTGCTAGATAGATAGATAGATAACAATTTCTTTATCCATTCATCCATCAATTGTCATTTAGGTTGTTCTCACACCTTGGATACCATAAATAATGCTGAAATGAATGTGGGGGTGCATATATCTTTTCAAATTAGTGTTTTTGCTTTCTTTAGATAAATACCCAGAAGTGGAATGGCTGGATTATTTGGTAGTTCTATTTTTAATTTTTTGAGGAACCGCCATACTGTTTTCCATAGTGGCTGTATGAGTGTACGTTCCCACCAACCATGCACAAAGCTTTCCTTTTCTCCACATGCTCACCAACACTTGCTGTCTCTCATCTTTTTGATGATAGCCATTCTAACTAGTGTGAGGTGATATCTTATTGTAGTTTTGATTTGCATTTCCCTGATGATTAATGATGCAGAGCATCTTTTTTCTGTGCGTGTTAGCTATCGGTATATCTTCTTCAGAGAAATGTGTATTCAGATCTTCTGCCCATTTTTCAATTGGATTGTTCATTTTTTTTACTGTTGAGTTGAATGAGTTCTTTATATATTTTGGATATTAGCCCCCTATCAAATATACAATTTGCAAATATTTTCTCCCAGTCAGTTGACTTTTCCCCGTTTTGTTGATGATTTCCTTTGCTGTGCAGAAGCTTTTAGTTTGAGGCAATCTCTCTTACTTATCTTTGCTTTTATTGCTTTTGGTTTTGGTGGCAGATTCAAAAAATCATCACCAAGACCTATGTCAAAGAGATTAGTGCCTATGTTTTCTTCTAGGAGTTTTATGGTTTCCAGTCTTACTTTTCATGTTTTTAATCCATTTTGAGTTAATTCTTGTGTATGGTGTAAGATAGTGGTCCTGTTTCATTTTTGTGCATGTGGCTGTCCAATTTTTCCAGTGCCATTTATTGAAGAGACTGTTCTCTCCCTATTAAGTATTCTTGGTTCCTTTGTTGTAAAATAATTGACCACATACTCATGGGTTTATTTGTGGGTTCTCTGTTCTGTCATTGATTGGTGTGTCTGTTTTATGCCAATATTACACTGTTTTAATTACTGTGGCTTTATAATACTGTTTGAAATTGGGGAGCTGATGTCTCCAGCTTTGCTCTTCTTTCTCAAGATTGTCTTATTTACTTGGGATCTTTTATGATTCCATACAAAATTTAGAACTGCTTGTTCTATTCCTGTGGAAAATGCCACTGGAATTTTGTAAGGATTGCATTGAATATATATATTGCTTTATATTTTATGGACATTTTGACAATATAAATGCTTCCAATCTGTGATCATGGAATATCTTTTCATTCATTTGTGTCTTCTTCAATTTATTTCATTATGTTCTGTAGTTTTCAATATACAGGTCTTTTACCTCCTTGGTTAAATTTATTTCTAGGTAATGTACCAAGAATATCTGTTTTTAAGTCAGCTTCTAGGAGATTTTGGTAAGTTTTTTTGAGGAAACCCTATCTAGCAAAAATCACAAGTATCAAAACTCCTCTGAATTCCAATAACCTGTTACTTAGGAAAAACTGAAATCATTGCATCATCAGCACAAAATTTAAGAGTGAATAATCACATGAGAATAAATCAAGCTGAGGTATCCCTGTACCATGAAAATGCGGAAACACACTTTACTTATACATCTCTTCTTATAAAATTTAAGTTTGAAGAGTTTTCCTTAAACTAAAGCCTCTCATCATAATTGGAGTGAAGGAATGTTGTTGTAAAGTCAAAAATTGCATCCTCTGCTAAGTACCGCTATAGTAAGGTCCCTGATTTGCTACAGACAAATGTATTTTTCAACTCCCCAAATTAAGACAATCTATAAAGAAATGTTCATTTATTAGCAACTTGTGTTTGACAGTTTATTTCATGTCAGCCTCCAGCTTTCCTTTGCAAGCTTATTTGCATAATGTGTTATTATGTCTAAATGGAAAACTAAATGCCTCCATGTGGTCTTTAAATGACAAGTGCTTGTCAGCTTCATGCAATATTCAGAAGTAATAGATCCAAATCACAACAGCACTCACTGAGATGTTAAAAAAAACTTGTTGTGTATCCTTCCTTGACAAATTTACACTTTGGTACAGAATTGTCAATTAGACATTCCATGTGTTAAACAGTTTAGTTCAACTGTGAAGGAATTTACTGTAGCTCTATTCTACAGTGTTCTAAGTAATTACAATTCACATTACAATTTTTTTATTTCAAACAAAGCAGCTCCGGGAATAATCTCCAAACGACCTTGGCAAGATATCTCCAAGAATTTCTCTTTTAATTATTTTAGAATACATAGAAGTTTGATGATAATGTTTTTAAGAACTATGAAAAACCCATTGTGGGAATCACAAATTTGGGGAGCATCTTAGACTTGATGTTTAAGACCAGCAGAATGATACTAATTTGGGGTATTTAATAATAAACACAGTATTTTAAGGGAGTTCTGCTGCATCATGGTTTTCCCCCTCATATATCTAGAATAGTTCTTTTCAACATACTAATTGATTCCACGTGAACATTTGACTCAACGTGAGCACCAGCAAGTGAATTCCAGAAACTTCCTCCACACATAACCCACTGAAAAGAAGCCATTTTGTTTTGAGAGCCTTTTCAATAGAAAGACAACAAGGAGAATTAGCTACAAAATCTCCATTCATGCAGCTTCTCCCACTTCACGCTGTCTTCCTCCCTCCCATTTGGGTGCTCGTTCAAACAAAGCTCAAGCCTAAAGTTGCAGATGACCCTCAGTGGACCCGGCCCAGAAAACCCCATGAGAGAGAAACATAAAACGATAACGGAGGTTTGAGACCTCTGGTTGAGGGATCCTGGGGAGCCTGAAGCAAAACAAAGCAGGACTGAGGTTGCCATGGGGAGCCAGGACTAGCCTGGCCTCTCAGGCGAGGCAAGAGCAGGAGGCGTGGGTTCATCTACATGCATCACACAGACCCTCTCCGTAAACTGAGTGGGCAGGGATGGAAGGGGGGCGCTGACAATGTGACTGATTTCCTGAGTGGACCCCCTAGGACTTAGCTGATTTGAGTGATGAGAGTCCACACACCAAGTTCTAGTCGGTGGGAAATGTGCTTTTAGGGATGTTTGACCCTCTTCCTGACCCTAGAGAGTGATGGTGTGTTCAGTCGCTTCTCTTTGGGAGGGTAGGAGGCTGCTGACGGATGGCAAATGAGTGGGGAGAAGCTGACCTCAGAATAAGAACAAGGACCCAGTGAACCCAGATAATGGCCTATTGAAGTCAGTTCTTAAGAGACCTCAAAATGTAGCCGCAGAGAAAGAATTCAGAACAGTGTGATGAAAGTAAGCGGCCAGAGAGGCTGCTTTGTAAAGGAGGAAAATCACTGATCCAGAACTGTGGGAGTCGTGGAACGCCGGACACGGAGGGCGCCTGAAAGGCGCGCACACTCGTCCAGGACTCTGACTTTACGGACCACAGAAGAGACGCCCAGGAGAATGAGTTACAGAATGATTTATCCCGCTGCTAATGGCGTAGCTGGACCTGGATTTGGATCATCGAGGACTTAGTCATGGTGGCTTTCGCCATGTCACGTTGCAGAAAATATCAGTTTACCCAAGTCCTCTCCAACTCCTTAGTCATAAAGACAAATAGAGTTAATGGACAGGTAATAAATCTAATCCTGTTTCATTTACTATCCAAGGGGTTCCCGGCAGTTCACATTTTGGGGTCATTTTTACTAATATTAATATTATTATCTGTTATAATTATACTATCAAGAAGAAAAAGGATACAGTAAACAGTGAGTGAAACTGCTCTCTTTTTGGAATCTTATTAAACCATTCTGATTACAGTGCAGATCTGTTCAAATCTCTTTTTAGCAGAATAAGAACATAAAATTTATATATTAAAAGTCTAGCTAATAAACCAAGATGTATTTTTTTTCAATGCCTATTCTGTTCATTATTTCAACAATACATAAATTACCTGTTAGGTCCCAGGCGTTGTTCTACAAACTTGAGATGTAGCAGTGAACAAAACATAAGAAGTCCCTACATTCATAGTGCTTAGCTCTAAAGGAAGGTACACTGATTATGTAAAATAACTCACAATATAATCTCAGAAGGGGTAAGTACTGTGTAGAAAAATGAAGCCAACTCAGTGAGTGGGAGCCCCAGTCTAGTCCGTGATCACCAAGCAGTACGTTATTTGGCAGTGATGGCAGCACGAAATCATCGAAGAGCTTTAGAGGATTAAAAATTCATCACACAGAATGTGACCCGTATGGTACTGGTTCTGTCAGATAATAACAGGTGCTTTGTGCAAAAACAAAAACAAAAGAAACCCGCTGGTTAAATAGCTTTAAGAAATCTTGGCTGAAATAAAGTACATGCATTTCTGTGCAGCTCTTCAGAGGGTGTGGGATGCTAGTAAGCACTGGGCACGCCAAGGCAAAAGTGATGGAATATTATGGGGAGTATTTCCCTCTTTGACTCTAGAACTTGATGAACGACTTCTCTGTGGAAAGTATTTAGAAAAATGCAGTGCTGTAGACTTTGACAGAACGGGGACTGGAATTTATATCTGCAAATACTTGAGCTGTATAGACACATCATTAATGACCCAAATAGCCACTTTGTTTACTATAATGATGGGTTCAGTGCTTAATTTTAAGAAGTGATTGAAGCATCCAACTTTGAAAATTGGTGCCTGAGGAAACATCTGTTGCACATTTCCACTAAAGAGAAAAATATGTTATTTTTAATTACAGAACATATAGTTAACTAGTAAAATGTAAGATGGGCGTCCCAAGAAGGAGAGCTTCTATGGTGCAAACAAAATATTTGTATTTGTCTATATCCCGTCTAGACAGTGTGCTAAAGAGACGCCAACCAAGTCTAGCCTGATGACACGGAGGACAGTGCTCGGCAAATGGTACACAGACACTGAACGTGTGCTAAACAATGGGTCAAAGAATGAATGAGGGTGAGGTGGCCTCAAGGTTGTATTGTGCAACATGGGGAATATACCCCAAATTTTGTAATAACTGTAAATGGAAAATAACCTTTACAAAATTGTGAAAAAAAAACTTAAATGAGTAAGGGTACCACATACATTCTGTATTATCATGCTTACTTTATCCTGTGGCTGACATAGTGCAGTATCCTTTTTTATTATTGAAATAAAATTCACATAACATGAAATTTATCATTAACATTAAAACAGTGAGCAATTCAGTGGCGTTTAGTACTTTCACAATGTTGTGCGATCACTGTTTCTGTCTAGTTCCAAGATAATTTTACACCCCAAAAGGAAGCCCATATGCATTAAGCAGTTACTCCCCATTGTTCCTTCCCCCTCAGCCTCTAACAATGACCGATCTATTTTCTGTCTCTGGAGATTTAACTATTATAGATATTTCATAAATGGAAACTTACAGTACATGACCTTTGCGCCTGGTCTCCTTTACTTAGCATGTTTTTGAGGTCTGTTCACATCGTAGCATGTTATCCGTATCCATTCCTGGTCATAGATGACAAGTATTCCATTGTAGGTCTATACCACAATATACGTATCCATTCATCCATTGATGGACATTTGAGCTACTCCTTCCTCTTGGCTATTGTGAATGCTATGAACTTACTGCTGTGAACATACACATACCTGTATTTGAGTACTTGTTTTCAATTATTTGGGGAATACACCTAGTTACAGATTTGCTGGGTCATAGGATAATTCTGTGTTTAAATTTTTGAGGAACTGTCAGCAATACTCTTGAGAATTTAAAATTTTTTTCAATTAAAAAATGTCAGAATCCTGTAGCCTAGCTAAAATTCTGCTATTGCTCAATGATAAAGAAGGAAAAATAGAGTGAGTCTGAGGTAAAATTTGTAAGTATGAGATCGTCTTTGAATTCAGCTTGTCAGGGACATATGTTCTTTTTATCTTTCCATAACTCATTCCAATCTTAGTGTCCTGTGTGCTCCCCTCACCTCCCCCATCAAATCGTGCTCTCGTGTATACGTTATTGTGAATTCAAGCTACTGTGCTCCTTCTTTGCGTTGTCTCTGCCATTACTATCTTACAAGGTTCCTGAGAGCAAGGACTTTTCCTGCTCTTTGCTGTTTTCGCAGCATCTTAGACAGTGACTGGCACATATTAGGTGCTCAATTAACATCTGTGGCCTGATTTCTCTAATTATGAAACAAAAATAGCTTGTGCTTGTTAAAAGAACTTCAGTCATCAACAAACTGCCATGTGTGTGTGTGTGTGTGTGTGTGTGTGTGTGTGTAGATAGGAGACATTTAAAGGGGAAGAAAACACTGAGACATGGTAACCCCGGGCAGCCACTTACTCTAACTATGCACAAGCCAAGTGGACGCCGGGATCCTCCCAGGCCAGACGGATGGCCAGTTCATTCTAACCATCTGCAACAGTAAGTTACAAAGTCTGAAATCTCCTAAGTTTGGCTTAGAAAAAGAACCTGGGGGGGGGGGAGGGACGCTATTCTCTAAGGCAACAGCGACTTATAGGTGTGGCTCTCCAGGAATCACAGAGGAAATAAACCCTATGATGTCTGAAGCTAACAGAAATAAAAAACTTTCTAATGTATCTGTACATCAACTACCAGCCAGATTTAATTTAATTACCTGGATGGTAATCGGACTGTTTCTTCAGGTGAGAATAAATTAAAAGCAATAGAAAGTTGTGTAAATACTGCTATTTATTCTTAATCTATTGTTAGACAGAGGAGAGACCAAATACAATCCTTCACCCAACCTTGGTATCCTTATCTGGGTATAATTATGCATGTGCAGCCTGGTTGCAACCTTCAAGGCAACTGTGGTAGATTCCAGTGCTTGATAAGGTCCAATGGTAATAAAATGCAGCAGGACCCTCAAGACAACGTGGTGGGGGGCAATTATGACCCATTACTTTGTGAATCACACACTGTAATTAAACTCAGAGGAGGCACTCAGCATCCGCACTTGTTGTGAAAAGGGTCCTGATTAGCATTTGTACTATGCATTTTGGCAATCAGAAGTCATTACAGAGAAGGCAACATTAGATGAAGGAATATGGCAATCTCCCATGCATTAAATAGGCTAATTTTTAAAAAGAAATGACTTTATATCTGAAGCAAATAACATCATTTCTTTTCTTGCAAAGCACTAACACTTGGTCAAATGCTCTCTACTGCAGTCCTGTAGTACTGCTCACAGTGACCATTTGATTAGCAAATATCCACTCTGCATGATATAGGGGCTATTTTCATTTAATTGCTGATATGTAAGAGCTATTTTTGCTATGTGTCTTTAGTCTTGGAGAGAGCTAAATGATGACTTAAACTAGCCAGAGATAGAACAGCAAGTTTTAAATTCTTAAATTGTTCCAACAAACGAGGTCAAGATTCAAGAAGGTTTCTGACAGAAGCATCAGAAATATGTTTTTGTTGTAAAAAATATTAACAGAAATGAAAGTTACTAATATAATGTTTTTGACATATTTTGACACTTGATCTATCGTTGCTTCAAGAGATTTGCATCTACTCATTGTATTAAAGTCTTCATTGTATCAGATTGTGTTGTGTATGAATTTCAAAGACTTTTTCAGTTTTGTATCTGTAAGCAAATACATTCTGAGAAATCTTTTCTGTACCAAACCTTTGCAAGATCAGATTCTCCCCGCTCACAAGTACTCAGTTTCCTTTGTTTTAATTATATAGATTCCTTCATAAAACAGTCAAGAAAAGAGACATTGTCAAGAACTGAATGGGATAGTCAGACTCTGCATTTACTCAAAAGAAATTTTAAACACTAAGTAGATAAAATTCCAACTAATCATTAAATGACCATTTATTCATGATTTTATGCCATATGATTAAAAGAACCCTTAACTTTGACAATAATGTTACCAAATTAACTCACCTAAGCCTTCACTGCTGTATTTTTAAATAATTCTTCTCTGGCAAGCCATTTGGATTGATTAATCAAAGAGCTAAGCTTGGCAAATAATAAAGTAATTACCACTTATTTCAAAGTACGTTAGACAATAGCTAAATAAAGAACTTCATTGACATATTATAAAAAGATAAAAACATGATGACTATCCAACATTTTCCTTTGCTTTGCATTAACTGATATTACTCTAAAATTATTCTGTGAGTAATGCAATGGTCATGAAAATTAACTTAGTAGCATATCCCTAATTGTAATTATCTATGATTTTTTATAGAGACGTTTATACTGACCTTTCAGCACGAGAGTACTTTATGCATACTCTCTCTCTCTCCCACTTTGTGACCAGAAGCATATTTTTGCAGAGCTGTTTGGTATTAAGAACTATGGTCATTATCTATAATGAAAAAGATTATGAAAATGAATACATGTATGTGTATGTATGAGTGAAACATTATGCTGTACACCAGAAATTGACACAACATTGTAAACTGACCATACTTCAATTAAAAATTTGTTAAATTTTTTTTAAAAAGGAACTATGGTCATTCATGTAAAACAGAAAACTGATGACTTGGTCCTACATTGAGGTATGACAGTTTTGAAAAAGAAGGAGAGAGAGGAAAGGGAAAGTAAGGATTAATGAGTCCCATCATGTATATAGTTTTATACATCTTAAAAATAACTTGAGCTGCACACACATTTTAAAACCTAAAGTGAGCCCCGCATAAAAAAGTGCAAAATAACCCAGGAAAGTAGTCAAATCACCAAAGACAGCGGAAGTCATCCCCCCAATTTTCAAATTCAGCTCCTTTAAAAATTTCATCTGTCTCGTAGTCAGTGTGACTCCCATGAGGAACATCATCTGGGTTCACTGAGTGACAACGCTAAGTTGAAAAGTGTATTGTGAGACAAAAGAGCCGCATGTTTACTCAGCAGGAAAAAAATGCTAACCCTTTCTTTTTTTAATTTTACTTGAAAAGGTCTTGGCCTGGCATTATTATATAATAGAGGTTTCACTGATGATGGAACTTGGGTTCAAATGCTTTGCTGAGGTTAAGAGGAGAAATACGTAAGAATATGAAATTGTCTGCTTATTTGTGGGAAGAAGGAATCACATGGGGCACTCTGGGTCCTCAAGGTCAGGGTGAACAGGGAAGGCTGGAGACAAACTTCAGCAAAACCATCGGGGTGAGTTAAACTGCAAGAGAAGATCTTTCCATGCTTTTTACATCTGAGACCACTTGAGATGCTCACATTGCCAGGTGACAGAGATCTGAACCGCCTAAAAAGAGAGACTGGAATTAACATTCACTTCCTGAGTATCGTCGCGCTCGGCGTTGTTGCAGGCACTATGCATTTACCATAAAACAAGTTAAGTCGCACCTTCAAGCTTGCAACCTCTGGAGCCTTATGCGACAGGGTGGTACTGAAATTACTCGTATCTCCTGACCAAGCCCCAGATTCTGCCCACTACACATCCAGTACTCTGCTCAGTGCTTTTATATAGATTAATTTCTTTAATATCCACAACTCTATGAGAGAATTATCTTTGCTGTCCCTATTTTACAGATGAGGAAACTAAGACTTAAAATTGTCCATGGCCTAAGTTCAATGCTCAAGCCCACACTCTTGGCTAACCTTAGGCTGGATCTTCATGTGTCCCTGGTGTCCTCTGCATTCTTAATCCCTTCCGCTCTGTGAAATCACATGAGCCATTCATCACCCAGAGTACATCTTAGAAAAAAGAAGTGGGGAATATATGAAAGAGTTTACGGTTAGCCTAAAACATCTGAGTTTCCTGAAGAGATTGTTCTAGATTCTCTAGACCCAGTCATAGCACCAATATGGGATGGTAGAACTGGTCTACCCCGAGCCTGGCAGCCTTTAAGTAAGACTGGCCCTTCTTGCTAGGTTGGCTTGACCTCCCTGTGCCTGCACTGGAACATGAATCCGAAGCCACTTGCCTCTGCTCTTGGAACACAGTTCACAGAAGCCTCACCCTGACCCCAGCCTCAGCTGAGCCACAAGCCTGTTCAGCATTCTTGTGTCTTCCCACTGGGGCCTGCTAGGGCCTCTGCATCTCCTGCTTGCCATGTACCAGCCACGAGGCAAGCCATGGGAGTAATGGAGCTTACTTAGAGCTTACCTACCTAGCCACCTCCCAGTAACGTTGCACATCGTTGTCCTGATCCATGCTGGAAGGGGGCAGGGAGTGAGGGAGAGAGGCATGGGTGTGGGTGTGGGGGTGTGTGTGTCCCCATACTTCGCTAACCTAGACGCTTGTAGTCTCCTCCTTGTGCACCTGGGAAGCATATCATGATTTATCTTCCTCTTGGAAGACAGATTGCTACCTGAAACAGACTGCTCCAGTGCCTGGGTTCCACTCTCAGCCCCGCCATTTACTAGCTGTGCAACCGTGAGCAAGTCACTTAACATCTCTCTGCTCTAATTTCCTCATCTGTAAAATGGGTCCCATAGTAGTCCCTCCGCCATCATTGTTTCTATAAGGATTAAATAACTTAAAGAAGGTATGGTGCTCAAAGCAGCACCTGACACTGGTAGGCAATGATAGTTTGTTGCTAATTTTCTTTTCCATCTCCTCTACCTTCTATCCACTTCTCACCATGACCAGAAAGAGCTGGCTTTCTACTTCTTCCATGCTGTGTCTTTCTTCTCCATAAGGCAGAAACCTTCATAGTTCTCCAGGTGAAAGAGGTTTCATCTGTGCATTATGAAAGAAGGAATCTCCCCTCCAATTTGAGAACTTTCTGCTTGGTCCCTTGATGCCTCTGTTGGAACAGCCTGACTCTTAAAATTATGGCTTCTGACAAAATCCAATTTGGGTATCAGAGCTGAATACTAACCATTCTGTTTGCATTCCTATTGACACCACAATTTCCAAGGCAGGTGGATACCTTGGGCTGACTAGACCAGTCAATAAAAATATTACCAAAGTATAGATATCGTTACTGCATTTCAAATTATCATTCTTATTATGCATACAATGCATTATTTAAGACCCTTTAAGGCAATGAGTGTTTCTCAATCTTAGATATATGTCAGAATCACCAGAAAAGCTTTTTAAAATATAATTCCCAGTACCTATCCAATTCTACTAAATTAGAAGCCCCAAAGATCATCTGTAATTTAAAAATGAAATTCTAACCTGCAATTAAGGTTAAAAGTCACTGCTGTTGAATAACAGAATAATGCATAAAAATACATGACTTGGAAAAAGTTGGACCTGAATTCTAATTCTCACCTCACTTACTAGCTGAGGGACCTTATTGAAATTTTATAAACCTTACTTTTTCATCTACAAAGTAGAGCTAAAAATAGTAACCACACGGTTGTCAGTATAGAATGAGATACTGCAAATACACTGGCATTTGGCAAACACCAATAAATGTTGACTGTAATTAATATCCCCAATTTATGGATGGGAAAGTAGATTCTCAGGAAGTTGTGAAACTTTCCCACAATCTACAGCTAATGTGTAACAGAGTAAGCACACGAACCGCTGCATATCTGACTGGGAAGAGCATGAAAGAATGTCTAGTAACAGGATTCAGACTCAAGGGTATCTCATTTTGAAACTCATATGCTTTTCACTTCCCCACCCTGCTTATCAAATGCAGGTGGCAAAAAAAAAAAAAAATCAAGGAAGGTAAATAGAAGCAGAATGAAAGAAGATATAATCAGCTCTCAGTGAAGCTTGCAGTACTGCTGGAAGTGATAGGAAGTGGGAGGCATTTGACTGGGGTACAATATAAACTTCTGACTACGTGCACCCAGTTTGTGAGTCAAATTTGCCAAGAGGAACAGGGAATCCAAACAATGTCCCTTGACGTTTGTTGACATCAAGTCACTTAACTTGATCTTCACTAGAAAATATTTCTTCTTTCTCAAGTAGCACCAGCCAACAACTTTTTCAAAAGAATTAATTTAAAAACCATCACGTAACAGTTTGTATTTTACATCCTCAATCTTAAACCCTCATATTTGTCAGGTGTTTTGTATTTTTTCATGAGATAGTCAGTCGGGTGCGGCCACAAGAGGAGCTTGAGGAGAGGCTCAGGAAGATGGTGTGTTATACTGGCAGGTCCAGATCCACGACCGGAGGCCTGGCATGCCACACAGGGCCACGTGGAAAAAACATTGGTTGCTCAGGGGGCAGAAGACAGGAATGACGGCAAAGTGGGTTTTTTCCTAGCTTTCTGGGGGGAGTGGAGCGGCAGATTTATTTATTTACTTATTTAAGGAGGTGCTGTGCACGCTAAGCACACACTCTGCCGCTGAGCCCCTGCAGGGCCAAGTTCAGACCAGCGCCCTTATTGGGGTTTCTGTGGGAAAGGCAAGGCGGGGCAGGGTAAACAGCGCCAGACTGGCTAGTTTGAATAATTTCAGTGGGCTCTAAACTGAAGAGGTGACCCCTAGCTATCGGAGACCCGGCCTTGGCTGGTGAAGGCGGAGGAGTACTGCCTCCTGGGGTGTACAGGCCAGACAGAGGACGTACAACTCTGGACTGGGTGGTTTGTGTACCAAAGGCACGTTCCCGACTGAGCACTTCGCCATCTCTAAGAATTTCTAGCCCTGGGAGAGGCAGTCTCTCCCCAGATAGAACGGTTTGTTTTTTTTTAACAATGTCATAAGTATTTAGGTTTTGTTGTCTATATACAAAAATTATATATATATATATATATACATATTTAATTAATAACAGGTACCTTTTAAGTTGCATATTCATACATCAAACTATTTTTTCATATATAATCTGAAAAACATACCTTGAAACATAGTTATCTATAAATAAGATCGATTTAACTGACTACCCATACAATAGTCTGAAACTACATACTAAATCAGTTCATTTCCAATGGCAAAAAAAAACTGGATGATTTGGGTTGTGTGTGTGTGTGTGTGTGTGTGTTTTGACAAAAACTATAAAAACTTTTACGTTTGCCTTGTTTTATAAACATCCTTTCATTCTAAGTATTGATACTGTACGAATATCGTGGTGAGTGGGCAGGACTCGCTTTATAAGGGCTCGGGGAAGCGACAGCGTCATTTCTCCCTGGGGAATGGGGGCGACTAGGACCCCAGGCCCCAGGATGGAGCAGACGATCACAATGGAGCAGACGATCACATCTCACTGACGGCTCCACCTTTTCCTTATTGAGACGGGTTCCATCAAAGCTGCCGCTGTACAAGGGTGACAGAACGTGACCTCCACAGGACGCAGGAGAATTCAAGACAAATTGAAATTTCAGGTAATTTATTTCAAGTTAGAAATGTAACGAAAGCCTTGTGCTGACAAAGAGGCTCTCACACAGGATCAGAGCCGTTAATCTCTAAGACCCAGCTGAACAAAACGCAGTATCCTATTAGTGATGGAGAAAACACTCAACGTTTGTGAAAACGGTAGGCACGGCTATCATCTGAACCTCAATTATTAAAAATAATCCCATTATTGAGTAACTACTAGATCTAATGCTCTGGATGAGGTATGGTAAGGAATAAAAAGATGTTTAAATGATAGTCCTTACACTCAAAATACTTGCAATCTAGAAAGGGAAAGACCAAGTATATAGGGTAGAATCATCTGCATTTTCCTTGGTCTGGAAAGATCTCAGGACCCCTCTGCAACTCCACCACCCCTTATCCTCGCTTCTCTGGTACAGAAGCTCCAACTCCGGTTCCAAAACTCCCTTCATCTTTGAAACCCTCCCCAGGTCCCCCACACGGAGTCACCGCCTGCGTGGTGCTCCTGGAGCGATCTGCACCGACTTCTGCCGGAGCGCTCCTGTTTCGCCGCGGTGTCTGTCTTCCCCTCTCCCCGCGCCCCCCGTTAGAACAGGGTCTCCTCCAGCCGCCGCCGCCCTTTGACCGGCGCCTCCCCCGCTGCAATCCCACGGACGCCCCGCAGCACCCGGGCTCCACCCGGAGCAGGTGGGGGCAGAGCGGAGGGGATGAGCCGAGGCCACATAACTGCACATGGTGCGATGGGTCTCAGTCTTAGCTGGGCCTGTTCCTATCTCAGTGGTATTTTCCTCGCACTTCGCCCTTCCCAGTCTCTAGGGGCTACAGATTGCCCCTGGCTGGATTGCCTTAGCTGGCCCCGTGAAGAATGCCATGGCAGCTGCCCTCCGAAATTGCGCTCAAGAACAGAGTGGAAGCAACGCCAGCTTTCCTGAACCGGAAGGGGCTTGCACTAGATAGGATAACTTTTGATACTTCAGGTTTTAAACGATTCACGTTGGCTAGAATAGCCCCCAGAATGGAGAACTCCACGAAGGTGCTTGTGCCCAAAGCTTAGATTTCAAGCTAAGAGAATTAAAGCGTTCACACGCAACCTTGGTTGGCTTGACATGCCGTCTACCTAAATGTTTTGGCTATTCATCCAGCTGCCCGCGTAGCCCGTATGGTTACCATGGAGCCCATGTTAGACTGAATGCCATTTAAATCTTCTAAATCCCTCTGTTAAAGGATTTCATCCCACACTCTGCTTCCTCCAACAAAATAAAATTTTGAAAGGTGGCCGTCAGTAGGGAACTCAGAACCAGCTATTGATTTTTCAATTTCTCAATTTGTAAAACAGAAATGCGATTTCTTTTCACGTAACATTTCGCTAAGAATCTTGTCAGTATTTGGGTTTTGATGTCTATAAAACGTCCTGAATCCCTTAGAATTAAAGCTATCTGGCCTCTCTTTCTAATTTGGGGGAGAAAAGTTGAATTAATTTAAAATACCTATAATGAAATATGTCATTAATTCCTGCTAATTCTGCTACAAGTGTACATTTCTGAAACCTTTTCAATTTAAAAAGAAAATAAATTAGAAGACAAAATCTTGAGTCCCTCCCACCCCACCCTGGATTAGAAAGGACGGCTTTCTGTTGTTACTGCAGTTCTTTCTTTTGCCTTAATCATTGATTCATCTTTAATTTATCAGCTGGCATTTTCCCAAGGGATCTAAACAACTGCTATTTTGGGTGTGAGAGATTTGTGATTTTTCCTCTCTATTTTTTAAAATATGCAATTATTCACACATAATGAGAAATGTATTGGTACACATCTCAGCTTCACCAGTTGGAGAATTCTGTCCCTAAAAACAGTATAAACAAATGGTTTGTGGGAGGGCACGTTTGGCCTCCGTTATGTTAGCAGCAGAATGCCAAGATGTTTTCCTCGAGATCTCGTCAGAAATCCATCTCCCATGCGTGTAGCTGAACCCTTTTAAGTACATTCTTATTTCAACCTATAGTGAATCTTGAATACATTTCCGTTATTTCAATGTCCATTATATAAGGTTCTAGTACCATTTACTTGTTTTACATGTTTCTTCTTTTAAGCCCCAAAGGACGACCCGTTCTAGCTCTACGGCTGTCAGTGAACAAGTCCATGTGAGTTACCCTTTTCAGATCTTTCACAGTATGAAGTTGACTGAAGCCCCTCTTACCTTTAAACTGCAATGTTCTACTTATTTAATATATTTCATAGTCACTATCACTGAGGGATGACCTGATAAATACCAACACGTTAGCCTTTTCAGGAATCATTCTTTTTATTTCTCTGCTACATATGACACTGTTGATCACATCCTGTTTCCTCAGATCCTTTTCTACCCTGGCTCCTCTGACACACTGCATTACCCGAACGTTTGCTACGCTCTTCATTCTTCATTCAGTAAATAGTCTCTTTTCACTTCTCAGCTCCAGCTCTTCCTCTGTGTGACCTAAATTTAGAACTTGACTGTCATTCTTCCCAGCCATCCTCATCCCCTCTAACAGGTTTTTTTCTTCTTTTCTAGTTGACTTCAGGAGTCAATCTAGAATGCCTTTTTTTATATATATATAATTCAAACAAATCCTGAATCAAAAATGAAGGATTTCAGATTTAAAACAATGTAGGTATGTTATTTTATTATCTCACCCTTGTTATGCATCTACTGAAAAATGAAAAACTTTGCAGCCCAGGCAGCCCCAATAAATCTTTCCAAAGTTTATGGGCAAGTTTATCTTTCCATATTTGGTTAAGTTGAGTGCTCATTGCAGAATATTACCTTGTTTTTCTGGGTCAGTTACAAATGTGTGAAAATAAATTTCAGCACCAATCTTTGGGAAGCTTCACAGATTGTGTGTCTCCAAGTTACAGCTGCCTTCTAAAAAGCAGAGATGCAAAGGTCAGCAAGCTTCGTTTATTATTTAATTGATTTCCTTGATCATATGAACACTAAAATGCAGAGCTCTCCTAAGATGATCCATTCTCTCTCTAGAGATGCCCACTTTCCTGCAATGTTCTGATTCTACTTTATCATTACACTATAGCTACTTTACACGCAAACTTTTTTTTCATACAACCTCTTGTTTATTTCTTGTATGTATACTTGAAGGCTATTATAGAAGAAAATACAATGACAACATGAATAAGAATTACAAAACTTCTGAAGAATTTTAATAGGTACTACAATATCATTATGCATAACGAGAAATGCAATTTGATTTATTTACATTCAGTTTTAATTATATTAAAATGGAAATATTAAATGTGCATTGCTACATTAACTGATCAAGCTGGCCTTAGAGGCACAATGAGAGAACATGTAAGGCATGGAGTTTATGGGGAAGTTTGAACAATCATGAATTTCAACAATATCAAAGCTCTCTGCAAAACCACTTAAATAATTTTGTGTCCTTTCTAGAAAGGAAAGACTGTTTCAAACTGCATTTGATGCAGTTTTTGTCACCATATTTGGAGAATCAGTTTTGTATTTGTGCCCTCTTTCTCCCCTATTCTAAATCCTAGTCACAACTTAAGTTGCTTGGGAGTGTACAAAAGAATAAAATATTTTGACTGAGTTTTTCCATCTTGACCATTAACAATTATGCATTTCCAATAAAAATGTAGTAGCTGCGTATGTGTGTATGTGTGTGGGTGTGTGGACTGACAAAATGATTCTAAAATGTAACCAGAAATGCACACAGTCAATAGCAATAATAATTATCAAAAAGGACAAAGTTATTTGACCTGCACTAGTAGATATGAGGACTTATTATAAGGCTACATAATAACCCTTTATTTATCTGTGACAGCGGTTCCACTACAATGCGCTGAGGAATGGGTAATCATTTCAATAAATGATGCTGGGTTAATTTATATTCATACAGGCAAAACCGAACCTTGACCCCCATCTCATACCATACATAAAAGTCAATTTCAAATGGGTCATAGACTTGAATGTAAAGAATAAGACAATAAAGTGTATGAAAGAAGGTATGAAAGAGTACTTATGTGCCTGTAAAGCAGACAATGATTTTCGAGAAATCAAAAAAGTAAAACACAAAAATCACAAAATATAGAAAGCACTAATCACAAGAAAGAGATTGGCAAATACGACTTCATTAACATTTGGAACTTCTGTTTTCTGGAGACACCATTAAGAAATTAGAAAGGCAAGACACAGAATGAGAGAAATTATTTGCAATATATATATATATGACAAAGAACTCATATCCCAAATAAAGAACTCCTACATATCAATTAATAAAAGATAGAAACCCCAGTTTTAAAATATGGGCAACACTTTTGAACAAGCACTTTACCAAACAGTGTATACAACTGGCCAAGAAGCATATGACCATGTCCTTAGTCATCAGAGAGATGCAAGTTGAAACCACAGTAGATACCATTTCACATGTCAAAATAGCAAAATTAAGTATTTTGACTGGTAACACTAAATACTGGTGTGAAGCTAAAGCAATCAGGACTCTCCAATTGTGCTGATGGAGTGTAGATCATTGCCACTGCTTTGTAAAAGTCTTTGGCAATGCATAGCAGAGCTGAACACATACCTACCATATGACCCAGAAATTTAACTCCCAGGTACATATCCCATATGAATGAGTTTATATGTTCACCAAATATGTGTCAAAAATATTCAAATCAGTTTTATTCATAATGACCAAAATAGAAAAAATCCAAATATCCCTAAACAGTAGACAGGACAAGTAAATAGTATGTTCGTATAGTGAAACACTAGGCAGCAATAAAAAAGAATACAGTATTGCAAAATGCAAAAACATGGATTAATTTGTAACATTAACATAATGTTGTACCAAAAGCCAGACAGAAAGACTTTCTATGATGTTCAAGATTTGACAGAGCTATTCTACGGAGATTGAACTCAGAATAGTGACTGCTTCCTGGCAGGAGGAGAATGACTGGAAGAGAATACAAAGGAGTCTTCTGTGGTCCGGGAACTGGTCTACACTTTGACCTGGGTGATGGTTCTCTGAGTGTACATGTATTTCAAAAACTCATTGAGCTATACGCTGAAGACTTGAGTACTCTGCTGCATGTGTATTAGACTCAAAAATAAAGAAGGAGGAGTAAGGGGGGAGGGGCAATAAAGGAGGAAGAGAGGCAGGAGCAGAGGCAATAATGGGACAACTCATACATTCAACCTGCTACAAAATGTCTACATTTATGAGAATACAGATATTTGCTTCATAGAATCATCTCTAATGGCCTTATTAGTTTGGCTTTAATAATAAAACATGAAATTTAACATGGGGAAAAAAACCCTTCACCTTCTCCCAAAGGTAAAATCACAGAGTATACCCTACGTTTTCATAATGATTTAATTTGCTATTATCTGTAGTTATATTAAAGGTTATTTTACAATTTTTCTTATTACTTTACGGTCACCCCATGTATCTAGCTTTTTAACTTTTATTCTGTAATTACCAAAATTTTTTTAAAAACCTCATAGCTCATAGATATATTTACACATATATAAAGCACATTATTAGAGAAAACAATCCACAAATTTTAAATGACTAGCGTTTTTATTAAATTATGATGTTTTCTAGAAGTGAACATTTATCAGTTATTTTCGCTCAGACTTATGTGTAATACCAAAGTCATAATAAATCAGTTACAGATAAAATAAACTAATACCTTTATGCAATATTAGTTATAACATTAAAAGAGTGTACATTTATAGCATGCTGTTAGTAATTATGTATTAGACAATATATAAATCATCTGAATGGCATTATTTAATATGTTACCTAATTTGACGTATACGTTTAATGCATGCTTTAGATTCATTCACTTTTCCAGATGTTTGAGATTATATATTTTTAGAATCAAATCTATATAGACATATCTAGCTAAAGTTTCCACGTAATAATTTGCTGGCAGATACACTAAGTATCTGCACTTGGACATTTGAAAATAAACAGTTAAGATTTCTTCACAAGGAGTGAATATCAGAAATTAGTCTTTAAATCAGTAGTGTGAACCAGAAGTGGTGAGAATAGTCAATTAAATCTAGTCCTTGTTTTTAAATTTTTTTTCAATTTCTTAGAAGAACAGCATGGTCGGTGAGTGTAATACTATATACACTGGCTGCCTTTGTTCTGAATTCTCTCTTTCAAACATGTTCGTAGGGCAAACAGCCTTGAAAGAGAGAGAGTCTCCCTGTGGGGCAGAGCATAGGCTTGTTTACTGTCCAGTATAATACAGGTAATGTCTCCCTCCAGGGGAAAGTTCTGTCAGGTTTGCTTTCATTTCATTATAAAAGATTCAGGTCCCCCGAACTCAGGGTTGTTCATCTGTGGGATGTAATCCCACCATGTGTACACGGCACCTGCCTGGGTCTTCCACATCACGAGGGGAACCAGGGCAGCTGGAAATCTCACGTCACTTTCTGTACTGTGAGTAACAAAGTCCTCGTCTTCAGCTTGGTGGTGCAGGTGGAGAGGAAAGGAATGAGGGTCTCCCTCTGGTCTTACTATTTACAGCAACACACGCCTGGGTTCAAACCTTAATCTTGGGAGAGGAGCTTAACGTCTCCAGGAAGAACCAGCGACGTAATTTGTGGGGTCCAATGCAAGATTAACATGTGGAACCTCTTGTTCAAAACCTTATTAAGATTTTCAAGACGGTGAGAGTGAAGCATTAAACCAAGCATGGGAGTCTTTCTAAGTGGAGGAGTCTGTCAGCTCAGGGGCTCACGTGCTGTGTCTCTGGGCTTCACACTCCTGATGTGAAAACTGTTGATGAAAATGACTGCCACACTGGGTTCTTGGAAGGGTTACTTGAGTTCCCTAGTCTGTTGTAAACATTCAGTAATTATTGCTTCTGACCTCCCCCCTCCCCTTCCCTCTCTTTCCCCCACAGCCTTCATTGTAATAGAGAAATATATTAAATACACCTATACTATTGCTTAAATTAACTGTCAAAGAAACAAATATAACATACATGTGGATAATGTTAGAGATAATTTTCTATAATAACAACGATAGTACAGGAAGATTGAAATCCATGAATTATCTCAAATCACTTCCTAAGTCATAGCATAAAATTTCTCCCCATCAATTACGCTTAATGAGAATTAATAGGAATCAATTATTCCTGTGCCATATTTTACAATTACAAGTATAGTGCTGGAATTAAAATAAAGATCTTTTCTTAGTTCAATTCCATATACATTAGCACTCTGCTTTAATTACCTTAGAATTCACTGCGCGTTCACAAAAGAATGGTATCTGCTGTGTGTATATTTTTAACAAAGCATAAATGAAAAGAATTAGTTTTGTTCATTTTTATATAGTCAGTCTGGACAGTAGCAGAGATACCCTGCATGACAAGTGTCCTGAATATGAAACTTAAGTATTTTGTATGAAATTCCCTCCTGAAGATATTGAGAAAATGCCAAGGTGTGTGCTATGTAAATTAAATATCAGCCTTGGGCAGCCATGAGTTATGGGTCATTCACATTATACAGTAAAATGCTTTACTTTCTCTTAACTAGCACAAATTCCCTCTAGACCTAAAGTAAGAGTCACTCACAATCACATATTTAAGTACAGCAAATGTAAATGACATGCTTCTGAAACCCAGTCGTAACACCAAAGAAGATGCAACTTACAATCATTGAAAATGGTATTTTCAAATACATTTCCTAATATTTTTGTTTTAATTGTCAAAAGAGTTGATGCTTTTCTTTTAAAATGCTATGCCTAAAAAAGGTCAGTCATGGAAAATTGCATTAAATTATAACAGAATAAGAAAATATCCAATAGATCTTATAAGTGTGACTATCATTTCAATTTATAACATGATTCGTATACCAAAGATTGACTCTATCTTCATAAAACTTAACAACAATATTGTGTATGTATATATATATATATGAGATATTATATAATATATGTATATTAAATAATATGTGTGTATCCAAGAAGATTTTGGATCTTGATCTTTTTCAATCTATTGTTAATCAGAATTTTTTTCATTTTTTTAATTGAAGTATAGTTGATTTACAATGTTGTTAGTTTCTAGTGTACAGTAAAGTGATTTAGTTATACATATATGTATTCTTTTTCATATTCTTTTTCTTTGTAGGTTATTATAAGATATTGAATATAGTTCCCTGTGATATACAGTAGGCCCTTGTTATCTTCCTGTTTTATATATAATGGTGTTTATATGTTAATCCCAAACTCCAAATTTATCCCTCCTGCCCCTCGTGCTTTCCCCTTTGGTAATCATAAGTTTGTTCTCTATGTCTCTGAGTTCAAACAGTTCAAACAGAAAATGCTGCATTAGAAAATCACATTGCATTTAAAACCTCAAGTTGGTCATCTGCGGACCACAATACTAATCACCATGAAACACTAATTTTTGAATGACAAGCAAGTGATGTAGAGGAAAGAGAAATAAAAGAGGACTTCATGTGTACGGAGTGTCTACCAGTGTCTTATATTATTTGAAGAGAATGAACTCCTAAAATATGTGAGCGCTAGAACACACACTACCAATGACTTACTTCTCAAATATGGTTACAGAAATATATGACAATGCTATCTAGTGATTTCTTACCTAAGAAATTTTACAAATAATAAATAATTATGACAAAAATCAAGACAATGTGGTATTGAAGGTGAGATATACGCACAGATCAATGGAACAGAACTAGATCCAAATGTGTGCTCAACTGATTTTTGACAAAGGTGCAAAAGCAGTTCAAGAAAAGGATAGTCTTTTCAGTAAATACTGTTGGAACAATTGGACATAAATAAGAAAAAAAAAAAAAAAAGAACCATGACCTAAACCTCACCTTTTATAAAACTATTAACTCAAAATGGATCATAGATCTAAATGGAAAATGAAAAACTATAAAACTTATAGAAGAAAATATTTATGACCTGGGGTTAGAACAAGAGTTCTAAGAAAAGCAAGGGGAAAAAAAATCAATAACCTAGAATTCATAAAAATTTAAAACTTTTGCTGTATGATAGACCCTAAGAAGATGAAAGATAAATCACCAACTGGGCAAAAAATGTTTGCAAATCACATCTCTAATAAAGAACTTGTAAGCTGAATACAAAAAGAACTCTCTAAACTGAACAGTAAGAAGCCAAACATCCCAGTTAGGAAATGGGCAAAAGAACTTGAATGGACAACCCACCAAAGAGGATATGCAGACGGAAAATAAGCACATGAAAAGACATTGAATATCACTAGCCATTAGGGAAATGCAAATTAAAGCCACAATGAACTACTATTACCCACCTGTTAGGATGATTAATTGAAAAATAATGACAGTTATCAAGTTCTAACAATGACGCAGAGCAACTAGGTCTCTCATATATTGCTAGAGGGGATGTAAAATTCCACAACTACTCTGGGAAACAGCCGAGCAGTTTTCTTATAAACATTCATTTACCATACAACTCAGCAATCGTACTCTGGGGTATTTACCAGAAAGAAATGAAAACGTATGTCCACACAAGAACCTGTACGTAAATATTCATAGCAGCTTTATTTTTAATTGCCAAAAACTGGAACCAACCCAAATGTCCTTCTAGGAGTAGATAAAGAAACTGTCCATACTACAGATTAAAAAATAACTACTGATACAGGCAACGGCACGGCTGAAACGCAAAGGCATTATGGCAAAATGAAAAAAGCCAGACACAAAACGTTCCATACTGGAGGACTTCATTTGTATAACACTCAAGGACAAAATGATAGTGATGAAGAACAGATGAAAGTCGACCACATTTTCGGACTGAGAAGAGGGTGTGATAATAAAGGGTTACTGCAAGGGACTGTCTTCACGGCAACAGGACAGTATTTTTACCGTGGAGATTGTTATATAAATCTATATATGGGATAAAATTTCACACACACAAACATAAAGAAAAGAGTGCATTTAAAAGCCAGTGAAATCTGAACATGTCCTGTAATTTATTTAATGGTATTATACCAACGGTGATTTCCTGGTTTGATGACTTAGTGTGGTTACTTGAGATGTTATTGGAGAAAGCTGGGTGAAGGACACAGGAAATTTTCATACCATTTTTGCAACTTCTTGTGAGTCTTAAATTATTTCAAAATAAGTTTTTAAAAAGTAATGTATGATGTGATTGGAATGTAAATTTATTTCCACCTACAACTTCAAGTCTATATGAATACCTATACTGGTTTAAAAAAAAAAAATCCTAGACACGTCTGAAGCATTCAAATCCATACCGCAGCGGATGTGGAAAGATTTCTGAGTGATTTCTCTAGTAATCAAGTCTTCTAAAAATAATATTTACAAAACCAGGGAAAAAAGAATAATTTATGGGCCTGCCAAGAGCTTTGAAAGTGAAGGAAGGAGGGAGGGGGGAGATTTGAAGCTAATACCAGAGGCAACCATTGGAGATAAATTCTGGGACAATAGACCCAAGATAATTAGTTATCAGGAAAAGTTCAGTGATGAGCTAGATTAAGCAATGAGTTTTATTTAGTGAGATTAAAGCCAAAGATTACAATTTTAACTTCAAATTGCTGTTTCTATTATTTACTGTTTTTTAAGTATATGATTGAAATACTTTGGAATTTAAAGTCCTGGGTTTCTTTCTTTTTTAAAAGCATAGGACATTTTATTTCATTGGGTGACAATATTTATGTTATATTATCATTCATCTCTAAAAATTTCTCTCAAAATTCAAGAAGTTCTTTTGCAATTGGAAGTATCCTGTGTTCATTCCTGTGAAGCTGTTTACAAATTGTCTTAGCATCTTGCAAATATAACTGGCCTTGGCTCATGATTTCAAATGATTCTCCCATCTGCAGAGATTAAACTTCTCCAAAGTTACACTAGGGAAGAAGCTTACAGCCTCCCTAGAGAACTTTTTTCCTGAAAAGGATTTGCTAACATTCTACATCTTTCCTCTAAATTAAAGATTATAAAGCAGTGACATCAGAAAATTGGGCATTTGTGATATGGAGGACAAGGATCAATTCTTGGATGAATATTCAGTGCACCAGATTATAGACACTGATGCAGCCACCACTGCAGCAAATGGACTGCAACTACGTATTTTGAATTATTGAAGCAGTGGCTTGGAACTATTCAGTAGATCAGATGTATTGCCTTCCTTCACGAGACTGATGAGAATTCAGCTCTGCTCGCCACACTCCAGTGCAGAGGACTGGAGGGCATTTAGCATGCTGAGAAAGGTCAAAGCAAGCCCGTATCAGTTTCTGAACCTAAAAATTCCAAACTCCTTGCTACCCATTAAAATGAATGAAGAAAAGCTCCGTTTTGATGTGTAGCATCCCAGAGACTTGCTTGAGGCATAAAGGAAAGAAACTTCTCCAGCTCAGACCAGGAGATGCTTATTTGCCACCTTCCAGAGCATGAAAAGGACCACGGCGCTCTGCACTGTCTCACTTGTGAAACATTACGGTATCAAAAGTCACATGCAGCTTAAATAACGGACGTTCCAGCATAGACGATCTAGTATTATATTTGGCCCTTCTTTTTGGCAGATATTCCAGAAACAAACAGCAAAGTAATTTTCCTCTTCAAATTGATGGTGAAGTTGATTTTGCATACAAAAGGCTGGAGTCAGATTTCACTGTAGGCAAAAATCTAAAAATTTAGGGAAAGCACTAATTATGCAGAATATTAGGTTTCTGAGAAAATATTTACCACTAATGATGAAATATACTCTTAAATTGAGCTCAACTCCAGTCAAACCACCACAGCTCCAAATTGTATGACATGAGGAATAGCCTTATTTAAACATGTTAAATGATTGTTCCTCAAGCTGAAATAGTGGGAATTTAACAAGGTATAGGATTTTTTCTTGCTTATGTGCTTCTTATTAGCATGTCAGACTGATCAGGACTAGAATTCTATCACTCTCTTTCCTACCTGTTCTTTCTCCTTCCTACCTTTTTTTTTTTCTTCTTCTTCCTGTGACTCCCTCTAGCATCAGAGATCACAAACAGCTTGCTATAATTACTGAATAATTTGGCTTCTGGAAGAAGGAAATGTGACAAGCAATGTGCTTGTACGCACACACACAAAATTTCTTTCCTCTGAGTTTATATCTGATTTTTTTTATTATCCTTATCCCCAAATTAAATAATAAGGGTCAAATAAAATCTTCCTTTGAGACCTTATAATGGGCAATCTCCTGGAAAATGGAAAAGTAACATTTATTATCAATAATTTAGCCTCCCCCCTAAAAAATATAAAATAAAGATTTAAAAAAATTGCCAAAAAAAAAAAAGATTCATATGTAATTTAGAATGCTCATGGTAGCATGGTAACAAAAAGAGCTAACTTTGTCAAATAGGTTTCTGTTCCATCCTTTTTTATTGATTAATATTTGCTACATATGTAAGAGTATATATAACAAATTATAAGTCAATGAATTGAACAGTTATTAACCTAGTCCCAGCTTAAGGATGTTGCCAATAATGTTGCATCTACCTGTGTGTCCCTTCCTTATACCAATTCTCTGACTCTCTATTACCCCAAAGTTATACTATTCTGATATTTGTGTTTATCCTTCCCTTGCCCCCAAACAATGGTTTTATCATAAATGTATTTAGGTCTAAACAATACATTGATGTTTTTGTTTGGAGATTGTGAAAATGGTAACTAAAGAACACATTCTTCTATGATTTCCTTTACTTAAGAACATTCTATTTCAAGGATCCATTGATGTTGTTGCATATAATTGTAGATCATTCATCTTCACTGCTGTATGAAATCACATTGTATAAATATTATACACTTATCAGGTGAAAGAAAACACTTAGTGGTGGTCCCGTTAGAATGAGGGAACACACGCTCCCGATTCACAGGGCTGCCACATTACACACAAGTGGTGTTCTCTGTGGTCATGCTAATATGGCAGCCCTGGTTTTCTTTCATAACCAAAAATTTAGAAGCAGGAAGTCTCTACAGCTATCCCACAGTGCTATCGAAGACAAATGCTCGTTTAAGCTATATTTCTGCTGTGTACTAAGCATGCAGTTTTTGTCTTCATAATTACAAAATGGCTACTGTACCTCCATACATCACATCTGTGTCCCAGACATCACATCTGTGTTCCAGACAGGAGGAAAGCAGAGGGTCGTATGTTGTCTTCACACAGAGTTTCTCCTCTGGGCTTCCCTTCCCAAAAAGTCTCTGTTTATATTATCATTGACCAATACTGTGTCTTATGACCAATCAAGCCTACAACCATGACTCAAAAATCAAGTGTTT
The DNA here is from genome assembly GCF_036321535.1 of Camelus dromedarius. Taxonomy (NCBI): domain Eukaryota; kingdom Metazoa; phylum Chordata; class Mammalia; order Artiodactyla; family Camelidae; genus Camelus; species Camelus dromedarius. The sequence continues at coordinate 5,459,567 of NC_087444.1, forward strand.
TAACTTTCCAGCCCCTAGAGTAGAAGACACAAATTTTACCAACATATCATCCCTTCCCTTGAGGGTTAAATCAGAACATTTTTCTTAAAGTTTAAGGAAATTGCCCTTATGAAATGTTTATCTCTTGCATTTCATTATGGCTTTGACTGGGGTGTTTTAGGCACTACATAAATAACTCTCAAATGATGAACATTTTGCAAAATAACTTCTTAAAGATTATACTGCAAGGCCAAAGTATGTGAAATAAACATGGGAAGAAGACAGGCAGCAATAATAAAAAAAGAAACACATTAATAAATGGAAGATAGAGGAGAGAAAACTGAATTAAATGTGATGAAATAGTTCGTAACCATATGAAGTTTCTCAAAATCAAAGTCAACTTGCTCTCAGTCTCATCTTCACGGGGTGCTGATGAGGCTGCTACAGAAGAGGAAAAGGTCCAGGTGCTTCCGCCTCCACAGAAACACGTATGTGATCATTTTCAAACATGAAAAAAATGTTGACTTTATTATGCTAGGTACGAATATTAGGCCACAGGCTAAAGAAAACAAGTTTTTCTCTATCTGAGGAATTAAAACCAATGAGTAGATTTAAAATGTACTCAGAAGTTTGCTAACAACATACTACATATAAAATTGGAGTGAATCAAAGATTCTTTTTTTTAAATTCTCTTTTGCTTGCTCGCCTTTTCCCTAAACATACATACATAAACACATACACACACAAATTAATTCAAATAATATTATATTTCTCCATAGGATTTAAATAAAATGTATACACATTTTAATAACATGTGTTTGTAAATAAAATGAGATATTAGTATATTAGAGCATATGGCTTAACTTATAAGGGAGCAAATGTTTTCAAATTATCCCCTTTTTTTAAGACTTTTTTATTGTAGTCTAGTCAGTTACAATGTGTCAATCTCTGGTGCACAGCCCAATGTCCCAGTCATGCATATACATGCATATATTTGTTTTCGTATTCTTTTTCATTAAAGGTTATTACAAGATACCAAATATAGTTCCCTGTGTTATACAGAAGAAATTTGGTTTTTTATCTCTTTTATATATAGTAGTTAATATTTGCAAATCTCGAACTCCCCATCAAATTATTCCCTTTAATTCTTTCATTTGTTAAATGAAACAAGATAGGACGGCAATAACGTGTTCCATTGTCTAGTGTTCTCCTTTATCCTAACTTACACCCTTCTGCATGAAAATGCAGGTACAGTTTGCCACAAACTTATAACACAGACTTAAAACAGTTACAAAATGTCTTTTCCATTTAAGTTTTATGTCTCCACCATCTTAGTACTATAATAACAGTATTCATTTTCAACAATACTTCAAAATCCACTTTTAATATCTGTACATAAACTACAATTCTACAATTGTGAGTATGTTTGTAACCATATTGCAACTAATACACTGACCAGAAAGCTCATGAACAGTATCTAATAATTTTATCACAGTAGGATAGATAGTCACATTTTAAATTCATTAATTCATTTGACATAATTTTTTGAGCACTTGCTATGCGACTGATATCATAATTGCCTCTTTCCTTATTCATAGCACATCATGTGAAGCTCATGGTACAGAGGCTAAGTGTGGGGTCTGTCTTGCTCTCTACTCAGTTGTTAGCATCCACCTAGTGTCTGGCACACAGTAAGTGTCGAATAAGCATTTGCTGAATGCCTGAATTAACATTCATCTCTAAGGTCTGTTTCTGTGTTCTGAATCATTTTAGTCATTGTGAATCAAAACCTTTCTTCCCAAAATGTAATCTCTTTCCTTATAGCAGAATTTCAGGCTTGAATCATGGTTCCATTTGTTTCCCAGCTGTCTACACATGTGCCAAACTGCTTGAGTGAATTCTTAAGGCTTCCTTCTTGCCCTTCCCACTTCCCATTACCTGAATTCGAATCACTAGCCAGAAACTTCGTGGGTGTCTTCTCAGAGGCATCCTGTTGTGAAAACCAAGCACTTTCAAATACACGCATCACTGACTCACCCAAAAGGCTGCTCAACCAAAACTGTCCTCCCCACGGAGGGCAAAACTTCCAAGAACGTCCTTTTTTAAACTCATTTTCTTAAAGAGTATAAATACCACTGGTGAGTGTAACATTCAATTTCAATAATTTTTTTTTTTTTTTGAGAAGGGAGGTAACTAGTTTTATTTATTTATTTTTTAATTTAATGGAGGTTCTGGGGATTGAACCCATGACCTTATACATGCTAAGCATGTGCTCTACCACTGAGCTATACCCTCCCCCCATTTCAATAATTTTAAAATTAAGTTTAGCAGATTGCTTTCCTTGCTGAGAGAAAATATCGAGGGCACGTCGCAACTACTGGGAGTTCCCACGTATTTCCCAGGGATTCGAGATCCATCTTGTACATTTAGCAGTAAGCCATAATATTTAATATAAACTGCTTTGTAAGGTTAATGGTCATATAAAACGAGGTTAGTGAATGTCTTCTTTCTAAGAAAAACATTTTTGATGTGAAAACACATTTACTGGATTATTCAGGGTAGAATTCTGACACATTGCGACTGTGAGTTTTGGCTGTGTATTATACATACTTTATTAAGGACTTGGTGAATCATTTTAGAGAAGTATCATAAAGTAAAAAATATTGTCAGTGTACTAGAAATGTCTAACTCTGTATTTAGAACAAACTGCCAACCCACCACGAAGCAGTGCCTAATTTTAGGCCTAATTATTGAAGCAGTTACAGGATGAATTATTTCTCATCAAAAACCATTCCGGGTCAAGGGACCTCTGAATAGTTCCTGAAGCCATCTGCTCCCGCGTGCAGTTCATAAGGAACCCATATTTTTAAATGTCCATAAATGTTCTCAGAAGCTGTGAATTCCAATCCTGTTCTATCACTAAGTTGCTTTGTAATTTTATGTTGTTTCCTCCCCCAAGTTTTCGTCCCACTGTAAAAATGAATTTTAGCATAATAATTTTCTGACAAGGACACTGTGAAATTTAATTAATTCAGATACATAGAACCATTTGGGAAACTCAGAGGCAAGATACTGTGTAGGTCTAGAGCATTATGCTGAAGTTTCTAAGCTGACTTAACGATACAATGCACATTTTCAATATGAATGTTTCGGCACTGTATTCTCTGTGCCAATATTTATAACCTAAAATAATTGTAGTAGCTTTACTTCTCAAAAAAGGACTTCTTTAAAAAAAGGACACCTTTGTCTTAGAATACTAAATGCACTCATCTTTTAGCTGTGCTTAAAATGATAGATTTAGTAATTTTCTGTTAAAGAACCAAAAGTCAAATATAACAAATTCAATGAGAGTGAGGAAGATGACTGCCATAGTTGGTCTGGGCTGGGGACGTTTATAATGACATGCTGACATTATTAGGGATGTATTAGGGTTCTCAGGGTGGGCTTACCATGGTTCTACATAGAGAGCCAATTTTGAATTTAAAGCAAAACTTGATGAAATGGTGTCTACGTGGCAAAAGGCGACAATTTGAAGAGGTGGGGAAAACTCTGAATGTCACAATGACAACCCTAAATTTTCTTCTGTTTGTTACACCGAATTGAAAGCAATAACAACCCACCATCCACCTGTTATGCATTAAGCCCCATAACTTGTCAGCAGCTAAAATAATTGTCCGACCACTTAAATATTTTCACTATATTCCAGCGAGCAATGACAGTGTCGAATTCCCTCAAAGTATAGAATATATGATCTTAGAATCCTCTTCATTTTCCTACTGAATCCTCATGCATATATAGTTAAAACTCTACTTCTAATAGCAGAACTATTTGAACTCATCGTGTCTGTCGTTTGTTGTTCTCAAAGTACTTTACTAATAATAAATAATCTGTGAGGTGTGTCTCTGCTTTGGGCATTACTGTTTGTTTCAGTTGCATGTCCCTGACATTGGTCCCATCTGTCATGGCCAAGATGTCTGAATAGAGGAATCAGGAGTGGAACCGGAGACCAGGGTCACATTGCAAGGTGGGGGGCTGGTGGTTCTGCTGCTCTTGTGCTGTCAGAAAAAAAAAAAAAACAAACTTCCATCTCTGGTTCCACACAAGGATCCATGTCAAAGTCCGACTCCCTAGCAAAATGAATGCAGTGAAGCCCAGCACAGCAGTGCCGGGTCCAGGACAAAAACATTGCCCTAATCCACACCTGTTTATAGCTCCTTTAACCTGCACTTAATTCACTGCTCCTAGCCTCGGTGTTTCCATTCCTCTCACCCACGTGGCTAACAGAAGACCAGAATGATGACTCACTTTTCCTGAGATGGTCACGTGGAAATCAAAATCGTCTCAGAGCACTGGCAATCGGAAGAGTACGTCTTATTTGTTTGTTTTTCTCCTTTTTTTGTGATAATAACAGCTTGTAAAAATAAAGTTTCATGGATACTAAGTGTACAGCAGAAACAGTGGATGGTCAGGTGATCCCCACAAAGCAACTTAATAAAGATTTGTCATTTCATCGACTCAGACATGGAAAACAAATTTAGGATTACCAAAGGGGAAAGTGGGAAGGGACAAATTAGGGGTTTGGGATTAACAGATACAAACTACTATATATAAAATAGATAAACAACAAGGACCTACTGTGTAGCACAAGGGACTATATTCAATATCTTATCATAATCTCTAACGGAAAAGAACCTGAAAAGAATACATATATATGTATAACTGAATCACTTTGCACTACACCTGAAACATTATAAATCAACTATAGTTCAATAAAAAGTATCATTTAAAAAAAGATTTGTCATTTCAAGCATTATTTAACACATGCCCTTCTGAGTTTTTTGTTGCTGCTGCTAAACCTCTGATCCTGAGCACCTAAAAACTATGAGTTCATTGTTACTATCTATTCATTAGTATTTTTGGATAATGCCAGAGTAACACTTTCAGCATTAAATTTATTTTAATTAATATCTAAGCTGCTTGGCTATTTCTTGCAAACTTTCATTAACCATTTCTGTAAATAAGAAACTGTGATTCTCATACGAAGATGGAAATTCTTCAGCTTTGTGAAGATGTCAAGTGTTATAAGGCTACTCAGAGTCTCCAAAAATAATATTAGCCCCAGAGTGCAGTCTTTCTTTTTTTGTTAATCAAAATGTGAAAGATCCTGGAGCCATTGATACTGTTCAATTATCAAATAAAGCTTCTGAGCTTACATTTTTATATTCTTTCTTCCCCAAATTCCACACAGCAAACATTTCAAGTACAAAGATCCATCTCACCACTGACAGTGGGGAAGAATGCTGTTTGCAGAGGGGCCATTTGGTTAAACTTCAGAACAAAATATGGGTGAGATCATATTTAAGGTGCTGACACATAGCACCTTTGTGAAAAGGCAGAAAGGACACCCTTTGAGGAGACAGAGAAATGAAAGCACACTTATGTCTCTCTAAATGTTGAAGAGCCCTGAGATTCAATTCTTGATCACTCCTGTCTGCGCCTGCTCACAAGAAACTTCCCATGTCCTTAAATGTCATCTTAACCCTGGCAGCAAATTTGGATTTTCAGCCTGCCTTTGCCCCTGATTCATGGATGTGTTGTCGAGTCAGCGTATCCACCTTGATGTGTAACTGACCTGTCAAAGTTAACAGGGCCAAAAACTAACTTTTGATTCCCCTACCTCATCCAAATCTGGTCTTTCCCTTTTCAATTAATAGCACTACTCTTCACATACATATTTAGCCCCCAATTCTAGAAGGCATCTTTAAATCCTTTCCATCTCCTACTGCAACCCTGAAGTGTCTCCTGTTGGCTCTATATTGACTATAGATCATAATTCAGACCACTCCCACACCCTCTAGTGTGACTAGCTGGTACAAGCCATTACCACTCTCACCATGACTCCTAACACCTGTCTCAGCCTCAGTTCTTGCTCCCTGTACAGTCCATCCTTCACACAGCAGAGTGACCTTTTCAAAATTATAAATCAGCCCATGGCATCGCACTGTTCAGACCCCACCAGCAGGTTCCCATCACAGAAAAACATCCAGACTTATTATCATAGTGAACGAGGTTCTATATATCTGGTCACTCTCCAGTGCACGGACTTCATCTAAAATACTCTGATCTCTTGTTCTCTGCCCTCCTAACATTGGTCCTTTGGTTCTTTCTCAAAAACTCCAAGCTTGTTTCTGCCACAGGGCCATAAGGTGGCTCTAGTCACCCATGACCTTGTGTCACACGTGTTTATTGAGGACCAGTCAGAGGATAGGCTGTTTTATGACTCCAGCACCTGCTCTTGAGGAGTTTACATTCAAGTGCGTAAAGAAATGTTCTATCATCCCCCATCACGACTCCTGAAACCGCCTCCCAACCCTTCTCTCTGCTTCTTGTCTTGCTTCCTTTAAATCCCATGCCTCATGTGGCAGTCAGAGGGTGCCACACTCCAGAGAGAGGCTCTTTCTGAAGATTCTGTATGAAGCAGTGCTCCTCTCTCCATCCCAATTCCCTATCACTTTCTGTTCTTTATTTTCTTCATGGCCATTATAGCCATCTGAAATGGTATTACGAACTTATTTGCTTATTTCTTAATTACCTGTTTGCCCCATTAGACTATAAACTTTGTAGTGGCGGGGAGTTTGTTTTTTATCCCTGTTTCCCCAACTTCTTAAACAGTACCTGATACACAGTACAGTTCAGTAGATACTTGCAAGGTGAGTACATTAAGAAGGATGTCGCAATACACCACATGCCCAGGAAAGAGCCTCAGCCAGGTGGAGGTCATGTCTCCTGGAAGTGCAAACGAAAAGGTTCCAAACTTGGAGTTATCAAGTATGTGGAGCGGAAGGGGCCTTGGAAGGAAGCAGAGTTATTTACTAAAGGACCATCTATAAAACACCTGGGACAGTGGATCCCCACCCTTTCAGTGCCCCATACAAAATAACTTGCATAGCGTTTGTCCTCCAATTAGAATCAGCTATCCTCTGAAGAAAGTGAAAACTCCTTTTAAAAGTGTATCCAGAATTGTAAATAGAGCTGGTAACACTACAGAGACAGGAGAGTAGAGACAGGAGTCAACACAGACCTATAGGACAAAGGGGGAAAAGACACAGGGAAGGAAGGCAGCTCGGCCTCAGGAAAATACCCTCAGTGAAGCAAGCTTGTTCATTCCTGCACACACATCTCCAGCCTGCCTGCTCCTGTCCTCGCTCTCCTAAACTGAAGCTTGTTCATCTGCAGGACATAATTATTTACACAGAGCCAGAAATCTGCGATCCAAGTCAGGGAAGAAAACATTCAAATATAGACCTGCACAATTGTAATTAGAATTAACGTTCACAATAGCATTTGCCATGTGCTAGGCCCTGTTATATGTGCTTTAAGTATGTTAATTTATTTGATTCTTACAACTACCCCATGAGATAGGAACAATTGCCATTCTTCCCATTTTACAGATGATGTACAGAAATAGTGAACTGGCCACCCCAAGCCCTCAAAGCTCTTAGGCGGCTTAGCTGGAACTCTAACCAGGAAGTCCTGCTCCATGGTCAACACACTTAACCGCTACTGTCTTTGTAGAAGAAACTCACATCATTGTCCTGGTAACCAACTTCATTCCCAACTTATTAATAGAAATGAAAACTAAGGAAAACAATACACAACACCAAAAACAGAACCAAAGGAGCAAAGAGAACGATTAACACTGTGGGAAACAAAATTAATTCAAGATGCTAGTAAAATCCTAATAGTATCCTTAGAAAAGTGTCAAGGAGCTCTTGCATCCATAAAATATGAACAGAATGTCTTGACAAAAGGACAATCAGGGGGAAAATGTTCTTGGAAGTGTAAAATATCATTGCTGAAAAGAAACTTTGATAGTATATCTAAAGAATATAATGAACACCATATAAGACCAAACGATATAGAAGATAAAGGTAAAGAAATTTCAAGGAACATAATGTAAAAAGATAAGTAGACTAAAAAGATGATAAAAGTAGTTACCAAACATGAAAAATTGATCTCGGACACCCAACATCCGACTATTAAGAGCTCAGGGAAGAAAGAGATCAAGAGGGAAAGTGACAGTAAGAGAGTGAGAGAGAGAAAGAAGGAGGAGAGAGAAGGAGGGAAGAGAGAGGGGAAAGAGGGAATGAAAGAAATTATGAAGGAAAATGGAAGAGAAGATGTATTGTTGATAAAAGACAATGGAAGAAATGGCATGATTAAGCAATAATAGAATAAACTGAGGCATGAGCCTGTTTTGAAAGGGTGTGAGTTTCAGCAGGGGAAATTTTTTAAAAGACATATGTGGAGGAAAACTCATGAGATATAAAAATACCAAAAATTAAGAGAAAAATTCTAAAATCTTAAAGACAGAAAGAGTAAGTGCCTTACAAAGAAACAGGAAGCAGAATTGTATCAGTAACTCTGGATATTAGGAAACAATAGAAGAAGGCTTGACAGTCTAAAATTGGAAACTAGAATTTGAAATGTAATCAGGGACTGGATGCATGCAAGAACTCAAAATGTTTACTTCCTATGTATGTTTTGGTAAAACTACTGGAAAATACATTCCATAAAACAAAAAAAAAGAGAAATTTTATAAAGAATTGGAAATGGGTTTTGAGGAGTTATGAAATTAATACAAAATATAAAACTAAGAAAATTACAAGCTGACATCTATATACTAAGACTGGAAACTACTAGTCTAAATTAATACAGAAGTCAAGAGGGCTCTGTGAAGCATCACTTCAAAAAGATAGTAGTTCCTTCAACAAAAATGTGAATACAAAATGTGAATTTCTTCTGTCAATAAGGAAAAGAAAAGGCAATTGGAAACTCAGGAAAACACAAAAAGCTGTATAAGAGAGCCATGTTTCTAGAATGAGAATAAAAAATGTGGCATGATTTTCGATAATTAACTTATGTTCTGTTACAACGTCCATTTAGCTTAATCTTAAAATATTGCATTTTGAGCAGCACAGTTTTTATCACCTATGATTATATTTTTTCTCTACAGTAAATCATACAATTTGAGTATTGGTGAATGATGCTTTATAATTATTATAAATGCTGTTCTTGGTTTATAAGATTCAGATTTAACTTACTGTCAAAGGTCACAAAACCTTTGATTATAGTCATAGAATGATTTAAGTTAAATAACCCTTTAGAATGTGAGAGAAATGATAAAAATGACAGCATTTGGAAGATGGCATGAGGAGAGGTGAAGGAACACGTAAGGGATATAAAGGGAATTCTATACATTCCACCTAAATTTGATGAATTAAGACATGTAACTTTAAATATTTAAAATTATAGTAACAACCACTAGAGTAATTAAAATCATGAACTTGGTGGTGGAGGAAGAGAGGGAGGAATTAGATGGTGTAACTGTGGTCAATTTCTACTTGAAACACTGATGCAGCCAATATTGTCTCAATGAAAAAGTACTGGTACATGCATATCACTTAGAGATACAATAGTAACCTGCAGGAGAACCAATTTTTATCACTTTTATCATAAGTAAATAGTCTTATGAAAATTATGAAATTCTTGGTGTCAAGGTAACACCCTGGCTAAAATGAAGTTAATTAGCCTTCCTGTCATCTGGCAGGAAAAATGATAAACTGCTATTACAAAGTAAATATATATATATTCCTACAAATAAAAGTGTGTGAGCTGGGTAAGTTGATTTTTAATGTGAATTATGACCATTCCTTAATTCAGCTCAAGAGGAAGAAATTTGAGATACACAAAGATGAATAAATAAAATATAAAATGTGTTTAAACAGAAAGATAAGTTTTTGCTGCAAAACAACCAACATGTCTCCGCAGCATTCAACAGTCAGCTTTTATTACTATTATTATAATTGCTGTTGTTATTTTGCTTCCAGATCTGCTGCTGGTCTAGGACAACTTCAGCTTTTAGGTCCACTGCATTGGTTCAGCTCCGTACGATTCAGGAGCCCAGACTGATTGACACAACAGCCAAAAAAATGCTTTTCTCGTGGTAAAGATCGGATGTTTCTGCAGAGATGAGTGAAAACTTGTTGCCTGTTAAGGCCTAAGTTCAAAATTTACACAGTCACTGATACCTCCATTCCGCTGGGCAAAGCATGTCATTTGCCCAATCTCAACATCAATGGGGCAGAGAATATGATTCTCTTGGGAATTACATAGATATGTGTATATATATATTTAATTAATATATATATATTAATTAATATATATAATTTAAATTATATATTATATATATAATAAATATATAATGGGAGAATATAATCTCCCATTGATAGGGAGAAAATAAACATTTGTTGAACAATAATCTAAGATACCATATACACATAGATGAAATTATTTCTATTGAGCACTGCTGATTTCACAGAAATACATTTTAGGAACTTACTATTCCAACCACAGATTTTACCTATTTTTTTTTCTCAAAAATAAGAAGGCCAGTAAAAGACTTACAAGGCAAGCTGCCAGTAACACTGAGTTAACGGAGTAATATATAACCCAGCCATCATCTATCATCTCACTGTAAGCAGACACTAAAGCAAACTGCATGATAAATTACTCGCAAAAAGGAAAAGGATCATTTGTTCATTGTCTCAACACACACATTTGTGTCTACATTATATTCATTCTAGAAACAGCATTCACCATTTGTGTGAATGAGAATATGTGTAGCATTTGATGGGAAATGATCACTTGGTTGAATAGCAGTATCATTTGCAATATTACAAATCAATTAGCACATTGGACACAACATATTTTGGTGAAGGCTGACTAAGGGCAACAGCATTTCTCAAACAAAATTCTTAGTTGTTTTTCTTTTTTTAAACAATTTGAAAGCTCTTTAAACATATATATTACTTTTAACCAAAACATAGGAAATACTACTTTTAACCAAAACATAGGAAATACTACTTTTAACCAAAAAAGTTATATATATATATATATATATATATATATACACACACATATATATATGTATACATCATACAGTAGCTGAACTTGTTTTTTTATCTCACCTCAAAGAGACATTATAGTCTAAGACAAACGTTGATTTGAATTTCACAAATCAAGTATAGCTAACCATTAAGATTTTTGTACATTATTTAGACTTTGCTAAAAAGAACATTTAATTAGGACTTAGAGACGTATGGCAGTATCACTTGGATTTGGTTGATTGACCATTATGTTCAACAGTCTGAATTCATTTTAGAAGCAATTTAAGCAAATTAGCTGGTAAAACTCAAGCAGGGGCAACAATAGGCAGAATGAGAAGTAGGCCAACCTTCTCCTGATAATTTCTGTTTCTCTTTTTCATCTTCTTTTTTCCTTCTCAGCCCAGGAAATAGAGTCTTCATGCAAACTTAGTGAAAAGCCATTGTTGTCTTGCCCCGCCTTCCTGGACCTCTCAGCTGCCCCCCGCTAATTTCCAAATTGTTGAGTTGATCTCTGTACGCATTTTAATGATTACTATGAATATACGTATCTCTACTGGATAGAGTAAGAGCCCTACAAAAGCTTGCATGATCCGTAAACTCTGGAGAACCTATTTTTTAAAAAATCAATATTTCAACTGAATTGAATAATTCAGCAAAGACTTTTGCTGGGAAAAAATCTATCTGTCTATATCTATAAAATCTATATTTATATAGGTAGAGAGAGAGAGACATGCAAACACACATGTGGGTATCTTTGCACACATACATACACATATGTATTACATACATATGTAACCCAATAAACATATGTAGATGCGGTGCACTATTTTCATGATGTTCTGCATAAAAACATCTAAATAAACATCTAACTAAATGTATTCCTGACTTACACTTTAGTAACAAATCAATAATTTAGAGCAGTAGTGTCAGTGGGACAAAAAAGATTATCCATGAAATATACCTAAGAGTACTTTTATAAATTTTGTTTAATTTTTTGAAGGAATTAAGTGCAGACATTTACTATCTCTTTTGCTAAGTGATCTTTCCAGTGTTTTTGAGTTAAGCTTTTGTCTTTAATGGTCTTTCAGATCTCTACCAGTTAACTCTCTCGCTCCTGTAACTGCAGATTTTCAAATAAGTAAATAATTTGGACTTTTCACTAAATCAAATTGGCCATGTCTTTCAAAACTGGGCCAAATTTGTGATATTTCCTGGTACATAAATAGGGAAAGTAGAATGTTTAGCAAACAATGATGGCACTTAGTAGGTGCTCACTAAATCTTTGTTGAATGATTCAATGAATGACTTCTATAAAACCAGGAACTGAAAGACTAATGTGGCTCATTTTTCTTTATTTCACAAAGTTAAATGGTTAGCCATTTGTGAAATTCAAAGCAAAGTTTACTTTAAAAGATCTTATCAAACTACTCTGTTTTAGTAGCAGTCAGAGAAAGTCAAGATGATTTTTTTTTTGGTCAAAAAAATAGTATTTCTTATACCTAAGGATCTTTCAAATATATGCTATATGTTAGTTAATTTTTAAAACAGCTGCTGACTCCAATTTAACTTTCACTAGGTTGGTAGCAATGGTTTGGATATGCCTTGTCGACCCAATGTAACAATTTTTTTTTCATAATTTTACATCAAGTGTGCTTCATTGAATTGTTTCATTGTTATTTTCTTATTATAAATATTCAAAATAATTTTGAAAGAATGCCTGGAAGAGAAGAGCAGTAAGTTGCAAAACCTGTAAAAACATTAAAACATAACATAAAAACTACAATATATTAATGCTTGAATTGATTGACAAAACAGAAAACATTATTTGAAGTCATTACAATTGTATACCTGCTATCAAAGAAAAATTATCTTAGTGTGAACTGTCAAGGGACACCACTGAGACATCTGTAAGACATCTAGAAAAAGACTAAAATGGTGCTGAGAATACTGAAAGAAGACAAGAGTAAATGAGAGGCTAGTAGTGTTGCTTACAGTGGGTATGGAGTTTGCTGGCTTGTAGGGGGAGCCATTACAAAGACCAGCCAAGGTAACAAGTTCCTTGGTCCCAGCCATATCGTGGTTTCTACTTCACAAATACAAGGCTGCGTTCCCTCATCCCAACAGAAGTGTCCTTTGGAGAATGTGTAGTCATGGCTACATCACATTATGCCTCTTCTTGGCCACAGATGAGTGGAGATGGGTCATAACAGAACCAGCACAGGTGAGGGGGAGTTACGACACAGGCCAGCCATGCTTGTCTCCACAGACTACTGGCAAGGATAAACCCTGGGTTTGAATCAGAAGTTCCATCGTTTACTAATATATTTCCCTGCTTGTAAATCGCCTGTCTTCCTCCATACCACTCCTGAGAGATTATCAGCGCCTTAGGGGCAGTTACCTTTGTAGACTTGTTCACTGTTGTGTGTCCCAAGCACTAAGAATAGTGACTGGCACAGAGCAGACACTCAAAAAAGAACTGAGCGCTGAATGAATAGGCCTCCTTCCCCCAGGAGACTAAAGGACCCTTGGGAGCAAGACCCATATTGAACTAGGCTTCGTATATCCTGCATCCAGTTCACTGACTGAGACCGCTTCACATCAGTGCATACTTGTTGAATTAATTAATTGATTATTTGGAAAAAGAACTAACAGAAAAAAAATGTTGGCTTTCCAATCCAGAGATATCTTTTGTGGCTTTTGTTTATCAGGTGTCCTGCAAGCTCGTCTAGTTAGCCGCGGGGCTCAAGGACAAGGATGAGGATGTAATTCGTTTTTCTACACAATCCTCACAGAAGCTGACGCATTTCTCAGGACAGAGCACGGACTAAGGTGACATTTCCCAGGCCTCAAGCATTTAAATAAAACTTTTAAAGCTGCTGCTTCCCCTACACCTCAGCTGCACTGATATATTTTTCAATTACTTACTATAAAATGATCTTAGATTGACAGAACAGCTGGAAGGATAGCACAGAGAGTTTCTGTGTTCCCCTCACCCAGATTCCCCTAATGCTGACATCTTGCACAACCGTGGTCCGTCTGTTAACACCTGAACATTAACTCTGGGACAACGCCATTAAGTAAGCTACATACTGTATTTGCGTTTCACCAGTTTTTCTCCTAACGTCCTTTTTCTGTTCTAGGATCCAATCCAGAACGCCACATTGCATTTAATCAGAATATCTCCTTAGTCCTGTCGAACCTTTGACAATTTCTCAGGCTTTTCTTGTTTTTCATGATCTCAACTGACAGACACAAAGATTTGTGGTCAGGAATTCTACAGAATCTCTCTTAATTTGAGTATGTCTACTGCATCATGATTAGAGTGAGGTTTAGGGGAAGGACATCCCAGAGGTTAAGTATACTTATTTGTTAATTTTTTTTTTTTAATGGAGGTACCGGGGATTGAACCCAGGACCTCATGCATGCTAAGCATGTGCTCTACCACTGAGCTATACCCTCCCCCCTTACTCATTAATTTTTATATTACGAATGATGTTGCTATTTTGACAAAGCAAAGTCAGCATTTTGTATTACCTGCAACACATGTCAATTTGATGCCAGTTTTGAACTGTGCTAAGCCTAGAAATCTTGGTAGATAGTTCTTTTGTTCACCAGAACAATTTGATGCATATTCTAGACATACAAAGGTAAGCTGGACGCCTAGTCTGCAGTGGTGGTCAAGGCCTAAATTAAATGCTTGGGTGAAAACACCTGCTCCTGTTTTGATTCTTCTAGTGACTAATACCAGCCGCTTTGGGAGAAAAAAAAAAAAAATGAGAAAGAGACTATCTGGTAGGCAAATATCTAAGTTTCTTATATTGATGTCATGATTGATGACACAAAGTTTAATACATGGCACATTGTAAACATAAATTGTTGAATGAGTAAATAAATAAATGGCCAGGCCACAAAAGTACATTTCCTGGTACCAATGACAGAATATTGGGTTCTGGGGACAGTGGATCTGATCTAATATGTCTGGCAATTTTTCTCTTCAGATGTCATAGCAACCTACAAAATCAGCTTTGAAACAGTTGAAGACAAACTGCCGATAAGATCTCATCAAAGGTTACATTAGTTATAAAGGCTAGAAAAACTTAAGTTGAACCACACATATTAAGTTTCTTTCTGCTTTCTTTTTGAACCAGAAAGAAAATTCTAGGAAAAAATACTTTTGTTTCCCTTATTTTAATTATATCAGTATATTCAACAATCTTAAAGCTAAAGCACTTACATTTTTTGCAACATTAAAATGAAGTACATTGTAGGCGGTGCTGATAAGAACTTCCCTTCTCTTGCCAAGCTTAATGTAGTATGTATTATTGGTAATATTTTATTTTCATTATTTTTAAGGGTTTCACCTGGAGAAATCTAAAAATGTACATATCACAAAAAGGCAGTTTTTCTATTTCTGAAATAATTACTCCTTAAAGAATGTCCCTGGCTTAAAGAAAATTTGGGAAAGGTTTTCTCTTTGAAAAAACTCGTATGATTGAAGAGATTTCACCTTCAAAGAGGTTTACTCCAGAGGGAGCCCCCTTTGAGAATTTTAAGCATTGCATGGGAAACGTATTCTTTGAAGATTTTCATGTTAAAAAACAGTTGCATGACTCGGGTATCCTCTTTGAAGTTTTGTTTTAAAACAATATTTAAAGGATTTCCCCCTTTGAATGTTTTCACGTTACTGAGTACTGCTTTTCTGAAAAATGTTACTCTCTATTCAAGTGGTGTGGTTTTCTTTTCATTTTTTCCTTATTGCTACCATACCTTTAATTATTTTATTGTAATAAGAGGAATTGAATTTTACCAGAGTTCCTCCTAAGTACTATAAAACTAGGTTTGAATTTCTCAGCCTCACCCTGCCTCAGATCAGATTCAGAAGTACTATAACAAGTTCCCCATAGAAGGAACCAACACAGAAATGTGACCTAACATAGGAGGTTTTGTAAGAATTGGCAGTGTCTGGATGAGTTACTCACGAGCGTCATAAATTGGTCACAGATAATAGAGAACACCTCAAAGAATAATTTCATCATCATATCCCTAAATCAGATACAGCTAAAGAAGAGACAGACAAATTTTGGAGAGTAGATTAAATGAGGCATATCAAGACTAATAACAGGTTTCTTTCATTTGACTAACTTCCAGGGAGATGCTACTATATCACAGATGCCACATAAGCCAGAAAATAAACAAGATATCAGCCTTACTGTCAAGAAGTTTACCATCTTGCAAGAAGGCATAAAATGCACCCAAATAGCTATATTGTTTGGTTTTGTGTTAGTAAGTGCATCAGGAGTAAAACTAAAAAGCCCTATCAGAGCATAGAGAAGGGAAAGGCCGTTTCTGACTAGGGGGAGAAATGTCTTTGTGCAGGCGGGGACATTGTAGATAAGCACTAGAGCAGTGTTTTCAACTGGAGAACTGTAGCCCATAAATAGGTCAAGACACCAACCTAAGGGGATGAGCTTAGCATTTTCCTTTAATGAAGTAGAATAGAAGAGAATACAGTACAATCCAAAAGAAAATTGTGTGATTCAAAGAAGGAAAAATATGCTTTCATGAAAATTTTGTTCCATTTTATTTTTATGTACATGTTTTTATATGTGTGTTGGGTTGCAAGTAAAACACATTCCTCGCAGTGAGTCTCAGTGAAAAAAATAAATAGATAAGCAAACAAAACAAAACAAGACAAAAAAACATTTGAAAGCCACTAAAAATGGAAAAAATTTCAAGGAGAAAAATGAGCTAGGAGAATGTGTCTACATTCTTGGCAGAGGTCAAAAGCCAGAAAACATATTGAAGGACAAAGTAATTCAATATCAGGAAGATGGAGTTGACTAGAGGAGTGGGATAAGGCTGGAAAAGTAAAATGAGATGAGGAAGGGAGTGAATTTTGGAGGAATTTGAAGTTCAAGCCAGAGACATCAGGTTATTTTTCTAGAGTAGAAGGGAGCCATTGAAGGTTTGGGGACAGGAAGTAGCAGTATCAGAATGTGTACTAGGATTAATCCATCGGTTACAGATAGCAGGAAGTAGAAATTCTAAGTGGGAGAGAGATTAGTGGTATATTGCAATACTGACTGAACAAGAGAGATGTTTGTTATTTTGAAGATAAGAAATACATATATACACATCAAAAATATAAATTTAAAACACTAAAATAGTGTAAAGAATCATTATTATAATCTCAAATAGAGATATGTTTTTCTTATAAAGAAATAAGTTAAAAAAAACTTTCCCTTTAATTGTGTTCTTTTAAATAAGAATGAAAACTTACACTGCAGCGAACTATGACAATGCTACGCGCAAATATCGTATAAACTGGGAACGAATGCAGAGGCCTCTTCTTGTTTTTTTTATTAGTAGCATTATGCTTTTTTCCTCTAATTATTTAAAAATTAAAATTCTGAGACTTCTTTTGAAGTTATATCACTGTTACGTTTAGTATCTTATATATAAAGGTAGAACTCAAATTGCTAATGTAGCTAAGAATTACCGTAACTTAAGAAAACCACTCAAATGCCAGAATCATATCTTTTGCCTCCTATATTTCAGTCACTAGGACAATGTCTGATGAATAGTAGGTAATTTTCTACATTTGGCAAATTAAACTACAGGATTCCCAGTGAGATTTGAATTTTGGATAAACAATGAATAATTTTTTGGTATAAATATGTCCCATTTCAGAAAACAAACAACTTTTTGATATAAGTAGATCCCAAATATTGCATGGTATATATTTACACTAAAAAAAGTATTCATTGTTTTCCTGAAATTCAAATTTCACCCAGTGTCCTGTATTTTATCTGGCAACCCTAATAAGAGACGTTCACTAATGTCAAATAAATAAGTGAATGCTTACATGTGGATTATTTTTAATGTGGTAAAATATATGTAACAAAATTTATCATTTTAACCACTTTAAATGTACAATTCAGTGGCATTTAGTAGATTCACACTGTTGTGCAACCATCACCATGGTCCCCCTCCAGATGTTTTCACCATCCCGAACTGAAACTTTGTATCCATTAAACAATGACTGTCCCTTCTCTGCTCTCCTTGGGCCCTGGTAATCACTATTCTACTTTCTGCCTCTACGCATTTGTCTTTTGGAGGTCTCTCATGTAAGTGGAATCACAAAACATCTGTCCTTTTGTGCCTGGCTTCACTTAGCATAATGTTTTCAAGGCTCATCTATGTTGTATCATGTATCAGAATACCCGTCCTGTTTAAAGCTGAGTGCATGTGTTTCATTAGAGCATCTTGCTAGAGTGCCGACATAAAGACCACCCTGTGGTCCTCATGTAGCCTTTCGAGTTTTACCCCAATCCTAGCACTTTGCAGGCTAGAGCTGTGAGTCCCCATTTCCTTCTTCTGTCCCTGAGCGCTGCTGCTTCCAGCAATCATACTGTCCCCATTTTTTGGATCCTGGAGCTTATCAACCCAATCCTTCCAGAGCCAGGACTTGTGCTTTCTAGCTTGGCTGAATCTTGAGCCTGTGACACACTGTCTGACCATAGATCCCTACCAAAGCCTTTTCCCCAACTGCTACTCTGTGCTGGGGTCATAGCCCATTACAATATGTTCAGTAAGCAATTATAGTAAATATTTACTAGCATGAGTTGAATTCTTTTTTATTATTTTGAAAAATTTGCCATCACTGACACACCATTGGCCATTTTGAAATGATGTATGGGGACTATAAATTTAACTCCATGGTTCAACTTGAAAACATCTTTGGAAATATGTTTGTATAATAATATTTTGATATAGCTGAGATTTGTTTGATTTTCAGCTCTATTAAAGCAATTTTGTACTGTTCTCCATATATATGAGATGGTTGCTAAGGAGCTATTCAATGTAAATATCAAGTAATTCAGGTTTGGGCTTCAAAGGGCGAAGAACTGAATTTGAGATACCAAGGGAAGATAATTTTCTCCCTACTTGAAAATGCAGAGAGGTAGTCTAAAGTTTCCCTTTTGTTTCTGCACAAGATAAATCAACCCTGGCACGCTTGCCTCGCCCATCATGACACTCATCCCATCTTACGGTGACTGTTTAATAGCTCTCCTCTGGGCTAAGCAGCCTGCTGTGTGAGGATTGCCTTGTGTACCTTCCTCAATTCCCTGGGCCTAATAAATTCTTATTCCATCTTGCTTTAAGCAGTCAATCATATTTGAAGAAGTTTTTAAAATGAAAAAAAAAAAAAAAACTCTTAAATATACCACATATATCCCTTTTCCAGCACTTCTCATTCCTTTATTAAGATTCAATTTCCCATCTAATACAATTTTCCTTTTTGCTAAAGAACACTTTTCTTGTAGTACAGACATGCTGATAAATTGCTCAGCTTTGTTTGTCTGGAAAAGAATTTCTTTTTCTTTATCTTTTGAAAGATGTTTTCTCTGGACGTAGAATTTTTGTTGGAAAGGAGCTTTTTTCAACACTTTAAAGATGTCACTGCACATCTTCTGGATTGCAAATTTTCCTGGTAAGAAATCTATAATCATTATCTTCTCTGACTGGTTGTAAGATTTTTCTCTTTATCATTGATTTTCAGCAACTTGATTATGATGTGGCTTTATGTGTTTGTGTGTGTGTGTTTGTTAAGTTCTTGGATCCATGGATTAATAGTTTTTATCAAATTTGGAAATTTTTCATCATTGATTTTTCAAACTTTTCCAGTCTTCCCTTCCAACTCAGAACTTCAATTACAAATGTGTTAGACTATTTACTATCGTACCATGGGTCATGGAAGCTCTGTTCATTTTTTTGTCTTTTCTTCCTCTTTTTTGTGTCAGTCTGGATAGTTTCTACTGATATTTCCATCTTCATGTTCTGTAATTTTTTCTTCTGCAGTGTCTAAAAACTCCATTAATCCTGTCCACCAGATTTTTTAATTTCAAATATTATCTTTTTCAGCTCTAGAATTTCCATGTGATTTTTTAAATTTCTTAATTATATATAGTATATAATTTTATATATAATAATCTTTTTATACCTTTATTTCTGTCATATTTGTTTTTTCTTTAAATATTTGAGTATATTTATAATTGCCATTTTAAAGTATCTGCTAAAATCCATCATCTCTGTAATTTCAAGTTATATTCCTATTGATTGACATCTTTCTTAGATATAGGTCTCATTTTTCTGCTTGTTTACAGGTCTTGTAATTTTATATCGAGTTCGGAACATAGCAAATTTTATGTTGTTGTGTGTCTGTGTTTTGTAGTCTTTTAAAGAGTGTTGAATTCTATTTGGTAGGCATTTAAGTTACTTTTGGATCAATTTGACTCTTTCGTGATCTTTTAGTCCTACCATTAAAGGATGACATTTCTAGGGTCTCTATTGAATATCCAAGAAATCCAGTGAGGACTCTCCACTAGCTTACTGGAACTCAAATATCCCCTGGCCCTGTGTGAGCAGCGGGCATTGCTCCGCTTACAGCTCTTCAGTCATTGACGAGCGGCCTTACGGAGTTCCACTCTGTGCAAGGGCGGCTCAGCATTCACGGCAGGCTCTCGGGTAACGCTTGCAGATTCCGGGAGCTCTCTCTGCTCTCCTTCCTCTCCGGTTTCTCATCAGTTCAGATTTCAAGTGATCTAGCCTCTCCTAAATCTTAGATCTGTCACCTCAGCTCACTGAGACTGCCATATCCTGTTTTGCTTAACTCTGTTCTCACCGTATTTCAGAAAGTGCCTTCAGGTGCGAAGTTGGAGAGATCACAGGGCTCAACTCGTTTCTTCCCCTTTCTCAGTCAGTCCTGCACTGCTTGTTGTCTAATGTATGAAAGCCATTCTTTATATTTTTTTCAAGTTTTCTAGGGTTTTTTATCTTAACGGTAGGAGGGCAAGTCAGGTCCCAGTTACTCTAATGACTAAGGACACGAGTCAGCCAAGCTTGGATCCTCATCTGTGGTTGACTTGTCCTGACTCTTTACAAGTGAAGCTTCTGCTCTCCCTGCCATACTAGCTGAGATCGCGGATTTCCCTCTACAGAAGTATGTTCAGTTTCATTTACTTCTGAGGGCTGGGCATGGAACGTAGCAATCTTAGAAGCAAAAAAAAAAAAAAAAAGGATGGGATGACCTGCTCAGTGGACACTATTTCAACGACAGTTCAAGGGCTTTGTTCTCACTGTGGCTGGGCCAGATGCCCAAGACTGGTGAACCTTTTTGCTCCCAGGGATTCACTCAGGATCTTGACCATTATTTCTTAACCCAGGTGGTATTAATTCCATTAACATTCTTTAAACTGTTTATGAACATTTGTGTATAGTAAGTATGAAATAATTCACAATAAAAATTAAGAGTTTTGCTTACAGTAAGGTTAAAACTTTGGAATTATCCAGTTCATATTTTGGGTTTTAGCCATTGTGACATAAATATATCCCTGTGGGCACATTGCTATCAAAAAACAACAAACAACACACAAACGAACCAGGAAATAAAAACTCATCTGCCAATGGACCATCAACTCTAAAGCTAAGATATTCAGAAAAAAATATTAATTACTGTGACAAACTTGATTAAATATATTTCATATTGCAATACAATATAAGATTTGGTAGAACAAGGTGGAAAAAAAATGTAGTTTCTACCCTGAAGGACCTAAAAGGTATGTATGGTGGCAGAGTTCGGGGGCCTGGGCTTAAAGAGACAATTAGAAAATAACAGATAAAAATGGGTGCCGGAGAGCCAAAGGTGTTATTGCAGCAACGAAGGAAAGATTTTTTTTTAGTGTAAGTGACATATTAAATGATTCTAATAAAGTAAGCA
Source organism: Camelus dromedarius (assembly GCF_036321535.1). Taxonomy (NCBI): domain Eukaryota; kingdom Metazoa; phylum Chordata; class Mammalia; order Artiodactyla; family Camelidae; genus Camelus; species Camelus dromedarius. The sequence goes on from NC_087444.1 coordinate 5,481,275, forward strand.
GAAATTAACTAGGCAAAGGACGTGTGTGGTGTGGTGTGGGGTGGGAAAGCTGGGGAGGTCATGAACAGGCGTAAATGAGGGCATTGAGGCGAGAATACCACGCTCGGTGCAGGAACCGTTGGTGTCTATTTGTCCAGAGCATGAAGTGGGAGACTGGTGGTGTCTGAAAATGAGGCTCAACTCCATGAAGAGTTTACACAGCATGTTAACAAGCTTGGACTTTACCTACAGTGTAAGGGAGCCATTAAAGAATTTTAAGAAGGTGGGTTCTGTAAACAGCTCTGTTTTTGCATATGTCCTGTGGAGCGTAGAGTTGACATGAATAAGAATAGTGGGTACAAGAGTCAAAGGTTTTTGTAGTAACTGAGTTAAGAGAAGATGCCTGCCCCTGAACAAAATTTAGGGACAGAAGAGGGAGAGTAATGGACGGGTTACCGGATGACACAGCATCAGGGAACTGCAGGAGATACCCTTCATCCTCAAAACTAGAGGGAAGGAGCAAGCAGGAATGGTTTATCTAAGCGATTTCATAGGTGAGGGATCTGCAAGTTAAGAGAGATTATAATTATGGCCTCAGTTTTCCCAGTGAAAGGGGTCTGAAAGTGATGGGAGAATTTGATAAGATTTGTGCCGATCTGAAGGAGTAGCTGAGAGAGAGGAGGCTGCGTACAACTCAAGGGACTGATAGCAGAAACTGAGGATCCAACTAAGGTTTGGAAATATGATTTTATGGCAGCAGCATCTAAAAGACTGGGAGATTTCTCACCCGTGGGACTCAGCTGCTCAGCTGTAGGAAAGGGAACATGGTAGGTTGAAGCCCTAATCGGAGTTTTGTTGGGCTGAGTTAGGAGGATAGGGTTTCAGAGTTTTTCTGAGTAGCCATTAAGAGCTTTCTTTAAATAATCAAAACCCATCTTTTAAAAGTTCTCTCACACTCCTATAATGAAGGAGAGAAAATACATTCATTGGGATTTCTCTGGGGAAGAACACAGTTCAGTTTTATTCGGAAAATTTTTTCTTGGAGTTGGGAAGGAGGCCCCAAAGGCATGTTGAAGAAATGATACTCACTAAAACAGTATGCATGAGAGAGGGAGGATGTTTTGTGTTGCTTCAATAGAGGGGAGAAAGAAAAGAGAAAGAAAAGGAAGAAAAGAAAGTTGTCGCAGAAGTCTAACCCTCACACAATATATCTCTTCATCGACAACTCCAAAAATTCAGGGAGAATCTCATGAACACTTGGTCGAGACTGATGTGTCATGTAAACTTAACAAGTGACTGAATTTCACACATATGTTAGTGCAAGGCGTACAGATACAAGAAACATAGACATAGGAACTGGAGGCAGAGTCGATCAGGAGAATTTAAGCTCTCAGGAGTAGACATTGGTAATTCACACCAGTTTTACCTTTGGTGGCAGGAAAATCACACAATAGCTTCTCTCAAAGACAGAATTCTAACTGATCGCTCTGAATTTCCTGACTGCCAAGCTTATGCCTTACAGACAGGGAGCGTTCAACATATAAGCAAACTCTATTCTGAGTCGTCCTTCCCAAGGATGCATGCTACCTTTTCTAAGAGGAACAGGAAAGAAAAGAGTGGCTGCATCTCTGACCTTTCACTGCCTTCAAATAAACAACTCAAAGCACACCTCAGTGCTGTCATTTTCACATAACAAGGGCACGACATTTTCAAACATCAGAGTATTATGATAGCACGTGTAAATTTTCTAAGTGACTGGATAACAAGAGACATGTATATTCAGTAACTATTGTAAATCCCTGTGGCTGGGCTGCAAGTAAAGCCACCCCTATAACAATCCTGCACCAACACCTGTAGGCATTGGGTCCTAAAGATGAAGTATTGGCTCTCAGTTGTCCTCTGGCTGGTCCAGGACATTGTCCGCAAAAAGCTTGTCAGGTTGGTCACTGTAACGGCTAACACTGGATTATCTAATAATCAGGCTAAGGTCGTGCTTCGGATGTCAGCATGGCAGGGGCATCGCATTTTCTTTCAATGAAAGTCTTCCAAGTAGTCATTAGAGGAAAATGTATTAGGCAAGGTTTAGTTTTGTTTGTTTGGGGTTTTTCCCCCTAAATTTTGGATTAAATTGGGAGCTGGAGAGATGCGTAGGGGGAGAAAAAGTTTTCCTCAGCCTTCTTGAGTTCTTAGATAGGTCTGAAAATCAAACTGACGATGACAGATTAACAGGAGAAAAGCATACAAAATTCTCTGCGTTTTTACATGCACGTAGGAGACTTCACCAGGAAACGAAGGCCATAAGAGCAGGAAGCTGGTATTCCTTTTAGATAAAGAAACAATAAATGTGTGAAGAATTGACCGATCGAAGGGATTTGGGCTAGGTGTAGTAGGTGGCGAAGAAGTAACAAGGAAGACAGGGGTGAGTTTAACAAGGTTTGTTTGTTCAGATTTCTCAACCCCAGATTCCTCGTCTCCAGTGATGAGGGGGTTGTCCTTCCTCCTGGTACAGGGAGAGCATCTTTCAAGTGGGAGTTTTGTCATCTGTTTAATGAAGAAGAGTGAGGGGGTGGAAGGAAGTCAGAGTGACCTTCCTGCTTCTGCCTTTTCTCAAAACCCTTCAGTTTAAGGTATTTGATATGGCCACATATTTTGGGTCAGTGTGTCCCGAACCCCGTAAGATGCAAATCATACTTTTGTTAGTAATTATGCCTTCAAAAGTCACTCTATGGCCTATGTAGGTGGATATTTTCCACAAACATAATGGTGTTGGGTTCTAAGCAAAAAAGTATCAAAACAAGATGGGATAGTCAGCTGGAGAGAGGGGGAATGTCCAAGTTTATTTGACAAAGATGAAAGACAGAAAATATTTCACCATTACGCCTTACTCATTCAACCTCAAGTCTTCAGCAACTCAGAACTCTTACAGCTAACAGTCTGTTGACTAATAAAAATTCTTAGGGGACTGATTCACTGAATAGATAAGAATTATTCATAAATTAACCATAATTAGCATTTCAATTGTATGTAAATGAACTAGTTCTGAAGTACTTAAGGGTGTTGAAGGTGCTTAGAAATAGTTTACGGTCAATGTTATTTTAAACATTCTGCTTATACTTAGACAATTAAGTTGTACTCTTTGTAAGTAAGCAGAGATGAACTTTATTCAAGTCTAGCTCAACCTCGGAAGTTCCAAAATCCATAAAATCTGAATATTGCTGAGTTTTTTAAAAAAGGTTTCATTATAGCTTTTAAATTCTCTTTTTTTTCTTTTTTTAGTTATACCAGGAAGGAGATCCAGAAGATATGCCTACAGTTGAGTATAAAAAGAGAGTCCAAAGATATATTTCATATATTATTAAAACCTTAGCTTAAAATATATCCTAACTGGTCACTGTGCATTCCAAAGCACATACAACATCAGACTGGCCAAGCTGGTATCTTCTATTTAACTATATTCTTGTGTCCAGTGGGTTGGAGGGAAGGGAAAAAAAATCTCTTCCCCCACCAATTTTAGATTCTCTAACTTGGGCCTGTAAATCAGACTGACTAAAGCCAGATTAACAAGAGGAAAACAAGTTTATTAACGTGTGTATCTCACATACACATGAGAGAAACTCAGGGGTTAGTAAGAGGTGGCTATATCTTGGGTTTATACAGCATTTTAACAAAGGAATGATACATTTTTAGGGAAGTAACAAAACAAAGGAAAAGGACCTGGAATCTACAGGTCTCAAATTGCTAGAAGGTAAAATTTGGGAAATTAATAGCTAATAAAGGCTGGTTAGCACAGTTTGTTATGCTGAGTCCTCTGATGCTGCCTGCATGTTGGCTGACAAGGGTCTTAATTTGTCTCAAGTGGCGACATCTTTGTAAATTTCTGTCCTGCTTTTAGACAAACAGAGGGAGAGTAGAGATCTTTTCTTGTATCTGCTTCTCAATTGCCTTCCGCTCAAAGTCATTCTTACACCAAAGTGGCATATTTGGGGTGGTAAACTCTTCTACCCTTCAGGGACAGTATTTTGCTTGTTGCTGTTAAAACCCAACAAACCTTCCAGTATTGGTAGAAAATATGAAAGGGGGATCAGCTTTTGATGAGATATACAGAAATTATACTTCTTGTTAATATCAAAAGAAAGTGTCAGTCCATTGCATTAACCAACGTAAAATCCAAGTAATTATCATATTATCAGCATTAATATCAGTGGGAAAATATCCAATTGGCCTATTGTAGAAGTTTCAAATCAAAGACAGTTTGAGTACAAATATCATGAAAGAGCAACGAACATAAATATCTTAGAGTTCAAATACCTTTCATGTATTTCAATATGAAAGAGAAACTATGAATTCATTATATTGGTTTTTTCCCCCTCTTCTGAGATATCAAGAGTCTCACGTGGGCAGCAGTTTTATGAAATAGTCTTGGGATTTAAAAAAAGTTAAAATTTTAAATGTCTACTCTGACTCTCTACCCAAATATCTTAGAGGAACCTCATGTCCTCTGTTGCTTAAAACCTTCCAAAGCTTCCTACTGCATCACCTTTAGAAAGAGGTTCAAACTCACTAGTTTGGCAATGCAGACATTTCAGTATTGGGTTCCCTCTTCACCCTTTATTCCTTACAATTAAATCTTCAACATCATTATTACCTCTCTGTCCACAGGTTCAAGCACTTCATTCTCCCCTCTGACTCCCTGTTTTGCACATGCTGTTTCCTCTACCTGCGATGCCCTTCTGTGCCACATCCACTGGCAACCTGAGAGTTGAAACTTCAACCACTCAGATCACCTGATCACCAACCCTCTCCAACTCACATTCCAAAAAAGCTGTGTAGGGACCTCCTTTGTCCTTCTGGTTATACTGGAGCTGCATTGATTTTTTTTTTTTTTTTTTTGAACCAGACTTCAGTAATTGATCTTCTCATTTCTTCTGTCTACCAGAAGTCAAGTTACTTGCAGTTGAAGAAAGTCAGGTTGTGTTCTCTGTTCACCTTTTTTCATCCTTATGATTTCAGTGCCTCATGCAGAGACTGAGATGTGGTAAATTTTCAATAAATTATATGTTAAATAAGTTAACTTTCAAAAATTTTGAATAGCCACAGACAATATGTTTCCATACCTTCACATATGGCTTATTACACCTGCACTCTCATACTGTTTTCTTTATCTTCTTTCAAGTCTCTGCTTAAATGTCACCTTATCAGAATGGCCTTCCCTAATCTCCCTGTTGAAGCATATCATTCAATTCTCATTTATTACCCTCTTTCTACCCTGCCTTGCTATTTTTCTATGTAGCAATTTTCATCTCCTGATATGTACATATATATATATACATACATATTTTTTTACTGTCATTCCCTCTAGCATGTAGAGCCTTTGTTTTGTTCTCTGCTGTATTACTAATTTCTAAAATAGTGTCTCAAACATAGAAAGTGTAAATTCATTTATTTAACAGATATCTATGTTAATAATATTACTATTTTGTAGTGCCAGGGACTGTTCTAAGTGCTTGGGATACACTGATGAACAAAGTACGCTCGTTCCCTTTTGAGTGTCCAGGACAAGGGACTGGTGAGGGGAAAGGAAGACAAGAAAAAATAAACATAATAAATAAGGAAATTGTTTGCTATACTGGAAGATGTTATGAAAAATGAAAGTAGAGTGAAGAGGACCGGCTGTGCTTAGGGGGCACTTGATGCTATTAAACAGGATGGTCAAATACATATTAATTGAATAAACAAATATGTATTTTGTGACGACACAGTTGTTTAATGAATGAATAGCTCTTATTCCATATGCGCAGCTGTTTTATATATATTTAAACTTGGATTAGTTAAATAACTTTGGCTCACCATCATGAATGGGAACTTTTAGAACGGAAACTTGTTTGAACTGGATATTTCACCTCATGTCAACATGATCTGAAAATCTATGTTCTTAATAAGATACCCTGATTATTGAATCTCTTGAGTTGGAAGTAAACCTGTACCCCTCTAGTCATGTCATTTCACAACATTTCTTTTCATTTGTTTGTTTTGACAATTCTTTTTTTTTATTGAAGTATAGTCAGTTTACAAAGCTGTGTTAATTTCTGGTGTACAGCATAGTGATTCAGTTATACATATATATTTTTTTCATATTCTTCTTCATTATAGGCCATTACAAGGTATTGAATACAGTTCTCTGTGCTATACAGTAGGACCTTGTTGTTTATCTGTTTTATGTATAGTAGTTGGTATCTATAAATCCCAAACTCCCATTTTATCCTTCCCTACCCCATTTTCCCCCAGTAACTATAAGTTTGTTTTCTATGTCTGTGAGTCCATCTCTGTTTTGGAAATAAGTTCATCTGTGTCCTTTTTTAGATCCCCCATGTAGTGATATCATATCACAACAGTTCTTTTAGTGCAAAGAAGCTGTGGTATGTCCCACCCAGTGTAGGCAGCCAGAGGAAGAGCCAAGCCTCCTGAACTACAATCCAGTGCTCTTTCCATTAGATCGGGCTGGTTCAAAACCAAATTTTCATTTCTGAATCCAACTACTAGCCTTATATAAATGCCACAAATTTTATATTGGTAGGTAAAGTCTATTTGTTTTTCAGTATTTCAGTCTTCCAAACTATGAAACAGGATAAGGAAGAAAAGATTTGCCATCTGCCGTGCAGGCAGATAACTAGAAATAATAATGTTCCTAAGTGAACTTTCCTCTAACTTCCCACTTTAGCTCATTTGTCTTGTATATCTAATTACTTATTCATATATTCAAACATTTTTATTGAGTGTCAATTCCGGTCCAGGCTCTGTGCTAAGCACATCCGACATAGAGATGATTACTACTTGATTTAACAAAGTCTATTCATTAATTCATTCCATAATGATTTATTGACTATTTGCTTTGTGTCAGGCATTGTTCTAGGTGTTGGAAGAGCAGCAAAGAACAAAAAATGCAAATTTACTACTCTCATATAGTTTGCATTTGGGGATGTGAGAGAAATAATTAAACATTTAGATAAACAATATAATGTTAGGTTGTTAATTCCTTAGAAGAAGAAAGAAGCAAGGGAATCGAGTGATGGGAGAGAACTGTGATTTTAAATAGAACTATCTGGGAAGCCCTTTTGGAGGTGAGGGGTCACTTCTGAGCAAGACTTGGATGAAGGAAGGGAGGAAACCATGCAGAGGTGTGGGAGGAGAGCATTCAAGACAGACAGCCCAGCCTGAGGTTGAGGTGCTCGGCGGTGGATTCTGGATGCAGCAATGTGGCCCGTGTCGGTGGTGTGCTGGCTCTGGCTTTCTACACCCTCCAGAGCCAACTATGCTCACCTCTTCCCAAACTTCCCATGACTTCCATGTTTAGTCATATTTGTAGCCTGAAGTCAGCCGTGGTGGGAGTACTACGTCATCCAAAGCAGCAAACATGACCAATCAGAGCTTTCTCTAGTTGTTAAGCATTTGGCACTATACCACATCCTCTGTTCCCACGCACTGGAGGGGAGAATGGTGGTAGTGAAGCCATCTCAGGGGGCGGATCTGCCTTCTGTGAGACCCGGTCCCGTGGTGGAGAGCTGGCCAAAAGCTAGTGCCTGGTTCCTTGCGCATCCTGACAGTTTCCTCCTAGCCCAGCATGGGAGGCGGAGGGAGCAACCATAGCAGTTACTGCTCCTTGTAATTGGCAGCTGGTGTCAATAAAAAACCCTTTTGTCCCTTCCTTGCACTTAGGTGCCATTCTGGTTTTTTAAAAATGTTTAGTCTGTAACACCTGTTTTATCGCTTTCATGGTACCATCAACAACTAAACCTGAAAGAATAGAAAGGCTAAGTAGAGGACAGGAACACAAAACACTAAAACCTCCCAAAGTAAGGGGGACATAATAATGGCTTTAAGCCCCAAAATACTCATTTTAGAAGTGTTATCACATTTTTAGAGCTTTATTGTCAGGTATTAATATGATGGCGATGATAGTAAAGCAATTAATGCATTGCAAAAAGTGTCATACAACTTATTTTTTTCAATTAATTGACAGTGTATGCAGTTCCAATTATTGTGCAGAAAGGATCTTATCATTACCCTTTATATGTAAATGATAGATTTCATTTATTAACCCAGAGCCTATGCATACAGATAAACAATGGTTAAAAGCAAAATAAAATGTTTGCTAGGTGCAAGTAAGAAAAATAACTTGACTGGCTTACTAGCTTAAAACAGAGAGACAGAGACAGAGACAGAGGCAGATTCAAGGGTAAGAAAACCACTGGGCCTTAGGGAGTACTGACACAGGGACTGGAACGCCTGATACCCAGGCAGAATAGACTCTCATTTAGTTTCGCCCTCTCTCTTTGCATCAGCTTCATTCTTTTATTCCATCTACAGACCAGTTATCACTACTCATTAGCACATATGGTAGAACGTGGCCTTTGTCCATTACTTCTGGGTTTTCTAATCACATATGAAGACCGGCTGAGGGTCTTTTCTCCTATCTCTAAATTTCTAGGTGGGAGAATCCGATGCAGTTTGCTAAGCTGCACATTCCTGGTCTAATCAGCTGTGGCCAAAGGGCCTGGACTCTCACAGTACAAATATGGCTGCTGAAAACCCATCCATGTGAAGAGTCCAGGAATGAGGAAAGAGATAGATGTTTTTATAGGTTAAGCAAATAGCCTATAAGGGCCCACATCCAAATACTTCAGACCCAATTCTAGAGTAGAAAAGGACTCCAAAAAATCATTGAGTTCAATCCACTGCCTAATGCACTGCTCTCTTCTGTCCTCTCTCAGACCGATGTAGTCAACCTCTGCTTAAACCCTCGTAATAACAGAGAGCTGACCAAAGCATGTGGCAGCTCATTCCAGGGTGAGGCAGTTTCATTGTTAGAAGTTCCATTCTTGCACTGAGCTGAAATCTGCCTCTCTATGACTTTAATCTGTACTACTTTGTGGAATAATAAATTAGATGCCTAATTCCTTTTTTTATTTATTTGAAGATGATTAACATGCTCTTCACTGGTTTTCCCCAGGGTAAACATCTCCAACTCCTTCAAACATTCTTCCTTTGGTATGAATCCCTCGTCCTTTGCAATTTTCATAACTGGTTCACTTTCAGTTGTCTACAAAAGACAGTTTTATTCCAAATATACAAAGCAGTGAAGGGATCAGCTTGGCTCGCATCACTGGCAAATCTAGTCAGTCTTCAGAGAGTGGGTGAGCCAACGGCTCAGTTACTCATTTATCTTTCAGTGAATGCTTGGTAGGCATTTGTACCAGGCATTCAAGATATGTCAGGACCCAAGCAAACTGCCATTCTAGAGCTTATATTCCAGTGGAAAGAGGCAGATGATAAACAATAAATGCAAACAAAATCCCCCCCCCCAATTATACATATGTTAGAATATGGTAAGTGCTTTTAATAAAAAGAGTGGACAAGGAAAGGGGGCTGAGACTGTAAGGGTGGCAGGTGGCAGGTCAGAGTACGTTTCATTGAAATGTGAATAAAGACTTAAAGGTGAGGAAGTTAAGGTGGTGGGGGGTATACGAGGTGGGCAGGGGATATTTGAAAGAAAAGCAGAGAAACAACTTCAAAGAAGACCCTAAGGTGAGACAGTGCCTGGCATATTCTAGGGACAGGAAAGAGCCAGGACACTGGCAAGAAATGAGTAAACAAGAGGAGCGTCATCAAAGATGAGGAGAGGGAGAGGACCGGGGACTAGGTCAGGTCATGGAGGATTTATAAGCTTCTGTAGGGACCTTGGCTTTTACTCAGAATGAACTCAGGCTCCATTTCAGGCTTCTGAGCAGAGAAGTGACATAATTTTACTTACACTTGACAAGAATCTCCCTGGCTCCTACTGAAGATAGATTGTTGGGTGGCAAGAGTTTCTTCCTGTCTCTCTGCAGGCTGTATGTTTAGGTAGGCTCCTGTGGTGACTTGAGCGTGGCTGCCAGTCCATCAGGAGAGAGATGCTGATTGCTACCATCGTCAAACGATGGTAAATTTCATGCTGACTGGCCCACCTCTGAACCAACCCTTGGGTTTAAGGGAATGCGATGCTCTGATTGGCCTTAGATCTGAACTTAACACTGTGAAATGATCTCTATGGAAGGGGGGATGGTTACTTTGATGGGTTTAGCCCTGAAGCTGGGAATGAAGGTTAAACTCACCCAAATTGCATGGCTACTCCACAAGAGGAGAACAGCATGAACGTTGAGCTGCCAATAATATTGTTCTCCACAATTATCTTGGGATAAATATTATTGTTTTTTCTTAACACTTATTCTAACTAAACATAATCTGTGGGCAAAATATGAGTAGAACACAATGGGACTATTACATCCTAAATTGAATACTTTTATCCCATTAACAAATGCTAATGTTGTAATTGGTCTAGGTCAATGTTTCATGATTTCTTTTATAGGGTCTATCACCAAACCATGTATCCCTTAACATGCAGAGCATTTTGCAGCTGATTTTTAACACCCAAATTTGAGACTTTACATTTATATTCCTGTTGTACTCCTTTCAATATCATTTTGAATGCTGACTCTGTCTTCCTAATATAAGTTATCTGTCATTTGCAAATTTGGTAAATGTATTTCATTGTAAATACTAAATAAGGACAAAATCACATTCATTTCCCCTTTCTTAAAAAGACACTTGGAGGGGAGGGTATAGCTCACTGGTAGAGTGCCTGCTTAGCATGCATGAATTCCTGGGTTTGATCCCCGGTACCTCGGTTAAATAAAGACAGATAAACCTAATTGCCTCCCTTCCCCCCCAAAATTTAAAAAATTAAAAAAATTAAAAGGTACTTTATTTCTATATTAGAAAATGGGGGTGAAGGAATCATAGACTGAAGTGACAATGCTCCAATAGAAACATCTATTGCAAGAGAATTAAGAGATTTAACTAAATCTGAACGATTTTCAGCTCTCATTTCTCAGGTTTTCATTGTCAGTTTTAAAGAAATGTATTCAAACTACTTTGAACCCTTTAGAAATATTAAAATAAATTTTGAAAAGGCTGATGTTTTCCATTTATTATTTGGTTCCTTTCTTTGTGAAGTTACCAAAGAAGAATTTAGTTTGGAAGAGTTACTCATTCTGGGAATGAGCTTAAAAGCTGTATTTTTATTTGCATGCCATTTGTCAGTTATCATTCAGGTGGTTATTTGCATAAAGCTACACAAATTATAATGTGGCTCTTGTAATATATTTACAATATTTCATGGTTTATAATATGATAAAGCAAAATGTTGTTTCCTTTGTATTTAGCATTTTAAAAATCTTTTACTTTTCTGTATATTTTTCTTCACTTTTCTCATTCTCTCCTCCAGTTTAGTTCTTTACGCATGATCATTCTAAAAACTGCTGATCCACTCAAAGTATTGTGTTCTCTTCCAAGAATAATCTTTATTATATGCACAGTATAGGAAGGCCAGCCAACTATGCTGAGCTTTTTTCAGTGAACATGTAGATAAGCAGTCACTTTTGCAGAATACAAAAGAGGCAGTGTTTGTGCTAAGGCAGTCTTTTTGCTCGCTGCCATCTAATCCTTTCTTTTTCTAATGTAAAATTTATTTTTACCAAAGTAACACATGCACAAAGCTTAAAAAGTAAATAGCTCTGGAAGATTTATCATGAAATAAACAAAACCCATACTGTAATCTTCTGTCTCACCCTTTTCTTATCCTCAACTATTATGTCTGAGAAACAACCAGTTTCAACTCTTCGCGCCGACTTTCCCGATACTTACCTCCGTGCTTCTAAATAATATGTTCATCCGCTATTTTCTCACCTATCAATTCTAGACCTTATGTACTGGCTTCCTGCTGTGGAATATGAGAATTTATATTCCCAACACACACACATACGTACACAGCCTCACTTCTCTTCTGTCCTCCCATGAAATTGTTTTGCACTCTTAATTTTATTAATATTCAGTGTTTACCTTTTTATGAAGATGTAACTGTTTTTACAACTGATCCTCAAAGTGTACACGATTACATCTCCTTACAATTTTTTATTTATCTTGAAGTTAATTTTTGAAAAATTTCCATGTATCTTTTATTAATTTTTCCCCCAAGCTTGCCAACAGTACTATAAACCCTGCTCAATATAGTCAGACATTTTGGTCTACCAGTTCCATGTTTTCTCTTGGACTAATCTTTCCTGGGGCCCTTGCATCTCATATTGTATTGGAACCCAAGGACAGTGGTGGAGCTGTACAGCTGTTGGCCTAGGCTTCTTTCATTGATACCTAATTTACTTCTTTTATATGTTGGATCTCTGGTTTCCTGGGTACCAGATATTCTTTACTGATATAGTCCTTTGTTGAGGCATACACCTTCCAGAAGACTTCAAAGGAAAAATATGTAGGAAACAAACTTTTTTGACATTTAATGTATCTAGAAGTATCTTTATTCTAGTTTCACACACTGATAATTTGGAGAGGAACCTTTTTTCTCAGTACTCGGGAAGCACTGTGTGACGTTTGTCTGAGGTGGAGGGGGCAGGTGGGCATTGACATGTGAAAAAGAGAATCTTAGTACAGTTTTTCTTTGAATTTCTTTTAGTATAAGTGAGGCTGAATATTTTTATTTTTACTTTTCATAATGTTTGTTCATATTCTATTCATATGCTTTGCCCACTTTTTTCATTTAGTTGTTGGTCTTTGACTTTTTTACTTTTAGGAACTCCTTATATGTTAAAGAAATCTGCCCTTTTCTATGATAAGAATTGGTAATATTTTCCTGCAAAGACTCAAGGACCTGGAAGGAAACTGACAGCATCTTTTAAAATTAAAAATGCATTCTACCCAGAAATTTAATTTATAGTAAAGTATCTATCCATATATTCACACATGTGAAAAATGACTTATAAACTGAAATATTTATTGCAGAATTGTTTGTAAACAGCAAGACTGGAGACAACCTCAATGTCCATCAATGAGATCTAGTTAAGTAAATCATGACTTTTATTTGGTGGAATATTATGCAGCCATATATAAAGAATGAGGTAGTTCTAAACATACTGAATGAGAAGGACAGAGCTCTAAGATATATTTTAAGCTAAAAAATAAGTTGCAGATCAATGTGTACTGTGGTTACCACTTTGGCATAAAAAGAAAAACTATGTGTGTACCTAATCAATCTATACATTAGCACGTCTGTGGAAGAATATGCAGTAAACTGGCAGGATGGGTTGCCTCTGGAACATGGGACACAGCAGGTAGGGAGCAGGAGTTAAAGATACGTGCTTTTTCTTTTTGTAAAAGCTTTACTGATACATAATTTACATATGATGAAATTCACCAGTATTAAGTGTATAATTTTAGTATATGTAGTAGATTGTACAGCTGTCACCACAGTTAGTTTTAGAACATTTCCATTAGCCTAGAAAGAAAACTTGTATATTTTTAGTTTTTCCTCATTCCTTTTCCTAGCACTAGGCAACGACTTATCTACTTTTTGTCCTTATATTAATTTGCCCTTTCCAGGCACATTGTATATGCTTTTATCCTTTTGAATTTATACCATTTTGAATTTATATCCCCTATTCAAAAATATAACCCCTAGAATTATCTAATTGATCCTATTATTTTGCCTCTTCTCAAAGGAAAAAACGCAGCATAAAAAAGCTAAAGGAAGTCTTTAGTACATAAGCAGATGAGAAGTGAGGCTAGGAATAAAATCAGAACATTATGAACAAGATCCTGTCTCCTATTTTTATTGCATCAATATTAGACCTCATTTTGGCTTCACATACACTGAAATTTAGATTTAATTATTGTTCACATAAGTGTAAATCTCTGTAAAAGGTCAAAACATTTACCACTCAGAAAGGAAAGAACAAATCATACTGAAAAAAGATATGAGTATGAAAATAATACTGTACAAGCACTTCACTTTTTATTGCCTTATTTTGTTAGGAAGCCATAAACACTAATATGATCGTGTCGTATATTACAAAGGTTGACCATCTGCTAGTGTTGAGATTAATAATCTACTCCATGGTTAACTCATAAAATCATACAAATTTAGATCTGGATGAGGTTTTAGAAATTTATCTATGACATTTTCCCAGATTTATTCCTCTAGATACCAGCCAATCTAATTATGTTAGTGACATGTTTAACCTTTGTGAAAGTCTCTATATAGATTTATTTGTATGAATATTGTTGCTGTTAAAAATCCAAGAGTCAAATTTGTGACCTGTTGCTTCTCAAGTGAATAATAATACTTAATAACAAAAATAGTAAGGATGATGATAGCATCCTTTATTGAGTATTTACCGGAGCCCTCCACTGAGCTAGAGAGGTGCTTTACATACGTGAATGCTTTTAGATCTCACAGCCATCTAGGATGAAGGTCCTGTTTTTCATCCCATTTTCATTTTCAGTAAAGGAAATTCCCATTATTTTCAGTAAATGAAACTTTTTCCTGAAGAGGCTAATGAACATGCATAGTGTCACACAGCTATGAAATGAAAAGTGCTCAAATCTGAATCCGGTCTTTAATCACCACGCTTTTGGATATAGAGTTTGCATTAGCCTCATTACTGACTCCGTGTTGTATTTTGTCTTTTTATTTCTTATCTCACTTAATTTATTTCATCTAGTGTTTTATGTGTCTTGACTTGTAAAGAACCTTAAATCTTTTCTAGAAAGTGATGGGGTTTAAATAAGCAAGCATATTGACTATTGTTTGTTTGTAGTCTCATACCTTATTAGGAGAAAAAAAAGAATAATGTGTTTTTGTGAATACTATACTTTCTTTTGCCACCTAAGGACAGGCTTCCCCTCATGGAACAGTTTGTCTTTGCCATGATAAACCAAGAGCTAATCAATCAATGTTGGTTGTATCAATGTGGGGAATACAGAGAGTTATGCTAGAGTCCCTGCCCTTTGGGAGCTTACATATTTAATTGTTGAGTGAAAGTGCATGTTCAAAACCTCAGATAAGTGAAAAGTGATTATTAATGGCATGATAATGGGTCCTTTATGTATCATAAGTCAATGGTTAAGGCAAATGGAAGGCACTGTAGGAAACGGACTTTTTTTTTAAGGAATGCCAATCTCTGAAGCAAATCAAGAACTTCTGAGTGCTTTGAAGAGTTCTATTTGGACAAGATGCGCTATAAGGTCTGCCCAACTTGAAAAAATATAATTTTATAAACCATACAGTAAGTACCATTTAGTACGGTGAAATTCCAATAAAAGGATGAGAGGTTTGCATGAAGGAGACACAGGGAAACCCAGATTGGGCATTGAGAGTAAACTGAAAGACAAAGGGGCTATTTTTCATTTCCCAGGATTAAATGTGTGTGTGTGTGTGTGTGTGTGTGTTTGTGTGTGTGTTGTGCTTGGGGGTGAGGGTGGAGGACAGGGAACATTGCTGGCAAAGCAGTCACCCACTGAGCAATTTTTCAAAAACAAATGCCTTTTCAAATTTTGTTGAATCTCTGATAAAAAACACGTTGAAGGAAATGTCCAATATGGAAGTAAAATTAAAATGGAGCCCATGAGAGACACAGAAGAGAAAGTCAATTTGAGCAGGGTATTTTCATGTTTCTTCCATCTCTAACCAGTGGTGAAGACGGCGCCACCACTCCCACCCCCACTTGCTCATTCAAGCCACCAAATAGGTAGAGCCTGACTTTTGGTGGCAGTTTTTGTACCAGCCCTTTCACACCTCGCTCAGCCTGTGCTCTCTCCCAGCCAGAGTGTTGTGACTATTCCCCACAGGTGCCCACTAACCATCAACTGAGTGAGGTGAGAATCACATCTTCCTTCGCGTGGAACGTGAAGTGCCTGGAAGCAGAAGCCTGTGTTTCAACCTGATGATGTGTACTTGGTTGGGAAATACTGTTTTTACTAAGCAGTGGTCTTGATTAATAAAGTTTTTTGTTTGTTTGTTTGTTTGTTTTTCGAGGATGCCGAGGTCTGTCAATAAAAAGATGGCATAGGAAAAAAGCTATAAATTAGTTCTTTGGCCCCTGGATCGAGGATAGCCAAGCCGGGACCTGGTTTGGAGGGAAAAGCGGCGGCTGTCTGGGGGGCGCCCAGCGGGCCAGGGCCCACCCTCCTGAGGTCCAGGGCGGAGGGTGCGGAGCGCAGGGAGGTGTCCCACCCACACAGCCCGAGGAGGGCAAACGGGGTTTTTTCGGGGGAACGTACAGGAGCAGCCCAGCACGCGCTGCCCCGCGGCAGCAGGCCGGGGCCGGCGCGCGGAGGGCGGAGGGCGGAGGCCCCGGGTGCGCGTCGGCGCGTAGGAGGCGGCGGCGGCGGCGGCGCCCACTCCCCCTCGTCCCCGCGCCCCGCCGCTCGCCGCCCGCAGCCGGGCGCCGGCGCGCTCGGCTCTTTCCGCCGCCGCCGCGGCCGCGCGCTGCCCCGTGCGCTCCGGCACCTTCGGCAATTTCCGTCGGGCCCTGGCCGCCATTTTCTCTCCGCTTGTGTGTCTCGCTGGCTGCGTGGCTCGGTTCTTGTGAGCGAAGCTTTGTCCGGTTCGGCAATGGACGGGTAGGTAGCGGGACCGGCGAGGCGGCGTGTGAGAGGGGAGCGGGGCCCGCCCTGGGCCCGGGCCGGGGTCGGGCCGAAAGCCGCCGGCGGCCCCTCCCAGGGCCGGGCTGCCGTTACCCCACCCCCGCCCCATCGCACACACCCCTCCCCGGGCGTCCCCCCGGCGGGCTCCGCTCGCGAAAACGGGCGGAAAGCGGGCTCGTGGGCGCGGCAGGCGTGGGGGCGGCGGCGGGGGCGACGAGCGCCGAGACGGAGCGGGCCCCGGCGGGGCGGCGGGGGTGGGGCGGGGGCCCCGGAACGGCGGGCCCGGCCCTGCCCCCTCTAGGAGCCATTTCGATCCGTAACGTGGGACCCGAACCCGGGCGAGCGGCGCCTGTGGGAGCCCATGTAGCGGCCGGAGAGCAGGCGGCGGTGTGGGGGTCCCCGGGGGAGAGGAGAGAGGCGCCCCCGGCCCGCCCCGGCTCGGGGAGATGCCGGTGGCGGGAGCTCCCGGGAAAGCTGAGCGGGAGCCGCCGGGGAAGGGGGGGCGGGGAGGCGTGCGGCGGCGGGAGGAGGGGAGGGCAGATGTCACCCTCCTTTGTTTTCACTGGAGTCCGCCGGTGGGGGCGGGAGGCTGGAAAAAATGCCTTTTTGTGGGGCCTAAGAACGTTCAAGACTTGGCAGAAGGGCCCAGAAATTAAATCATCCAAAAAACGGAGTGTTTGTGGTCGACATCAATCACATGGGCAAAGGCCACCAGCCATGGCAGGAACCAGAGCGGCTAGTCAACACAGGGCCGTCTTTTCAGCCACTTTGACCAGTTTCTGGCAAAACAAAAACAACTTCCAAAAGCCAGAACCTTGCTGCATCTTTTGGGAGTGGAGATAGAATGCTGAGTTAGGTGAGGCAAGGGCTTTGGGGAGTGATACGGACCAGGGTCTCCCTGGTACTTAATGCTCCACATCTGAAAACACTCTGAATAATTTAACTCAGTGTTTGAAAGGAGGCACCCTTTAGGACGAACGTGCAGCTGTATTCAGCTCGTTTGTGGAGACATGGAAACAGTATCCTCTGAAAAGTACATTTGTGATAATCAGAGACAGTATTTGAAGGGTCAGAAGTAAAATACGAGTTTATTTTAAGCGTCTGGAGTTCGGTGTTTTTTTTTTAAGATGTTAAATGAAAATCATATAAAAGTTTACAGGGTAATAGAATTTAAAACATCCTAGAGGTTCTCTAGAGATTATTTGCTAAATGAAACATAAATCCAGAGAAGTTCCTTACTCCCCCAGATCAGTGGGGAAAGGTGGCAAAACTTGCGCTGGAATTCATGTTTCCTGATTCTGTTCAGGTTACTAAAGAGTTGAACTAAGTTTTAAACTATTAATCTAAGTGTACCATCTCTATAGAAAGGCCATTATAGGCTTTGGGGTTTTGTTCTTTTTGCTGTTTGAAGTGTTAACAAAATACAAAAGTGTGAATTTTGTCTCACGTGTGAAAGTCATTTCTAGAAAGCCAAGTTGATAATGTGTCACTGACCATCACTGTATTGTTTTCCACCTGCATTGTGAGTGGAAGATTTATGAATGATGAATTACCCTAAAAAGTTTCAAACAGTGACCGTTTGAAGAAGCACCAAAAGGTTGAAACTTGTTTTTTTGTTTTTTTTTTTTATTACAGAATTGTCACTGAGGTTGCAGTTGGCGTAAAGGTAGGAAAAAATTGAAACTAATGAAAATTGGTTGTATTGTCATTAATGGAAGCTTTCTGTTGACGTTTGAAAACTAACACAGCTGACAAAACTCAGAACTCAAGGGTAAAGTGGTTTGTTCAGGTTTTAAAGGTAGACTGTGTAAATTATTTATAACTTAAATAGACAACCATAAATTTTTCTAGAAAGGTAGTCTGAGAATATCATTTTAAAGTAGGTATGAATGGTGTTCAAAGAATTAAAGGTGCTTTCAGACATGGCTTCTTGTGAATAAAAAATGATAACCTAATTTTCTGAGGGGAAATTACAGTTTTAAAAGGACAGATAAGTGATTTGACCTAAATCATAGAATTTTATTAATCTAAGATGTTTTCACTCGTCTTTTGTCTTACGGAGACTGAATTATATTTTGCCATTAATAAACCTCATTAGAAATCAGTTACCTTGATCTTTAAAAAGAAAAGAAACTCGATTAGGCAATGAGCTTCAGATTTGAGTCAGAAGTTAAGAGCTGGTTTGTGGGTGTGTTAAAGGAAGATAGGCCTCATGGAGAGATCTTTTGGAACCTTTCCTCACTCACTCTGGCCGGGAAAACTGCTCATCCTTTAAACCTTAGTTCTAATGCTTAGGCCTTTTTCCCTTGGATCCTTGCATATTTTAGCGTCGTGATGTATTGTAAGCCTTTCTGCCCTGTTGGGGCCCAGTCTTGTAGTAACTTTTTAAAAACTTCCCGAGCGTGTCACGTCCGGTACTCAGGTAGTTCTTGGAGGCGTTGACATTTCCCCCTTCACGTTCAGCGATGCTGACTGTCCCGGACAACTTCACCCAGGACAGTGTGATACTCTTTAGAATACTTTTGGAGATATTTTATGTTTTCTTGGTTATTTTCTGCCCTCTGTATCTAGTATAGACACTTGTCCTTGCTTTAATATTTAGGCTTTTGTCAAGTTCATATGATGTAGATTGGGGGAGAAATAATGAGTTTTTGTGGGAAGGTGTATTTATTCTTATTAGGCAATGATACTTTCTAAGGAGAGTGCAAGATGTAGATACTGTAGTTACAATCCAAACAGGTGTACTCTGGAAGTGCATTTTATAAAAGAATAAGTCATGCAAGTCTGAGTTGTCAGCTGTCAGTGTGTGAGGAAAGAAAGAACCCACAAGACTCAGAATGAGCAGAGAGAAATGAGGGGGCTTAGAGGATGCCCAGATTTGGTGTATTGGCTGCATCAGTTTTCTGTGTTAGTAGTTTGAAGAGAAAACATAAGATAGAAAATGATACAAAAGTCATTTCTAACCTCTTTTGTTCTGTTGTTTAATATAAAAGTTTTGATAACTAAAAGTTATGTTTTATATAATTTTCTAGGATAATAAGTAAGAATTTTTGCTTTGGCATCAGACCTATGAATGAGTAATTAAGCTTTCATGAAATTTTTTTAAAAAATGCAAGTAACACATCTGCATGGTTAAAAAAAAAATTGAAAATGGGAAGTATTTCTCCTTGATTTCCAGTCATGTTTCTTAGGTGTAGGTAATTTATCTTAAATTTTTTCTGGTGCGTTCTTCCTGAAATTACTAGTTTATATATTACCACAGATATAAACATGCTTGTTTATTTACACAGATGGATTCATGCCATGTGTACTGGCCCATATGGTGCCTTTAAAAAAAAAAGTTTTGAGGTATGATTTGACCCAAACTGCATATATTTAAAATATACAGTGTTTTAACATGCATACACCTGTGAAACCATCAGCACAATCAAGATAAGGAACATCCATTACCCCAAAGGTATCATTTTGCCTTTTTGTAATCCCTCCCATCTACCTTTCTTTCCCCAAGCAACCATTGATCCGCTTTCTGTCACTATACATTAGTTTTAAACAAAGAGAGTTATACAATATGTACCCTGGACTGTTCCACTCAGCGTAATTATTTTGAGGTTTTACTCATGTTGTGTATCATTAGTTCATTCCTCTTTATTGCTTGTAATACTGCATTGGGTAGGTGTTCAGCAGTTTGTTTAGCCACTGAACTCTTGGTGGACATTTGGGTTGTTTCTAATTTGGGGCTATTATAGATAAAGCTGCTGTGAATATTCCTGTGCAAGTCGTTTTGTGGGCATAAGCTTTCATTTCCCTCTGGGAAATACCTATGATTGGAATGGCTGGGTCATCTGGTAGGCATATGTTTAACTTTTTAAGAAACTGCAAACTATTTTCCAAAGTGGTTACACTATTGTACGTGGCCACCAGCGGAGTATAAGATTTCCAGTCTATCTCCATCCTCTTCAATGTCTGTTATCTGTTTTCCTTGATTATGGACAGTCTAATGGGTATGGAGTGGAACTCTCTTGTCGTTTTATTTGCATTTCTCTAGTATCTGTGGTGTTGAACATCTTTTTGTGGGCTTTTTGCAAGCTGTACATCGTCTGTGGTGAAGTGTCTGTTTACATCTCGTGCCCACTTTTTAAATTGACCTATTTCTTTGAGTTTTTAGAAGTCTTCATTCTAGTTACCAGTCAAGTCTTTGGTTTAAAATATTTTCTGCCACTTGTGTTTTCGTTCTCTCTTGAAGAGAGCAGTTTTTAATTCTGATGAACTTCTGTTTACCAGGCTTTTTTTTTTTTTGGTATGGATCACACACACTTTTGGTGTCATATCTAAGCCATCTCATGTAACCTAAGGTCACAAAGATTTTCTGCTTTGTTTTCTAATAGAAGTTTTTAGTTTTGCATTTAAGTCTTTTTGAGTTAATATTTTGATTATGGTACAGTGTATTAGTCCATGTTTTTTGGATTTGGATAGGGACCTCCACTTTTTCTAGCACCATTTGTTGAAAAGACTACTTTCCCCATTGAATTGGCTTTGCACCTTTTTCCAAAATTAGTTGTGTATGGATGTATGATTCTGTTTCTGTACTGCATTCTTTCCCATTGACCCATTTTTGTCTGTCTAGTAGCCAAAATACTGTCTTAATTACTGTAGTTTTATATTAAGTCTTGAGATCTAGTAGAACTTTGTTCTTTTTCAAAATTGTTTTGGCTCTTCTGGGTCTTTTACAGTTTTGTATGAGTCAGTTTACAAAAAGACCTGATGGGGTTTTATTGGAATTAACTTGAATTTGTAGAGCAATTTGGGGAAAATTGACATCTTAGCATTGTTGAATTTTCTCACCCATGAACACAGTTTCTCTCTCCATTTACTTGTATCTTTCAGTTCTTTCAGCATTGTTTTTAATTTTCACTGTACAGAATTTGTGTTTTTTGGGGGTCAGATTTATCCTTTTTTTGTATTTTCTGGTAAGATTTTAAAAAAAATTTTGTTATGAATGTATAGAAATACAGATTATTCTTGCTGATTGCTCTTGTATTAAGCACCTTTGCCAAACTCACTTACTAGATCTAACATTTTTTTTGTAGATGCCATAGATTTTCTACATTGACTGCTCATGTTTTCTACCTGGATGCTTTTTTTCTTTGTCTTGTCTATGGCATCTAGTACAATGTTTGAATAAATGAGAGCAGGCATTCTTTGTCTTGACATCAGGGTGAATACCTTAAATGCTGTTGTTTTTCCTTAAATGTTTGGTACAATTCACCCATGAACATGTGTGAGCCTTGTGTTTGTTTTCTTTGTGGAAATGTTTTCAAACCACACATTCACCTTACTGAATAGATAGAGGACTATCCACGTTATCTGTTTCTTCTAGAGTGAGCTTTGGTAATCTTGTCTTCTGTAGGATTAGTCCCTTTCACCCAGGTTGTTGAGCTTATTTCACATGGGCTTGTTCGTGATACTGCCTTCTTACATTTTTTTACATCTGTTGAATCTGTAGCGATGTTGCCTCTCATTCATTATAAATAATACAAAAATCAGCTTCCTTGAGTTTTTCTCTGTTATTTTCTGTTTACCATTTTATTGATCTCTACAGTTTTAATGTTCCCTTTGGTTCTAGTTTGCTCCTTTTCTGCTTAGTTAACGTTGAAATTGATGTCATTGACATGATCCTTTTCTAATACAAAGGTTTAATGCTGTGTTTTCCACATAATTATTGTTTTCATGGCATCTCTCAGAATTTGAAATAACATAGCATTATTTCTATATAAATATTCTTTTCATTCAGTTTAAAATACATTTTAATACATATTTTTTATTTCTTTGACCTATGGGTTATTGAGACGTGTTAGTTAACTTCCACATATTTGGAATTTTTAAAATATATTTTTCTGTTATTTCTTATTTAATTTCATTGTGTCTAGAGAACATATTTTAGAAGACTTTAATCTTTGTAATTTTGTTTTATTATTTTATGGTTCAAATATCATATATCCTGTTAGTTTTATGTGTACTTGGTAGAGATGTGCATACTGCAGTTGGGTGATGTGTTCTATAAATGTCAGTTAGGTCATGTTTATTGATAGAGTTGTTCAAGTGATCTGCTTTCCTGATTTTCTGCCTGTTGTTCTGTCACTTGTTGAGAAGACGATATTGTGATCTATATTGTGCATTTGTCTGTTTTTCTTTACAGTCTTGCCAGTTTTTGCTTTATGTTTTTTGAATTTATGATTAGTACATAAATGTTTAGGATTACCATGTCCTCTTGATTCACTGACTTGTTTATTATTATACAGTGACCATTTTTATTCCTGGTTATCTTTGTTTTAAAATAAATTTCTTCTGGTATTAATATAGCCATCTTGTCTTTTGAGTAGAGTTCACATGGTGTATCTTTTTCCATTCTTTTACTTTCAGCCTGTTTGCATCCTTAAAGTGTGTTTCTTGTAGCATAAAGTTGAAACCTGATTGTTAAATCCAATCTTACACCCTCTTCTTTTGGTTAAGACCCTGCACATTCGATGTTACATTGTTAGTTTTTAAAGTACTTTTTGCTGTTTTCTGTTTTTTTCTTGGGTTATTTATTCCCTTTTTTCTTTTTTTCTGCTTGCTTTTGGATTGAGTATATTTTTAAAATTGCATTTTATCTTGTTAGCTGAAAACGAGATAGCTTGTAACTGTTTTGTTGGTAGCTGTTTTAGGATTTATAGCATACATCTCTAACTTACCATTGTCTTCTCTGAAGGGATATTTATGCCACTTCACATACACTATGTGGATAAGAAAAACATCCCCCCTCTTGGCCTGTGTACTATTGTTACCGTAACATTTTACTTTTAATGTTATAAGTTCTACACTGCATCTTGTGTTTGTTTAAACAACCAATTATCTTTTTAAGACTTAAACAGCAAGAAA
This sequence comes from Camelus dromedarius, assembly GCF_036321535.1. Taxonomy (NCBI): domain Eukaryota; kingdom Metazoa; phylum Chordata; class Mammalia; order Artiodactyla; family Camelidae; genus Camelus; species Camelus dromedarius. Next base: position 5,504,699 of record NC_087444.1, read on the forward strand.
AATGGCTTCTACATTACTTACAGTTATGCACATATATTGAATACTCAGGGAGGATTCTCTGCAGGTTTCCAGAGTTGTCTCTCTCTGCAGCTCTCTTTGGTACTTTGCAATACAAACTCTAGTTGCTTGGTCTTAGATTCTTGGCTCTTAGGGAATTTTTGAAGCACAGCCTCATGGCCTGGTTTCTCTATGTGAGCTATGCTGTGACCTGGACTTTTTCTCAAGGGAGTAAGCTGGAATAGTCATGGGCTCACTTCATTTCTTTTCTGACTCTTAGGGGTCACTGTCCATCATTGTCTGATGTCCAGTGGTCTTGAAAATCATTGTTCTATGTATTTTGTGTGATTTTTTTTTAAGTTGTTTTAATAGGGTAAACGGGTTCATGTTATACATTCTTGGCTGGTTTGTGAAAACCACAATGCCAAAATTACTAATTTGTTTTCTACAATGGTTTGTGAGAGTGCCTGTTTATCCACATCCTTACCGATTCTGGGTTTTATAAATAGTTAGAATATTAGCTAATTTTAGGGTAAAAGAAATTTTGTAATTTATGTTTTGCAACATGTGAGGCTTTTAAAATTTGACTTTGTGTTTCTATTTCTGTGAACTGCCTCTTTGTATATGTGATCTATTTTAATGGTTGTCTTTATTTTGTTTGTTACAACGCTATATAAAAAGAAAATTGATTCATATGCATCATAAATACTTCTTTTTTTCTTTTTTTAATTGAAAGATTCTTTAAATTCTATAGTGCTTTATAATTTTGAAGTTTCTCACACATGATTGCATATAATCCCATATTGACCCTTTTTCCCCCTTATCCTGATCACTTTCCTCTCCCCACTGGTAACCACTAGTTTGTTCTCTGTATCTGTGAGTGTGCTCTTTTGTTTTATTCACTAGTTTTATTTTTTAGATTCTACATACAAGAGATACGATACAGTATTTGTCTTTCTCTCTCTGACTTATTTTATTTAGCATAATACCCTCCAAGTCCGTACCTGTTGCTGCAAATGGCAAAATTTCATTCTTTTTTATGGCTGAGTAGTACAGAGATACTTTTCCTTACAGTTTATTACTTTTTTGCTTTCTTCATAGTTTTGGACACATAGATAAATTTGAATTATTAAGTAGTATAATCTCATTTTTTGTCTATTAGATATTTAAATTTTTTGCCTCAGTTTTTAAAAATTGAGACTGTAATAGTTTTGAAGATTAAATGTGATTATAAATAAAAAGCATTTTCCATGAGCTCAACCCTCTGTTAATCTTAACTGATTTATATTACATATAGAATATCCAATTTTTTGTAGCTCTAGGGTATGTTGAAATCTCATTTATTTCCCTTAAAAATGTGCTGTAGTTACTCAGTCCTCATTGATTTTAGACTCCTTTCTATTTGGTTAGGTCAGTGAGACTATAAAACAGTGAATTTTTAATATGAAGTGTTACGTTTCTTCAAGTTTTTTTTTTACATTCTTTGATATTTTTATTAATTTCAGGGTTTGCTTTCTGTACTCTTAGTCATTTTACCACTGTGAAATCCTTGGAAAATAATGGGTATATAACTCGGGAAGATAGAAATGCATGAAATGATTGCAGAATAATACCAGGTGATACTTAATATCATAAAATGTTAACTTCTTGGTTGCAGGTTTTAAGTATAATGAAATTTGTGGCAGTTCTGTTTTTAGTAAGTTAACTAAATGCAACCTTTATAACTGGACCATAGTGAAGGACCTGTTTGTTAAAGTAAGTTGTTGGCTTTTTTCAAGTTAAATTTCACTAGTGTTTTGAAAGTGCTGGTTGTAAATTGCTGAGTGCACAGACAGTTTAGAGATGTCACTTGGCTGCTTTATTCACCATCATTGGCTTCCTTAGATAAATGCAGTGAAATAATGCTAAAAATAACCTTTTTTTTGGTAGTAGTTGAGCATAATTGACTTATAACAGGTATGTTACCAAAAACTGTGTTTTTTGGGTTTTTAGATTTTGAGTTTTCTTAAAATGTTACATAGTTCTTGCTGGGGTATTTATATGAGAATTTCACTTAAAGACAGTGTTTACTAAATGACAGCACTGAGTTAAAGACTGGTGATCCAGAGACGCCAAGAACAGCGTGTGCTCCTTGAAGGCAGAGACCTCATTTGCTGTTCCTCCATCAGTAGTGCATGCTAAGTGGTGCAGACTCAGAAGATATTCAGTGACTCTTGAGGGGTCTCTCGCTTCAATTATGTGCATAATCTCATGAGCCACTTATCAATAAAAAGATAAATACCAATTTTATTGCACAACATTCTTTTTGCTGGAGATCCAAAAGAGCTATATCTTATAGGACATCATCTAGTTGAAGAATTAAGTATACAAGATTTCAGCAAGTGCCATATGGCTATAGTAGGGGAGATTAGTTTTGGTAGATACAGTTGAAGTAGATTTTTGTGGAAGTGGATTGTGACCTGTGCATTGTAAGTGAGCAGTGTATGTTGAAGGAATGACATGGCCGGAGGTGGTTAATAGGCTGGCACAAATTCACAGCCATTGAACAATTAGTTGAATGTTTTGCATTTTATAGCAAACTGTTTGTACATGAGAGTGAGAGGAAGGGTAGAAGGGCAGATAGGTTGGAAAAGCCTCAAGTGCAGGTTATGAATCTTGAACTTCATGTGGTAGGCTCTAGTCTGTACACCTGTAAGCGTCCATACAGGAAAGTAGCTCGTTATTCTGCTGTCTTTAGAATGTGGAGACTGAGCTCCAGAACAGTGGGCTTTGGTTATTATATGGAGCACTGTGAATTACAATCATGAGTCTCTATATAGTCATTAACTGTTCTGATCTCTTACTTGGTCCATTTGCGATGCTAAACTGTTACAGCTTTATTAATTTAGTTTTAGACATACTTCATTAGGGGATGAGATGTTTAGGTAGTGTTTTTACTTTAAAAGTAATGAATGACAAAAATTATGAAAAGTTATGTTTTTGAGCAGTGATTCTTTTTATAACTATTGTGAATTTTGAACACAGAAAAAACACGCAATAGTACTCATGAACCATGACAGTTACCTGTTACTCAGTCCCAGCAATCGTCAACAAACAACTCATTGCTAAATCTTAGGATGTTCACATTCTCCTTTTCTCTTTCTGTATTATTTTGAGAAATTATTTCATTCATAGATGTTTTGGTGTGTCCCTTTAAAAGATAAAGTCAGTCCCCTCTCCCCTTTAAGGAAATACAGTCACAATACTGTTAGGACATCCCTCCCCCCAAGAAAAATTAGAAACAATTACTTATTGTTCTCAAGTGCCATGTTTGTGTGAAGATTTCTATTTGTCTCATGAAAATCATAGTATTTTTGTAGGGATTATATTTAGTGGGGGGTGAGGGATCAGGATCAAGTAAGAGCAACACTCAGTAGATTGATAAGCCTTATAAATTTCTTTTGACCTACAGATTCTCCTTTTATTCCTGTGGGGTTTTTTAAAATTACATTTTATTTTTGAAGAAAACTGGTTGTTGGTCTTCACAGAGTTACCCAGAGTCGGCGTCTACTGATCATATAACTTATACTGATCATATAACTTAACATGTTCTCCATGTCCGTCAGTTGGCAGTTGGATCTAGAGACTATCAGATTATCTTTGTTTTAGTAATATTTTAAAAGTGATGGTATATTTGTCCATTAGAAGACAGACGGTATCTAATTTTGTTTGCATATGTCTGTGTGTGATATTTTTCCCGAGAACATTCTTTGTAACTTTTTCTTCACCTTGTGCTCAGCATAGTTTGTGCTGAGTAAACCTCTGTTCATCAGCATTCTTAAAGGCTGCGTACAAAGGCGCGTGTCTTAAAAGTCCAATTAAAATTCATATAATAGAAATACAGTATTAAAATTGAACATCAGTTGGGACTGTTGATGGTGGATAAGAACATTTTTTCAGTGGAGGTCTTGTCAAATTAAAAAGCACATGATTTAGAATGAACAGATTTGGGTTGGCCTCTAACACTGAACAAAGTAACCTAAGTTTTAGTCTTACAGATTTTTAATGGGTTTAATAGTACCTATCTCAAAAGTTATTTTGAGGATTAGGTAATAGGTAAAAGACTTAGCACAGAATGGTACATAAGTTTTCAGATGATGATGGTGCTTATTTTTGTAGTTCTTTCATCTGTAAATCTGATTTGGAAGGAGCACTTTACTAGAAGTCAGCTTTAAAGTTATTTTTTTCTTACTGATTCCTAGGAGTTTTTATGTATGGTGGATAATAAAGCATTCTTAGTTATACATGTTATGGATAACTCCTTACTGTCACTTGCTTTTTATATTGAAGAACAGAATTTGGAAATTTTAGCATCGCATTTATGTTTTAGTTTTAAGAAATCTTTCTTTAACTCAAGGTCTTATATATAGTCTTCTGGATTTTATTTTGAACATGTTTAAATCTTGATTTTCACATTTAGGGCCTCAGTCTACCTGGAATTTAGTTTTTGTATAGTGTACTGTAAAGGCTTAGTGATTTTTGGTTTCTCTTCTGGATAGCAGATACAGCACCAGTTCCATTGACTAGTTCATGTCTTTTCCACGGATCTGCAGTGTCAGCTGTCAGCTTTTCATACATGTATGCAACTTTCCCTGGGCTGTCTGTTCTGCTTCATTGTCTGTTCCTGTCCCACTCACAATGTCTTAATTTAATATAGTAAGTCTTAGATTCTTGCAGAGTGAGTTTTAGAACTTTTTTTCAAAATTGTCTTGGCATTTTCTTTACTAAAATATATATATTTAGGATCATTTGGCTAAGTTGCATGAAGACTTCTCAGGTTTTGATTATAATTGTACTAAATTTATAAGTCAGTTGAGGAGCACTGTATTTGCATTATCAAAAAATAAGATGGCAGTGCTTGAGAGAATGGTAATATTTCTTTGAAGAATTTTTTCCATTACCTCCTCGTATTTTCTTTATTTGTGAAAGACATGCTTAATTCAGAGAACTTAATGCTTTAGGCAAAAAGGAAAATAAATCACGGCAAATTTTACCAAAGCTAATCAGCATTGTATGTACTTCTAATCATTTACCCTGTGTGTATTACAGGGATTTTAAACAGCTTATGTATAAGGCATGAGGAAAGAGCGATGCTTTTTTTGGTAGATAGTTTGATTTCTTTCAAAGTTACTGATTTATTCAGTTATTTAGTACTTTCCTAGGTGATTATCTGTTTTACTGAGTTTCAGATTTCTCAGAATATTTTGGCATTTTTGAATTCTCCCCGTTTTTATTTTTGTTAATATTCCTTTTTAAGTTTATCGTTTTTCTTTGTGTTTCTTGTCAGAGACTTTATTTTACTGGTTTTTTCAAACTACCAGCTTTTGTAATTTTTGTTTGTTTGTTTCATAATATACTGATTTCTGTTTTTATCTTTCTTATTCTGCCCACAGATGTATTTTATTCTTTTGGTCCACTTTAAATTACATCCTGAACATGTTTATTTTCTTGTTTAAAAATGCATTCAAGATTGAGAAAAATCTATTGATACATTTGGGAGTAAGCTTTTGACTTTCAGAGTATACTTTTTCCTTTGTTTTTAAAAACTGAGATATAGTTGACATAAAACATTAATTGCTTTCAGGTGTACAGCATTATGATTTAGTGTTTGTATATATTGTGAAACAATTACCAGAATAAGTTTAGTTAACATCACAACACATAGTTAAATTTTTTTTTCCCTTGTGATGAGAACTTTTAAGGTTTACTCTTGACAACTTCCAGACATACAATATTTTAACTATACCATCATGCTATACATTACCCCCTAAGGTCTCATTTATGTTATAACAAGTTTGTACCTTTTGACAATTGCCTTCCCATGCTCTGCCCTCCACCCCGCCCTTCCCTTACTCCCCACTTAACGCTCCTGGAAACCACTTAGTTCTGCTTTCCTGCGAGTTCAGTGGGTTTTGCTTGGTTGTTTGTTTTTAAGATTCTGCATATAAATGGGATCATACAGTGTTTTCTCTCTCTGTCAGACTTACTTCAATTAGCCTAGTCCCCTCAAGGCCCATCCATCTTGTCTTTTTATGGCTGAATAATATTTCATTGTATAGATTAACCACGTTTTCTTTATCTGCTGATGGATACCTAAGTTGTTTCCTTATGACTATTGTAAATAATGCTACAGTGAACATACGGCTGCAGATACCTTTACAGATACTGATTTTATTTCCTTGACATAACTACCCAGAAATGGTATTGCTGGATCGTATAATTACACCGTGTAAACTTTTTTGAGGAACCTCCATATTGTTTTTGTTAGTGGCTATACCGAAATTTACATTCCCAGCATCAGTGCACGAGTCTTCCCTTTTCTATACATCCTTGCCAAAACTTGTTATTTCTCATCTTTTTGATAACAACCTTTTTAACAGATGTGAGGTGATACCTATTTGGGTCTTCTGCTCATTTTTTAATCAGACTGTTCATTTTTTTAGTTGTATGAGTTCTTTCTATATTTTTTGATAATAACCTTTTGTATATGACTTGCAATATTTTTTCCCAATTGGTAGGTTGCCTTTTTATCCTGCTGATGGTTTCCTTTGCTCTACAGAAACTAAAAGTTTGATATAGCTCCACTTGTTTATTTTTGCTTTTGTTGCCTTTGCTTTTGAAGCTTACGACCTGTTTTCTCCTAGGAGTTTTATGATTCCAGAACTTGTGTTCAAGTCTTTAATCCATTTTGAGTTAATTGTTGTGTAGGGTGCAAGATGGTGGTCCAGTTTCATTCCTCTGCATCTAGCTCTTCAGTTTCCAACATTTATTGAAGAGGCTATCTTTCCCCATTCTATATTCTTGGCTCCTTTGTTGTAAATTAATTGGACATATATGTATGGGGTTATTTCTGAACTCTGATCTGTTCCATTGATCTGTGTCTCTGCTTTTATGCCTAAACTGTACTCTTTTGATTTATTCATAGCTTTATAATATAGTTTGAAACCAAGAAGTGTCCTCCTCTACTTTCATTGTTCTTCCTCAAGATTGCTTTGACTCTTCAGGGTCCTTGGTTGTTCCATAGAAGTTTTAGGATTGTTTTTTCTACTTTGTGGAAAATGCTGTTGGAATTTTGATAAAGACTGCATTGAATCTATAGATTGCTATGGGTAGTATGGACATTTTAACAATATTTTTTCCAGTCCATGAGCATGGAATATCTTTCCATTTATTTGTGTCTTCAGTTTCTTTCATCAGTGTCTCATGTCTCAGTGCTTCATTTTTTTAAGCTTTATTTATAAAGCGTCACGATATACAAAAGTAGAGTGATGGGTATAATAATACACTTCTTTTGCCTTCCTGTTGTAGAATGTTAAAACAAATCATAGAGACCATTTTTTATGTCATTCTTACCTTCTTCACTTTGTATCTAACAGATATAATCTTTAAAGATGACATTTATGTCATTACACCTAATACAATTTAAAATAAAAACATTTTCAAGTATAGTTGACATACAATATTATATTAGCTTGAAGTGTACATGATTTGACGTTTATGTACATTACAAATTGATCATAAGTCTAGTAGCCACGTCACTATGCAAAACCATTGTAATATTGACTACATTCCCAGTGCTATACATTACATCCCTGTAACTTACTTATTTTATAACTGAAAGTTTGTATCATTTATACCCCTTCACTTATTTCGCCCAATTCCACCCCCACCCCATTACTAACATAATTTCTTAATCATTTAATCTTCAACAGTAGTCAGAATTTCTCAGTTGCCTCAAAAAAGCCCTTTGTATTTTCCTTTTGAATTAGGAACCAAGAAAGTCAACATCTTGATTTGGTTAATGTCTTTTAAGTCTATTTATAAGTCAGTTCTCCTTCCCACTCCCCTTTTCTTGATTTTCTTTGTTAGAGAAACTGGGTCATCTGTTCTGTACAATTTTCAGAAAATTGTACTTTTAGTGATTATGCCTCCCTGTTGTCACTTTATGTGTTCTTCATATCCTGTATTTACTGGGTGCTTGTAGTTAGATGAGGCTTGATCAGATTGAGGTTTAATTTTTAGCAAGAATATTTTGTAAATGTGCTCTGTGTAATTTCTGATGTAACACATGGGGAGGGAAATGTCTAGTTACCTCTTTGTGATGTTGACATTTATCCATGGATTCAGGTGTTGTCAGCTTGATGCATCCAATGTAGAGTGCTCCATCATCCTTTCGCCTAGTGGGTTTTAGTAACTAATAATTGCAGAATCTCATTGGGTATTGCAAAAACGCTGATACTCTTTTTTTTTTTTTTTCTCCTGTATGTATTAGTATTCTATTCAGGAAAACTTCTTTCATCAAATATTTGGTCATTCTGAAACACCCTTATTACAAGAAAAGCAAGATAGATGATCACTTAAAAAAATTCCTGATGAGTTAGTACTCTAGCATTTCCAGTGTAACTAATGTGAGTGCTTTGTTGCTGATGTTAGTGTCATTGTGAAGGCAAGGATTTTCACATTTATTTTCCAATCTTATTGTAATGATCATTTATTTAAAAATGTTTAAATTTTCTCACCTTGTGCCAGCAGCACCTCATAATACCAGTACTTTTGATACTTGCTTTAAGTATCATTTCTTGCTCCCAAACTTTAGTTAGCCATTTCTTTAAAAAGTCTTGTGTCCGTTGGTGGGATCTGTTCATTAAGCACAATAATGTACGTGCAAAGGTGCGGATTGCTTGTAGGTTGTTACTGTTTCAAGGCCTTATCAATGGACAAAGCTAACAAAGTTTTTTTTAAGGCAAATATATTTTTGTTTGTATCTCTTATACATTGAACACTAGCTTGCTAATGTTAACATCATTGCATATATACTAGTTTTTTTTAAATCAGTATTATATTAATATTGTAATATAGTTTTGCAATTTGTTTGCAGTTATTTTTGTCCTCAAAATGTGTTCTGCAAAGAGTATATAGTATAATTACAGAATTTTAAAGTTTATTGAGAGAATTCTGTGTGGTTCTACCAGCAAGCTGATAGTTAGGTTTGTTACATTTTATTTTGATTTTTAGGAAATTATTTTTTTCAGTTTGATTACATTTTCCAAAAGTCAAAACTGTAAAACAAGCTACATTCGTAGTAGTCTTTCACTCCTTTCTACTCTGCTTTTTCTGTCTCGTAAGTATCTATTTGCATTAATTCTTGGTTTATCTTTTATTTTAAGCAAAAGTTAATTTCTACATCCTTCCTCCCACCACCTTAGAGAAAAGGTAGCACAGTATACACAGGATTTTTATGTCTTGCCTTTTTTACTTTATGATAAATACACCTTGGAAATCACTTCATGGCTACATATGGGAAATCTTTACTTTGGACCGCTGTGTAGAAAGTGGGAGTGCCTCGATTCCTCATAGCCGGTGAGGTTTATTGTCAAGTAGTTGAGATTTTGCCAGTCTGATAGGTGAGCTGGCATCTAAACGTGGTGTTAATTTGAGTTTGTTTTTAATGTGAGCAAGATATTAAACAATTTTACAGTTTAAAGATAATTCCCATTTCATGTACTAAGAACTAATTTTATGTCCTGCCTGTTTTTTTTTTTTATGAGTAACTGGTCTTTCTAAATTTTTATAATAATCTGTATTTGAAGTTTAGGTTCTCTTTCTGACCCAAGTTTTTAGGAACTACTTCAAAATTTTATCTGAATAAACTACAGCAATTGAGTTATTCTATTTTTTTTTCCTCTTCAGATATCCTTTTGTGTTTGCTCAGATAATATGACCTGTATAATTTCTTCTTTATGGAACTTACTGAGGTATTCATTACATAGTATGTGATCTTTTGTGACTTTCGTGGACATTTAAATACAGTGTAAATTGCACATAACTGACATATACATCAAGTGGAGAATTAAAAAAACTGCGGGACACTAATATACTGGAAAGCTCTGAAGCTGTTGATAAAATAAAATCCATTAATATGTGCTGATTTTTTAAAAATCAGTAAGCTATTTTATCAAATAAAAAGAATAATAGTAAGCAACACGTGGTGTGATCCTGTTTTGTATGAATATTAAAAACTTGTACATATATGTAAATTTGGGAGAAGGAAATGTATTAAATTTAAGAATAATAAATTTTGGACTGAGAAGAACTTTAATCTTTTTGGATTTGAATTTTCTGAATTAATATTTGGAAATAATAATCAGTAGTGAATGTTACCAGTACCGTTGCATATACCTTTATGCTCC